>NC_133779.1:27021405-27048778 GCF_003597395.2 Chelonoidis abingdonii | reverse complement strand
GCCCAGCGGTATCACAAGTGGAGGTACCAGGAAAACAAAACCCTGCGGTCCCAATTGTATGACCTCATCCATCTCGCACGAAACTGGTTGCAAACAGAATCCTGGAGTCCGGAAGAGATACTAGAGGTTCTGGTCATTGACCAATACGTGAGGGGGATACCGCCAGACCTTTGTGCTGGGGTAAGCCAGAACGAAACCTCCACCTATGATGAGGTTGTCGCACTGGTAGAAAGGCGAAGGACAGCGAGGGAGCTGACCCGACTAGTTAAGGAAGAGACACCCCAAGTTAAATTAGTAGCACCAAGCCCTAGAGCTCGGGTGACTGGGCAATCAGGAGATCACAGGTGGAAAAAGAGGGGCTGAAGGCCCACCAGAAACCACAAAGAGTCGGAGCACTGAGGGAGAAGAGGATCATGATGTTAGATTGCCCAAACCAAATAAAGATGTTATGCCTGCGGGGAGTGGGGATATATAGCTGCACAGTGTCCCAATGCTGAGGAGCCTATGCAGTGTAACCTGGGGAACTGGGCAGATCCATGCTCCCTAATCCACCTTGTGGGGGTCTCACTAACCCCACATATGTACACCAAACAAGTAAAGCTAAATGGAGTAGAGACCACAGCACTGGTTGATTCGGGGAGTGCTATCACGCTTGTCTCGGGGAAGCTCATGAAGTTTAGTCAGCTGCTGTGGGCTAAGTGTACTGGGATAACATGCGTCCATGGGACAGTTGGTTATTACCCCACTATCCCAGTAAAAAGTGAGATTCAGGGGAACACTACTGAGGTAGCAGCAGGTGTAGGCCCTAAACTCCCATACCCAGTGCTCATAGGGAGGGACTTCCCAGGGTTTGAGACTTACTCCCAGTAGGAGAAAGAGGGGAACCCTGAAGTTAGTGAGGCATCCACAGTAGATTGTCAACCCCCAGTCTTCTCTGAAATATTCCCAGATTTATTTTCTATTCCCAGATAGGGTAGAAAGTCGAAAAGGGAAAAGAGGGCAGCTAAAGCCTTGGGAACCCGAATATTGACTCAAAGCCAGATGGTTGCTCTCGTAGGTAGGCGGACCCGAGCAGCTGAAAAGGAGGCCACCCAGGAGGGAGAAGCACCCGAGTCTGAACCCACCCTAACACTTCTGAACCAGTGGAGGCAACAGAGACTGGGCCCCTAGATCTTGGGCAGATTAGCCCTGGAAGAGGAAATTTTGGACGGGACCAGGCTGAAGACCCAAGGTACGACAACATTAGGAAGGAGGTGACTGAAATAGATGAGGTCCTCATGGAAGGGAAAACCCAGGGACCAGGACCCTACTTCATAATGAAGAAGAATCTCTTATACCGGGTTGCACCAGTACAGGGGCAGAAGATACAGCAGATCCTAGTACCTCACAAACACCAGAACTCCGTATTGTCTTGCTCATAGTCATCTTTTGGGGGGGCATTTGGGGATAGAGAAGACCCTGGCACAAGTTCTACGACGGTTCTTCTGACCTGGAGTACATGAAGAAGTGCAAAGGTACTGTTCATCCTGCCCAGAGTGTCAGCTGCACAGTCTCCGTCCCCACCTGAGGGCACCTTTAGTACCCCTTGCCATCACAGAAGTCCCCTTTGAGCGAATAGCCATGGACCTAGTGGGACCCCTGGAGAAGACAGCTTGGGGCCACCAATATATACTTGTTGTTTTGGACTATGCTACTCGCTACCCTGAAGCTGTCCCACTGAGGAACACAGCCTCTAAAACGATAGCCAAAGAGATGGTGGGGATCTTTGCCCAAGTGGGGCTACTAAAAGAGATATTAACAGATCAAGGAACCTCATTTATGTCAAAGCTAATGAAGGACCTCTGGATGCTGCTTCATATACATATCCTGAGAACTTCAGTCTATCATCCGCAGACTGATGGGTTGGTAGAAAAGTTTAACCGAACCCTCATGGCTATGATACAGAAGGTGGTAAGTCGGGATGGGAAGGATTGGGACACTCTACTACCCTACCCTACCTTTTGTTCCCTATCCAGGAGGTACCTCAGGCCTCAACTGGGTTTTCCCCCTTCAAGTTATTATACGGGCGTTACCCCCGTGGCATACTAGATATTGCCAAAGAGATCTGGGAAGAGGAACCCAATGAGGGGAGAAATAATAGAATGTGTAATACAGATGCGAGACCAGATAGCCCGTGTCACCCCTATTGTAGGGGAACATTTGGAAAAGGCACAGGAAGCCCAGAGAATCCATTACAATCACCAAGCAAAAGTCTGACAGTTTCAATCAGGGGATCGGGTGATGGTGTTGGTACCCATGGCAGAAAGCAAGCTTCTAGCCCAATGGCAGGGGCCCTATGAGGTGGTTGAACCCGTGGGGGAAGTAATCTACAAAGTGCGGCAGCCAGGACACCGAAAACAAGAACAGATTTATCACATCAACCTTCTGAAACCCTGGCATGCACAAGAGGCATGCATAACTGTCCAAAAAGACCTAACCCAGGAAAATAAGCCTTACAAACAGGTGAGTGTCTCCCGATTTAACGCCAGACCAGAAGAATGAGGTGTCTGAGATGATCTTCCGGAATCAAGATGTGTTCTCAACAAAACCGGGTCAAACAACCGAGACATATCATCACATCGTCACGAACGCTGGGGCCAGAACAACAATAAGGCCCTATCGGGTGCCAGCTGCAAAAAGGGAGGAAATAAAAGCAGAAGTAAAAAAAATGCTGGAGTTGGAGATCAAAGAATCCCAATTGTGCTGGTGCCAAAACCTGATGATGGCACCACAAGGTTTTGCAATGACTTCCGGCAACTAAACGAAGTATCCCAGTTCCATACCTCACATAGATGAGCTAGTGGACCATCTGGGTAATGCCCGATATTTGACTACCCCAGACTTGACAAAGGGGTACTGGCAGATTCCCCTTACAGAAGACGCAAAGGAAAAGACTGTGTTCTCTACACCAGAGAGTCTTTTTCAATATACTGTCCTCCCATTTGGACTACATGGGGCCCCAGCTACTTTACAGCGCCTCATGGACAAGCTATTATGCCCACATAACAGTTATGCTGCTGCCTACTTGGAGGATGTGGTCATTCATACCCCAGACTGGGAAACCCACCTAGAGAAGGTGGAAGGCAGTCCTTGATACCTTCAGGCAGCTGGGCCTTACAGCAAACCCTGCCAGTGTGCTGTGGGGTTACGGGGGCAAATGATCTTGGCTACATTATGGTAGATCTGGTAAAACCCCAAGTGAACAAGTTGGAAGCCATCAAAAATTGGCGCCCGACCACGTCGCAAGAAACAAGTCTGGGCATTCCTAGGTGTAGTGGGGTATTACTTGACGATTATTCCCACTATTGCCACAAGGCAAGCCCCTGACAGACCTAGTAAAAGCCCGTGGACCTGATTCTGGTGAGATGGTCTGACGCAGCAGAGGAAAACATTCACAGACCTAAGGACTGCCCTCTGCAGTAACCTCGTACTGATAGCCCCTGATTTCACCAAGGAATTTATCCTTCAGACAGATGCATCAGAAGTAGGGTTGGGGGCCATTCCATCGTAGATGGTCAGGGAGGAAGAACACCTAATTTTCTACCTTACTAGGAAACTCCTCCGAGGAACAAAAATATGCAGTGGTGGAGAGAGAGTGCCTCGCAGTAAAATGGGCCATGGAAACATTGCACTACTACTTGGTCAGGCGCAGATTTGTCCTCATGACCAACCATTTGCCCCTCTTCAATGGATGCAGCAGAACAAGGAGAAGAACACAAGGTGACCAGTGGTTCTTATCCCTCCAACCTTTCCAGTTCTGTGTGCAAACACAGAGCAGGGAGCCATCACGGGGGCAATGCTGATGGCTTATGTGACAGATCCAGGCCGTGGGTACAGGAGTCTGGTAGAGGGCAAATATACTGGTCACTGGATGAGTAGTTTTCTGTTCCCTGAGTGACCAGAGCAGGGGCTGCACTAGAGTAATCAGGAACCTGCTAGAACCAATTAAGGCAGACAGGCTGATTAGAACACCTGCAGCCAATCAAGGCAGGCTAATCAGGGCACCTGGGTTTAAAAAGGAGCTCACTCCAGTCAGGCGGGGAGGAGCCAGGGAGAGGAAGTGTGTGTGAGGAGCTGGAGCAAGAGGCGCAAGGAGCTGAGAGTGAGAGGGTGTGCTGCTGGAGGACTAAGGAGTACCAGTGTTATCAGACACCAGGAGGAAGGTCCTGTGGTGAGGAAAAGAAGGTGTTTGGAGGAGGCCATGGGGAAGTAGCCCAGGGAGTTGTAGCTGTCATGCAGCTGTAGAACGCACTATAGACAGCTGCGATCCACAGGGCCCTGGGCTGCAACCTGGAGTAGAGGGTGGGCCTGGGTTCTCCCCAAACCTCCCAACTCCTGATCAGACACAGGAGAAGCTGACCCAGACTGTGGGGAAGATCACTGAGGTGAGCAAATCTGATAAGTGCAGGACCCACCAAGGTAGAGGAGGAACTTTGTCACATACTATATAAATCCAGGGGGCACCTACATTTTGAATAGTGCATGCAGTTCTGGTTGCCCTATCTCAGAAAACATATTAGAATTTGAAAAAGTCAGAATGACAACAAAAATTAGGTGTATAGAACTGCCATACTCAGAGATTAAAAAGACTAGGACTGTTCTGCTTAGAAAAGAGATGCATAGGAGGGGATATGAAAGAGGTCTATAAAATCATGAATGGTGTGGAGAAAGGGAATAGGAAAGTGTTAATATTCACTTCACATAACACAACCACCAAGGCTTACCCAGTGAAAATAATATATAGATTTAAAAAAAACAAAGCAAAGTTCTTCACAGAATGTACAGTCAACCTGTGGAACTCATTGCCGGGGATTTTGTGAAGGCCAAAAGCATGACTGGGTAAAAAAAAAAAAAAAAAAAGAGAGAAGTTCATAGTGGATAGGTCCATCAATGGCAATTAGCCAAGATTGTCAGGGATGCAACCCCACACTCTCATGTCCCTAAACTTCTGATTGCCAGGAACTGGGACTGGACAACAGGGGATGGAGCTCTCAAAATTGCCCTATTCTGTTAGTTTCCTCTGAAGCATCTGGCACCAGCCAGGATACTGAGCTAGACTGACCATTGATCTGACCCAGCATGGCCGTTCTTATTTTCTTACGATAATTAGTTGTGATTTGACTGAGCCTTTAAGACTTGTCTGCTGTACTTACACAGTATATTTTACACAGGGTTTTTGAAGCTAAAACTCCCAACTGTGACTATCAAGGAAGGTTGCACTGAGATCCCAGGGATCATATTTTCTTAACATTAATTTTTTACAAAAAACTATGAGCCTTTTCCAAAAATCGTCTCTACCCCAAGTTTTTCCATGAGCTCTCTTTGAAGATGCCACTTCCCTGAGCAGTGTCCCTGCTGGCCCAGGCTCTTATACTGTAAACTGATAGCTCAGACCTCATGGCTCTGCTCTGTTTTATCAGGGCTTTACTCTTATCACCAGTTTTTCATTATGATCATTTAGACCATCTACATAGCACAAGCCATGTGTGACAGTCCACGCCCCTAGGGTCAGGGGTGCATGGCCTATCCATCACAGTCTATGAAGCAGCCCTTCAGTGCAAGACAGCGCAGCCTAGCAGCCAGAGTCTACAGCACCACCCTTGGGTGCAGGGCTGTGTGGCCTAACGGCCAGAGTCTACAAAGCATTGGGGTGGGGCAGCCCCAGTAAGGGGGCCCAGGCCCACCCAACTCCACTGGGCCCCAACCCAGGGCCCTAACAGTGGCATAGCACAGGGGTCCCCAACACAATGCCTGCAGGCACCATGGCATCCAAGTGCATCCACATACTGGCCAACAGACAAGCATCTGCCAAAATGCCACTGACAAGCAGCAGCATCCAGAGGTATCACCACTGAAATGTCACCAATTTTCAGCAACATTTTGGTGGTAATGCTTCTGGATGATACTGGATTGTCAGCAGCATCTCCTATTGACGTTGCCACTTGTTAGAAGCACTTCCTCCATGGCTCATCATCTGGCACCCACCAGACAAAAAAGGTTGGGGACCACTGGCATAGTAGCTTGCCACTGACTCACCAGGGGGGGGTCCTACTAAAACACACTGAGTTTCCCTGGGCAGGAGGTACCACTCCATCACCCTCCCTGGGTCACTTCTTACCAGAGTCTGTGTTGGGGTTTCCCATGAGATGTCACATCCTCTGTGCTTAGCAGGGCCAGTCATGTCCAGGGCTTCTTCCAGTCACCAGGATGCATGCAGGCTGTGGACAGCTTGGATTCCCAGTGCAATCAGCAGCTGTGGCTGACCCTCCACAGGGACTTCCCAGGTAGGTCCTTCCTCTACCTGCAGCCTCCAGCCCAGAATGAGCTGGTCTCCCTCCCTTTATACTACCAGAGCACTTGGAGCATGCCCAGTCTTGCCAGGGGGGCAGGACTTCCGCTGTCAATACCATGGGATTAACCCTGTCTGGGCCAGTGTGGGGTAAGCAGACCCTGTCACACCATGGAACTTCAGCCAGCAATTCCAGCAGTGGAGGGAATTCTTCTTCCCTATTATGTAAATGACACTATCAAACCCAGTAACTGGTGGTGGAACATGAGCAGATCTCTTAGAAAGATAAATCCAGTCTTGATTTAAAGACTAAGTGAGAATGAATTTACCACGTCTTGCTAAGCAGTTTGAGATCATTGATAAAGATATTGAATAGCTTTGGGCCCATAACAGATTCCTGTGTGGGACCCCACTAGAAATACCTAATTATGCTTCCCTATTCATGATCATTTGTTAAGAGCTATCAGTTATCCTGTTTTTAATCCTTCTAATATGCACCATGTTGATTTTCCATAGTGCTAGTTTTTTTAATTAAAACGTCATGCAGCACTAAGTCAAATGCTTTACAAGAAACCGAAGTGTATTATGATTTTATCAACCACACTTGTAATCCTGGCAAAGAATGATAATACATTCATTTGAGAAGATGTGTTTCCATGAGCAAATTGATCGGTATTAATCAGTAGTGCAGCCAAGGATAAATGTGGATAAAGCAGTTTACCCACTTTTCATTTGGGGAATATGGAATTTGCTTTAGGTTCCTTTACCCACTTTTTTAAGCACCCCAGCACCGGTATTATTCATATTACCAACCCTTAGTATTTATTGATAGAATATTCTATCCATCTTTCCATGATTTTGCCCAGAATCAATGTGAGGCTAATCACTGGAGTCATCCTATTTATCTTTTAAAAATATTGGTACAACATTGTTTTTTCCTAGTCCTCTGGAACTATTAAAAGATATTAATGATCCTCATCAACTCTTTTAAAACTCTTGAGTTCAAGTTATCCAGAGCAGTTGATTTAAAATTAATTAACTCAACTAGGAGAGACTTTTTGCCTTCAGATGCACGTGTAGTTCCTAACTAGGGACAACACTTCACTAAAATTCCAAGTCTGACCAGCACTCAACTTTGGGGGTTCAAAATGTGGCTCCAATTCCAAGTGTTATGGCTTAGCTCCATCTCTACATCTGATTAACACTAATTAAAATCACAGGGGAGTTTAGGAAAGAAGAGACCAATCCAAATTGGTATCTGGCCAGCATGCCCAGAGCTAACAATTCTACTCTTGTGAAAAGTACCCTAAGATTTTGGCTAATAGTAAATGATCAGACTCTCAGATTTATATCTGGTTGGGAAGGTGGTGCTTCCAGCAGCAAAGCACCCTGCAGCATTGTGCTGGGGTATTGAGTTCAGTACTTACTCATGCCCTAATGAACCACCTGTATGCCTTGCTTCAGCCCTATACATGGCTAAACATATGAATCAAAGTAAGCTGTAGACCAAAGTAGGCGTAGTTAGAATAGTAGCACTAACCATCTAATCATTCCTAAGTAGCTAGTACATGAACAAATAGACCCCTTTTAAGAGAAGGATGGAATGACAGGATAATGGTAAATTTTCAGAATGGAGAGGAGTAACTAGTGGTGTTCCCCAAGGGTCAGTCCTAAATGATCTGGAGAAAGGGGTAAAAAGTGAGGTGGCAAAGTTTGCAGATGATACTAAACTGCTCAAGATAGTTAAGACCAAAGCAGACTGTGAAGAACTTCAAAAAGATTTCACAAAACTAAGAGATTGGGCAACAAAATGACAAATAGAACAGGAGTACTTGTGGCACCTTAGAGACTAACAATTCATTTCAGCATGAGCTTTTGTGGGCTACAGCTCACTTCTTCGGATGCATAGAATGGAACACACAGACAGGAGATATTTATACATACAGAGAACATGAAAAGGTGGAAGTATGCATACCAACTGGAAGAGTCCATCAATTGAGATGAGCTATCATCAGCAGGAGAAAAAAAAACCTTTGAAGTGATAATAGATGACCCAGAGAAGTTGAGGAGAACTTAACATAGGGAAATAGATTCAATTAGTGTAATGACCCAACCATTCCAGTCTCTGTTTAAACCTAAGTTAATTGTATCTAATTTGCATATTAATTCAAGTTCAGCAGTCTCTCTTGGAGTCTGTTTTTGAAGTTTTTTGTTGCAAAATTGCAGAATGAATTTAAGTGATAAATGTAAAGTAATGCACATTGGAAAATAACCCCAACTATACATACAATCTGATTGGAACTAATTTAGCTACTACTAATTAGGAAAGATCTTGGAGTCATCGTGGATAGTTCTCTGAAGAGTTCAGTGTGCAGCAGCAGTCAAAAGGCAAAACAATGTTAGAATCATTAAAAAAGGGATAGAGAATAAGACAGAGAATATCTACTGCCTTATAAAATCAATGGTACTCTCACACTTGAATACTGCGTAATAGATGTGGTCTCCTCATCTCAAAAAAGATATACTGGCATTAGAAATTCAGAGAAGGGCAACTAAAATGATTAGGCATTGGAACGGGTCCCATATGAGGAGAGATTAAAGAGCTAGGACTTTTCAGCTTGCAAAAGAGGAGACTAAGGAGGGATATGATAGAGGTATATAAAACACGAGTGGTGGGAGAAAGGAATAAGGAAAAGTTATTTACTTGTTCCCATAATATAAGAACTTAGGCCACCAAATGAAATTAAGGGGCAGCAGGTTTAAAACAAATAAAAGGAAGTTCTTCTCCACACAGTGCACAGTCAACCTGTGGAACTCCTTGTCTAAGGAGATTGTGAAGGCTAGGACTATAACAGGATTTAAAAGAGAGCTGGATAACTTCATGGAGGTTAAGTCCATTAATGGCTATTAGCCAGGCTGGGTAAGGAATGGTGTCCCTGGCCTCTGTTTGTCAGAGGGTGGAGATGGATGGCAGGAGAGAGATCACTTGATCATTGCCTGTTAGGTTCACTCCCTCTGGGGCACCTTTCATTGGCCACTGTCGGTAGACAGGATACTGGTCTGGATGGACCTTTGGTCTGGCCCAATATGGCCGTTCTTATGCTAATGAATGAGGAGGTTATTTGAACTAGCAGGTACAAGGTGAAAGAATGGTAACTAATATCTGCAATGTAGTGTGTAACTTATTACCTGGGCTGGTGCAAGGATATTTCGCGTCCTAGGTGAAACTTCCACCTTGCGCTCTCGCCCCCACCCCCTCCGGCCTGGGGATCCAGGGCCATCCCTAGCTATTTTGGTGCCCTGTGCAGCCCCCCCATGGGAGGGCTGTGTGGGGCCCCAGGCCTCCACAGAGGAGAGGAGGGGCTGGCCCCAGGCCTCCGCAGGGTAGCTGTGTGGGGCTCTGCCTCAGACCTCGGGGGGTGTGTGTGACCCGAGACCTCTGGGGAGATGCGGGGGAGGGGGACGGGCCACTTCCTGCAGGCAGTGGAGTGACCTGGCCCCAGCCTGCTCCACTCTCCTGGCTCCCAGCAGTGCTGCCGGCGCGTGCAGGGGGGCGGTTTCCCCCCTCCCCTCAAGCCTTGGAGCCAGGGGAGCAGAGCAGGCTGTGGCCGGGTCACTCCACTTCCCGCAGGAAGTAGCCAGCCCCCTCCATCTCCCACAGAGGCCTGGGGCCAGCCGTCCTCCTGCTCCTCCCTGCAGAGACCTGGGGCCCCAGCCTGCCCTGCTCCCCTGGCTCCCAGGCTTGGGGGGAAGAGGGAGGGGGGAACCACCCCCCCGCACTTGCTGGCGGCGTGGCTGGGAGCCAGGGGAGCGAAGCAGGCTGGGGCCAGGTCACTCCACTTACCATGCGGTGAGTGCAGGGTCGGACCTGGCTGCAGTCTTCAGGGGAGTGGGGGCGGGCTTGGGGCAGAGCAGGGGCTGGGAATAGGCACGGGTGGGACGGAGCAGAGGCAGGGGGCATGGGGAAGAGCTGGGGAGCCCCCCCATAGCAACTCCCAGTCCTACGGCCCCTCCCCGATGCAGCTTCCCACCCCCCTCTGCCCATGAAACCCCCCCTGAGGCAGCTTCCTGCCCCAGCTAACCTCCGCTGCGCTTTCTTCCCTGAGCACGCCGGTGCTGCTCCACTTCTCCCACCTCCCAGGCTTGCCACACCAAACAGCTGAGTGGCGCAGCAAGCCTGGGAGGGGAGGAGAATTAGAGCAGGGGCGGCATGCTCAGGGGAGAAGGCGGAGTGGAAATGAGCTGGGGTGCGGAGCAGTTCCTGTGCACGCCCTCCCCCCATTACTTGCTGTGGGCAGCCCTCCCCACGCCTCCCTGCCCCAGCTCATCTCCACTCCATCACCTCCTCTGAGTGCACTTTTTGGTGCCCCCAACCACTTGGCGCCCTAGGCGGCTGCCTAGTTCGACTAGCAGTTGCACCGGCCCTTCCGGCAAGAGCCAGTACGCCACGCCAGACTGCACCGGCTTCCACAGCGGGGATTTAAAGGGCTCAGAACTCCCCACTACTGTGGGGAGCCCAGAGCCCTTTAACCCCCCCCCCACACACACACAGGTCCAGCGGCTGGGCTAGGGCTGGGATTTAAAGGGCTCAGAGCTCCCCGCAGCCCTTTAAATCCTGGCCCCAGCCCAGCAACCGGAGCTGCAGGGGGGGATTTAAAGGGCTCAGGGCTCTGTGGCAGCCAGAGCCCTGGGCCCTTTAATTTGCCCCTGAGCCCTGGAGGCTCCCAGCCACCTCTGCAGCTGGGAACCCTGGGATGATTTAAAGGCGCTGGGGCTCCCAGCCACAGCCAATGTCCCATGGCCTTTAAATCTTGAGAGGCCCCACCTCTTTCGGATGAGGCCACGCCCCCTCAGGACTCTGGCAGTACCAGTAAGTCCTGTACGTTACTTTCACCCCTGCCCATGGGTGATATAGTGTTTTTGTCTTTCATCGTTTTTCTGTGAGATTTCATTTGAGAGCATAGTGATTGTCTCATTTCACCCACATACCTGTTTTGAGGGCATTAGTGCACTGGATGAGATACACCACACATGTTGTGATAGGCGTGTGTAGGACTCATGGATCTTGAAAGTTGTATTCTGGGGGCATTTACCATCATAGCAGTGGAGATATGTCTTGCAGGCTTTGCATCTGTTGTTATGTCAGGGGCTGGTGCTGCTCTGAGTTCCTTTGGTCAGCTCTCTTTGTCCTCCTGCTATAGAGGTGTTAACTGTCCACTTCTTGAATGGTCTCTTGCGATATGTGTTAACCCCTTTTATTTAGCTCTGACGCTCTGAGTACCTTTCACAGATCTGAAGAAGAGTCTTGTGTAGCTTGAAAGTTTGTCTCTCTCCCCAGCAGAAGTTGGGTCAATACAAGATATTCCCTCACCCACCTTGTCTGTTTAATATTCTGGAACCAACACAGTTATAACAACACTGCAAACAAGTATTAATGTTGTTACTAGCACACTGACAATCACCATATTATTCCAAAGCTTTCAAGGGTTGATCGCCTCAGAACTACAAACTCTGATGAATAAAAAGCCTGACAAATGTGAGTTTCTGAAGAGCTTCCCTGTGGAAAATGATATAATTTGTCAAAGTCACAATAACTTCTAGGTTGTGTCCTTCTAGAAATGCTGACCTCCTAACAGAATAGTTCTAATCAGAAACTGGAGCATTAATAGGATCTTAATAGCATGTTCCCAAAATAGACTCTCGACACCAGGGACATGCCATTCTTGTGGCACAGAGCCCTCTTTTGTAATTAATTTCTGGAAGTCATAGGGAAGGTGTCTTGGTATGAAGGTAGGTGGAGGTCACTCTTTATGAAAATTGTACACTTCAAGGACCTCATATACCCTGCTCTAAAAAGAGTAACTCGGTTTATACCCATGGAATTATGCTAGATTTACACCAGAGTAAATCAGATCAGAGCCTGGCCTCAGACAGAAAGTGTTGCTGGGACAGAAAGTGATAGTGTCCCTCTAATCTGAATGGTGCCACTGACATTTAGGGTATAACTAGAGCATGATTAGATAACACAGTCTGACCTGCTGTTTTCAGAGCAAACTTTAGGAGGTAAATTTCTTTCTCAGGCCCAAACCTGGAATTACAACGAACAGTGTCCTGGCACAATGTCCCTGTAGCTACTAAGTGCTACTAAGGAAAAATATGATTCAAATGCTATGCTCCTAATTAGGTCACATCATACCTTAGAACATGATCACACATTGATTACAAGTGGCACAGACAGCAAGGCCTATGCTTAAGGTGACCCAACACTTTCCATGAGAAGACCTTGTTTTGAGTTGTTTAGAATTTTGCCAAACTTTAACCATTTGTACTGAAGTTTTCCATGCTGTGTGTCTGCTCTGGCTGTGCGGGTTTATTTAGAAAATTTTAGCAAAAATAGTGCAGCCATTTCAGAGAACGAGAGCAAGGGAAAACGCTACTTTGGCCATGTTAAAAAAAAAATACAATTCTTTTGTAGACGAGCTCTAGAGCAGAGGTGGGCAACCTGCGGCCCATGGGCCACGTGTGGACCATCAGGGTAATCTGATTGCGGGTCATGAGATGTTTTGCTGACGTTGACCACGGTTCGCCATTCCCAGCCAATGGGAGCTGTGGCCACCACGTCCTTCTATTGTTTTTCCCCTTTGACTTGCTTCCCAAGGGATCTTACCTACCAACTTCCTCAGTTTGTTTGCTAAAGTCTGCCTTCTTGAAATCCACTGTCTTTATTTTGCTGTTGTGCCTCTTACCATTCCTTAGAATCATGAACTCTACCATTTCATGGTCGCTTTCACCCAAGCTGTCTTCCACTTTCTCAGCCAGTTCCTCCCTATTTGTCAAAATCAAATCTAGAACAGCCTCTCCCTTAGTAGCTCTCTTCACCTTCTAAAATAAAAAATTGCCTCCAATACATTCCAAGAATTTATTGGATAATCTGTGCCCTGATGTTTTATTTTCCCAACAGATGTCTGAGTAGTTGAAGTTCCCCATCACCAGCGGATCCTGTGCTTTGGATGATTTTGTTAGCTGTTTAAAAAAAGCCTCATCCACCTCTTCTTCCTGGTTTGGTGGTCTGCAGTAGACCCCCGTCATGACCTCACCCTTGTTTTTACCCCTTTTGTACTTACCCAGAGACTTTCAACAAGTCTGTCTCCTATTTCCATCTCAGTTATAGGCCAGGGGTAGAAATTTTTAACATATAAGGCAAAACCTCCCCCCTTTTTCTCCTGCCTGTCTTCCCTACACAAGCTGTACCCTTCTATACCAATATTTCAGTCATGCGTATTATCCTACCAAGTCTCTGTGATGCCAACTATGTTATAGGTGTGTTTATTTACTAGCATTTTGAGTTCTTCCTGCTTATTCCCCATGCGTCCCACATTAGTATACAGACATCTAAGATACTGATTTGATTCCACCACCTCCCAGTTCTGTCTTGTCTCTCCTTAATCCCTGCTATAATAGCCCATGCTCCCCCCAAATTCCAAACCTTCTCCTAGGTCTCCATGTTCTTGACTTACCTGTGGGCTTTGGTCACCCGTCCCCATTGAACCTAATTTAAAGCCCTCCTCAGTAGGTTAAGTCAGTCTGTATCCAAATATCCTCTTTCCCTTCCTTCATAGGTGGACCCCATCTCTACTGAGCAGTCCTTCTTCCTAGAACAGCATCCCATGGTCAAGGAAGCCAAAGCCCTCCTGGTGACACCATCTTTGCAGCCAGGCATTCACTTCCAGGATGCGTCTGTCTCTGCCTGGGCCCTTACCCTTGACCAGAAGGATCAAAGAGAACACCATCTGTGCTCTGAACTCCTTCACCCATACTCCCAGAACCCTGTAGTCACTTCTGATCTGCTGAGGGTCATACCTCACAGTATCATTAGTGCCCACATGGATGAGTAGCAGAGGGTAGTAGTCAGAGGACTGGATGATCCTCAACAATCCCTCCATACCGTCTCAGATATGGAAGGGTGCCTCTGTCCCCTTCAGAAGAGAGTCACCAACCACCACTACCCTAAGTTTCCTCCTGGGAATGGTGGCTATGATCCTCCCAGCCTTGGGGGTACGTGGCTTCTCCTCCTCCTCCTTTGGGCGTGATTCCTCATCACTCGTCGCTTCTGATCCACTTGAGCAATTTCAACCACTAGATTGGTTGTCTTAGGAAGAATAGTATCAGAGGGGTAGCCGTGTTAGTCTGGATCTGTAAAAGCAGCAGAGAATCCTGTGGCACCTTATAGACTAACAGACGTTTTGGAGCGTGAGCTTTCGTGGGTGAATACCTACTTTGTCAGACGCAGGTAGTGGAAATGTCCAGGGGTAGGTAGTTCCACTACCTGCGTCTGACGAAGTGGGCATTCACCCATGAAAGCTCACGCTCCAAAACATCTGTTAGTCTATAAGGTGCCACAGGATTCTCTGCTGCTTTAGGAAGAATAGTAACTGTAGGCCCATATTTTAGTTTGAAGCACATGGTGAGGAAGGGGATGCTGAATGCTCCAAGATCAGACCCAGGAAGGTCAAAGCTGTGTAAGCTTCTTGCCCTGGCGACAGTGTGCTAAGCGAAAGGAGGCATCCTCCCCCAGAGTCCTGACTGGAGTAGTTCCAGAGCATCACCCAGTGATTCCATGACAACTGGTGGCAGAGGTAGAATAAACTGCACCCCGTGAACAGAGAGTAAGGAATTGGGGAGCAATAAAACAAAGGGAGATTAGCGAGACACAGGTGTGCTGAAGGCTCAGAGAAGTGCGGTTCCAAGAGGTGAAGGAGCCTACGGCTTAACCCCGAGGAAGAGTGGACCCCTGAGAAGGGCTGTCGCACTGCTGAAGAGGTTCCTCCCAGGGACTATGGGGAGCTGAGAAAGCACAGACCTGTGAGTCCATGACAACTTGGGAACAGTGAAGAGATGGCCTATAACCATCTCCTTAAGAAGGACATTGTAGAGCTGTGCAGAGAGAGGGCTGTGCATTGGAAAGCTCATCAAGGCACAGCTAACTGATCAGTTTGAAGAGGATGATAGCTCTAAGGAGCTGGTTCCTGGCCCAGCTCGGGCTGCAAGAGAGGCTGGGAGCAGCCAGGGAGCCCCAGGGCTCACACTAGTTTCTGACCCAACTGGGGCCATGTCAGAGGCTGAGATCAGCCGAGCGTCCTCAAGACTCCCGTCCCCAACCAGCAGGGGATCTCCACTGGGTTCTCTGTCAGTGGATCTGAGACGGATGGAATTGGAGCTGAGATCAAAGGAGTCAGAGGACCCTGAGAGACAGGGAAGGCATGAAGCAGACCAGCAGGAGAGACAGCGACAGCATGAACTGGCGATAGTTGAGCTGAGAGGCAGAGGAACCTGTCCAGCAGTGAGTGGGGATGGACCCTGGGATGCCAATTCTGCAGGGAACCTTGACACTAAATTGCTGCCCTAGGTTAAGGAAGGGGGAGATATAGATGCCTGTCTCACTGCCTTTGGGAAAGCTGGTAATTGGAACCAGGCTGACCCTGAGGAAAGGCTCCAGTGTCTAGCCCCCTTCCTGGGTCCCAAGGCCATAGAGCTGTTTAGCCAGATGGGCGGGGTTGCAGACTGGCTCTCACTCCTGGCTCTGGCCTATCTGTCTGCATGGACTCTCCTGGGCTCAGGCCCCTCGGACTCCAAGTCGGAGAAGAAGGTGAGGGTCAGTGGGGAGATATTGCTGGGGTGGCGAGACCCTGGGACAGAGAGAATTGTTGTCAGGCCCCAGGTGGTGCTGCCTCACCAGATGCTGCAAGGCTATATGACCTGGGTGAAGGGACCCAGGATGAAGCCCCTCGCCCTGCCTATGGCCCAGATCCCTGTGCAGACACAGGAGGGGTGGGGCTGGCTGGTAGCTTGGGTTCACCAAGATATCGGCTGTGAGGTCCTGCTGAGGTGACTGTGTCTCTTTGGGACAGGATCTGGGCCCTGCTCCTGTAATGGCTGAGGTTTTAAATTTGAATCCAGAGAACTAATTGGCTGAGACTGAAGCAATCAGTGAAAATGCAAATGACCTGGCTGGCAGGGGGGAGGAGCTGCTAAGCTCAGGTTCCCTGCCTGTCTGTAACCAGAGCCCTGGAACTGAGTGGGGCAGAAAGATGCTCTCCTTCCCCCTGCACACAGTGGAGGAGGCTCACGCTGGTTCTGATGCTGTGACCAAAGCAGCAGGCTTGCTGCCTGCCCTCACTGGGACAGCAGGGGCAAAGCTGAGCCCAGGGGGATCGGAGAACCCAACTGAGTGTGGGGAAACATAGCCAGGGTGGGACAGCTGCCAACGAGGGCTGCCTTCTCCAGAGGTGCCAAAGGCCCGGGACAAGGGTAAAGCAGCCTTGAGACACCTGCCTGTCATAGAGGAGCCTTTTCAGAAGGTGGCCATGGACATAGCGGGGCCCCTCAGCAAGGTGACCCAAGCAGGGGAAAAAATACATCCTGGTGGGGTTAGATTTTGGTGCCCATTAGCCAGAGGCAATGGCTCTGCTCTTTATCAAGGCAGACATTGTGGTGGATGTGCTGCTGACCATTTTAAGCAGAGTGGGGTTCCCTAAGCAGGGCCGTCCCTTACCATTTGGGTGCCCTATGCAGCCCCCAAGGCCTCTGCACCCTCAGGGTCTGGGACGCAGGCGCTGTGGGGGGCACTTTTGGGGGCCCCACAGGCCCAGAGTGGCCCAGGGGATTAGCAGGGGCCCAGGAGCAGCCCGCTCTGCTTCCCTTGCCCCAGGCCCAGCCGTGTCACTTGGGGAAGGAGGCTTGGGGGAAGGGATCCCTCCCCCCACACTCACCAGCAGTGGCAGGAAGCAGAGCAGCCCAGTCCCAGCCCACTCTGTTCTGCCAGCTCCCAGCCGCAGAGCTCCACTTCCCACCGCCGGTGAGTGTGGGAGGGTCCTTTCCCCAACCTCCCTGCACTCACCGACGGCAGGAAGCGGAGCAATGTGGCTAGGAGCTGGCGGAGTGGAGCGGGCTGAGGCCACAGGCGCCAAATTTCCTTGGCGCTGGTGGTCGCTTATGCCCCCCCGCCCCAGCTCAGATCCACCCCCACCCCCACCCTGACTCTGCCTGCTCCCTTCCCCTTTTGGACCCCTATGGGGCTGTACAAATCCCTGGTCCTACCTTTCAGCTTGAAGGAGGCACCGGTCACCTGCCAGCACCAGGTGGATCAGTTACTGAGAGGGATGGAGAATTTTACCCTAGTGTGCAGTAACCTGGCCCTCGCTGGCCTAGGCCCCAAGAACACCCAGAGACCAAATGAGGTGCAGCATCCGTGTCCATTCCCACCACCTACTCTTTACAAGTATTTACAGGGGTCAACACTCTTGGAGACTACCAGCTTCCCAGCCAGCAGGGCTCTAGAGCCCACACTCCTCCCTTTCCTGACTCCCCCCACCTTTCTGTCTCTTAGCCAGCTTTATAGGGCAGGCTGGCTACCCAGGCCTGCAGGTGGATCCCCTCTGGTAATTAGGGCATGGCCCCTCAGCCAGCTCAACTAACCCTTTTCCCTCTGGAACAGGGCTAACTGGGGCCTGGCTTGTTTCTCCTAGCCAGCACACTGTTACATGTACCTTGATGATATTTGTGTTGTTAGCCAGACTGGGAGGACCATGTGTCTGAGTTGAAGAGGGGGCTGGTTTGCCTCCAGACAGGGGTGGCTATAGGCACCAGCACACCAAGCACGTGCCTGGGGCAGCAAACCAAGAGGGGCGTGCCACCGAATCTGCAGGACTGGGGACCTCCTGCAGGCAAGCCACTGAAGGCAGCCTGACTGTCGTGCTTGGGGTGGTAAAATACCTAGAGCCACCCTTGCCTCCAGGATGCAGGGCTGCCTGTAAAAGCTGGGACATGCAAGGTGGGGATGGCAGAGATGTCATACCTGGGCCACAAAGTGGGTTGCTGCTGTCTAAAGCCAGAGCTGGCCAAGGTGGGGGTGATCAGAGATTGGCTTGCTCTCCAGACTAGGAATCAGGCCCAGGCCTATATTGGGATGGGGGGCACTATCGGAGATTTACTCTAAGTCAGCTCCCATCACTGAGCTATGTGAGAAGAGGAAACAAGACAAGCTGGTCTGGACTGGGCAGGGCCAGAGGGCTCTCTGTGTGCTGAAGGATGATCTGATCAAAGGCCTGGTGCTGGGAAACCCAGACTTTGACAAGCCCTTTATGGTGTTCACCGATGCCCCAGACACAGGGCTTGGCATGGTGCTGATGCACACTGATGCAAAGGGGGAGAAACACCCCATCAAGTACCTGAGCAGGAAGCTGCTGCCCCGGGAGCAGAATTATGTGGCCATAGAGAGGGAATCCCTGGCCCTGGGATGGGCTCTTAAAAGGCTGCAGCTGTATCTATTTGGGTGCCACTTCCTTGTGTACACTGACCCCTCGCCTTGCTGTGGCTGCACCAGATGCAAGGGGCCAATGCTAAGCTCCTGAGGTGGAGTCTGTTCCTCCAGGAGTATGAGATGGGGGTGGTCCATGTTAAGGGGAGTGCAAATATTATAGCTGATGCTTTGTCCCAGAGGGGGGTGGGCCTGAACTTCCCCAGGCCACTGGCTAAAGTGACCCCACTCAGTTGGGTCTCAAAGGGGGGAGAGAGGTAACGAAGTGGGGATTTTCCCTTGTTATGTTGTGCGTGAGCCTATGTGATACTGTTGAGCCTATGTGAGTCTTACTGTTCGTAAGTACTTGACTGTATGTGAGTTTTACCCAGGGACTCCGTGACACCTCCAAGAACATAAGGGGATTTTATGGGTTGCTGTATGCCTAATGGCAGCTAATCCTCAACAGGAGCTCTTATCTGGTGTCTCTGCTTTGACCACAGTTTCAATGGCCTGGGTTCTTAGCTAGTGACTGGTGGTGCCTCCACCTGACCGTTTAAGGTGACAGGAACCCACCTTACCTCTCCATATGGTTTCAGTTATCCCCAACCCCGTACTTACCCCTATGACTAGCCTGATGCCTTGTACATATACTCTGCTGATACCTCTGTAATGGATGAACCAACGATCAAGGTACACTTTCTTTACACGGAGAAATACAGAGGAAGCATATAAAGGAAAGGGGAAGATGGATTTGGAATGAAGACATCAGTAATACCATACAACCTGCAAGTAAAACAACTCCCAGGGTGGATTTCCCTGGATTCATGAGTCCACTTTAGCCCACACCAGTGGGCTCTGAAATGTGGGGAAACCATGTATCTTGATGAAGCATCAGAGACCTGAAGGTACTTGAGTGCAGTGAGATGATGAGAGCACCAAATCACGAAGGGGGCAGCAGTGAGAAAGTTCCCACAGCATAGGGGGCCTCCTCAGCATTTCCAAGACCAGTTGTTCTCTCCTACAGCAGTTTGGCAAACTACTTTCAGGGCAAAATAGGCAACACCCCAGGCTGAGGGAGACAGTCGGGGAATGGTCTGGGCTCTGGCCTTGTCACAGCTGGGTTTTGGGTAGCCAGACCTAGTAGTCTGAGCCAGAGTCTCCAGTCACAAGACAGAAGTTAGCTGGGTCAGGGTATCAAAAGGTCAGAGTCAGGAGACAGACTGGAAGTCAGAACCACAAATAAGATGCTGGGAGTCATGCTGGATCAGGATGTCAGGAACTCAAGCCACAGGAGCAGGAAGCACACAGTCCAGAAGAGCGTAGAGTCTAGTTGTTGAGACAGCTTCCTGTTCCTGGTGCTGGCTTCCAGCAGACCAATCAGCTGTTCCAGGATTCCACCCCTTAGGAGTACAGAAGTAGAGCCTGACACTTGGCCTGGGATTCTTGAGTCCCACGTGAGTAAGCATCAGCAGGCTGTGAGATGGAGGGTTGGTGCATGGCTGCTCCTGTTAATCCTGTAGACCCATATATGAGACCTGTGGTTCACGACATCACCCCCCCCTCCTCTAGCGGCACCCTCTGGGCAATGTGGGGTCAGGTTGCTCAGGGTGGCTCCTATGGAAGTCCCAAATCAGGGAGGGAGCATGAACATTTTCCTCTGGCTCCCAAGTGTGTGTTTTTGGGACGTAATCTTCCCAATAGATCAGGTGCTATGATTTTCCGTTCGATCTTAGAGTTGAGGACTTCATGAACAATGTATTACTGGTGGGGGTGGTGATTGGGTTCTGCAGGAAAATTTGAGCCTTCTTGGGTCTGGGTGACTGGTTTCTGGCCATGCTTTTGGCAGTGTTCTGACCGGAAGGTGACTTTCTAGTCTTGCAAGTAAATAAGGAGGTCATGAAGGCTCAGCCAGGCGATGCCAAGGATCAGGGGGAAATGCAGGGAATGGATCACACAGAATTTTATTATTTCTCTGTGTTCCTGAATAACGGTCTCCAGGGAGACAGTCTCCTCCACAGCTGGACCTGAGGACAGCAGGGAGCAACGAATAGTTTTGATTGTGTTGGGTAGGTCCTTGCATATCCAGGGGATGTGTAGGGCCAGAGTTATAGATGCATCCATGAAATTGTCTGCTGCTCCTGAATCAATGAGGGCCTGCTGGAGGGGAATCTGTCGGGGGTTCCCCAGGATGCGCTGCTGGACAGATACCTGAAATGGGAAGCCCATGGATGGGGTTCAGGATGTGTCTCAGGGTATGGGGAATTTGTCTTCTCTCAAGGTCCAGGCCAAGTACCCTATACCAGGCCTGGGTTGACTTGTTTCTCCATGTTCTTCAGCATTCATGTTGAGCAGGCTGAGATGGAGTGGTCAGGGTATGGGGCACAAGGTAAAACGTTTGGGGACCACTGCTCTAGAAGGTAAAGGTGAACACATTTCTCAGAGAGGACTGACATTTCCTCTGCAAAATTACACACAAAATTACATACTCAGATTTAGAACAAGTAGGCAGATGAAATGTCCAGTTCACCTTACCAAACCTCTTTTGTTGCCATCAGTACATATGCCTATCTCACCATTGTGCTGAATGTGGTTGGGTATGTGGACTTTTTGTGTGCCTGGTGTAGCACTCATTGCATTTGAAAGCAAATCTATGGGAGAAGCCACTTTTCTCTATTGGAATGAAAAAATCTCAAACAATTGATACATAAGAAATATTACACCAGTATGAACCAAAAAACAGATCAGCAAACCCATTTCATGCTTCATGGAGTGCAAACTTTGGAACCTCTTACTTTTGTTTTCCACATTATAGTGGTTTTGCTGGTAGCACTCATTATAATTTGAGTTACAAAACAATATCTGTTCCAGCATCCTACAAGATACACACTAGGAATTTTCCAAACATTCGCTTTAGGGCTAAAATTTCATAAGCTTGGTCAGAGGTGACTGGAAAACAATTGAGCAAACTCCCTTTGTGAGAGTGAGGGTAACTCAGAAAAATAGCCGAACTCAGACACATCAAGATGTGTGTGTGACTAGGCTAAGTTTGAAACTGAGAGAGATTTTTTGTTAAATATTAAAGGTCTCAGTGTTTGAAGATTTGGAACCGAGCATGCTCAGAAAAAAATTACCCTTACTAGATACTTAGAAGAGACAACTGACAGGTTCATGTGGGTAGCTAATTTTCCAGCCACACCGTGCATGGCCATTGCTGCTAGCATAGCCAAAAATAATAGTAAGTAATGCTTAGAATTAAGGTTGCCTCATACTTGCTGTAAGGGACTGCGGAAGATTTTGTTACGGTTTAGCTAGGGCTGTTCGCCTTCTCAAGGACAGGTTATTAAAGGCCACCGCGAACCCACCTGTTTAAAAAAAATTACGTTGATCCGTGTAGCGTTGTGCGGGAGGGGTAAGCTTCACGCCCACTATTGATCTTTTAGCAGCCCATTCACAGTGCGGCTTCAATTGACGGCTCATCTGCGGGGGCGGGGATACGAAAATGAAAAATAGCCAAGGCGATAGCCACACTCCACGCCCATGTCCGGAAACACGGTTCGCGAGGCCGTAAAATGGGTGATCTTTGGTGCACATCTTGCATCGTTCCGCGCGCGTTCTCACCAATGCGCGCACCAGAGCATTGCTAAGTAGGGCCGCCACGAGTCGCGGCCGTGCGCACCCGCAAAGCGCTGGGAAATTGCCTCCCTACAAAAACAGCAAGAGGCTGGTTCTGCATACAGTATCTACCACGCTGTAAATGACATATTGCCAGGCACGTGCGATTTTCTTTAAATAAATCTACATTTAATGATTTAGTAATTCTTCTATGCGGTAACAGGGCCGATAGCCTAAGTCGACCTGCCAGTCTGACATGGGCTCCATCGCCCGGTAAAGTGTCTCGTGCGGGTTCTGGCAGGGCATATCGGCGCCAAGCCGGGAGCAGCATACAGATTGCACCTCGCTCTGAGCCGTACGTGCAGGCCAAGAGGGGGAAAGCGTGGTTGCCCTGTCGGCGGAGGGTCAGCTAATGCGGCGGCAAAACGATACACGGCCTGCTTAGCCCGGGGCCTCCGCTAGAGTATTCCGTATGGTTCAGCCAGCTGGAATGACCTCCCCTCGGGCCATGCGTCCACTGCTCCGATTCCAGCGAGATCATTCGTCTGGGCTTCATGTGAGGCGTCTACATGCGCGCACGGCTCAGGGAAGCTTGTCGGGCGAGATAGGCGAGAAAGCGGGCCTCCAGTAACTGTGCTCCCCATACACCGGTCTCGCCTGCCAAGTTCCCATTCCCGTCGCTAACCACCAATGCAGTAACGGACCTCACAGTCCGGAGGCTTTATATAATGCACCCTAACAGTATCTGTCAGATAGAAGTATAGTAAATCTCTCCTTGCACGTAAAACCTCGCGTCGGCGTGCCACGTCGCAATGAGAGGTTTGGTCAGCCCATAGTTCCGCCTCCCACACGAATCAAGCCAGCCGTCGCCCCCACGCCATGGCCCAATCTAAACATCTGCGTGAGGGGCGGAATTGCTACCCCTATGGCCAATGCAAACCTGTCGGGTCCCTAGCAATGGTAGGCTGCAGACCCCATCGGACCAGGCGGTGCTCCACTGTTACCCTCTTGAATAACTGTTCGATCAGCGGGCCTCCCTAATCCTGGGGATTGAGAGCACACTCACGAGAACTCTTACTCAAACCTAAAAGGTGGAAGTATCACCGTCAGAGGAGAGTGGTACATGTATTATCAGAGGATGGCAACCGCTCCCAGATGCGGCATGAGGGGGCGTGGATATGGAGGGCTACCTCAACCAATATATCGCTGTTGTAGAGTAATTGTTGTCATCATTGATAATAATTGGGGGTATAAGTTTGCCCTGTGCCATGCCCAGGTTTGTGTGATTTCCGGCAGTGTGTCCTCTTCACCTCCACTCCGTCCTATTGGGGGATGGCGTGGGACTTAACAACCACCAGCGCGGGATCCGCTAATTCGCGATCGGTTCCTCTGCAATGCCCATATCCACCTGCCAATGATCTTGGTTTCTTCCTAGCTGGGGTGTACTCGGAAACTCTCCCCTCCTTCAAAGCTCGGGACTCATAAGCCAATGGGTTTCCTTCTGTCTTGTTCCACCACCGCTTGCCCCCCCTTTTTTTTTTTGCCAGAGACCCCCAAGTAAGCACGTCCGCCTACTGTATCGTAACCTCGAGCTACACGAAACATGAGGACTGGTGGGGCAGTGGAGCCGTGCAATAGTGTGCAAGAAGGCAGTCTTACAATCACTCAAAAGCAGACTAGAGAGGATCCGTGCTTCCTCAGATGCCGATGTGAGTCGCACACTAGTCCTGGGTGCGACAGCCTATCCGTGCCCAAAGGAAGAACGTAACAAAGGGTCAATGCATAATGAGAGCAAAGCCTTCCTCAGGCAATGTGTGTGCGGAAGTGAACTGTCGGCGGCGCGCCAAGAACACCCACAAACTCGAGGATGACTCTGCAATTTCCATTTCGTCTCGGGCACGAGGTATAAGCCTTGCACAGTTCTGGCATACCTTAGGTAGGATCTGCTTGTTCAGGTCCGGCCAGAGAACCACCCATAAAGACAACTTGCCTGGGTGGGCCCAATTGTATTTTGTCGGGTTATATCGTCCACTCCTCAGCGCTCTCCAGGCTCCACCGCGCAGCCAACGGCATCATACACAATTTTCTTGGGAGGGACCGGAGAACCATGAAACATCATCTACAAATGGTGATCGAATGGGTCTGGCGGCCACGGCACCGGGCCTAATGTCGGCGCTTACTAGCTGGTGTCAGAGGTGGAAGATGCTTCCACCCCTGCGGCAACACGCAAAAGGTGTACCTGACGCTGACTTGCCAGCGAAACAGCAATTGCTCTTGGCTGCGTGGAATCAATAGCAATAGCATAAAGAATGGCATTTTGGCCAAGTCCAGCATCGGCGTGCCATGGTTGGGCCGGTGGACTGCAATATGCTCAATACGGGTGACTATGTCTGGAAACTGCAGTCCACGGGGGAGTCATCTTTGTTAGACTCCCGTAGTCGACCATTCAGACGCCACAGTCCTGTCCGCTCGCACGGCCAGATGAGCTATATAGCGGACTGAGGGAGCCGCGCCGGGGAATAACCAGGTACAAGCATCCGGGAACAAAGTCAGATCGTTCCAAGGCCGTTTCAGGTGATCGCTGATGCCTCGACCCCCGCGCGACGACGGTACTAAGTACTGTTATTGGTAGTAACTATGTGTGCCCAGTCCGACGGCGTAGACGCGTACACACGACATCAGGTCACCACGGTAGGGGCGCCCCTGCAAAAATCGTTAGGGTACGCCTTCCGGCACGACCGTTCCACGCTCACATACTGGCGAGGATGGCCGAAGGCCGAAGGTCAGGCCATATATGAGATATCACGGAGCGGCCTCCGGAGCACGTCCGATGCCCAAGAATCGTACTCTCACCACACCGCCGCCCTGCTTAGGACCGTGCCGCTGGAACAGGAGGAGCTTTCCCCAAAGGTCTCAAGTGACTGTAAGCCCATAGGCGCGGCGTTACAGCCCACCACCGGCCCTTTACAAGAGCGCTCGGCCGGTACTCTGCGTGCGAGTGCGACTTCATTCTTAATGGCAGCCTGCCGTATCAAGGAGCTGCCAGAACGTGTTGGAACCTCCCTCCTTCTTGGGCAAGATGCGAATCCGCAAGGGCACTACGGGACGTGCGGCCCCCGCTATACCTGCCCCCGTACGTGCGACCGCGGCCACTGCACTGGGGCGGAGGACCGACCGCCACTCCCTCAGTAGGGATGGGAGATGCCATTACTGCGGGGGAGCGAAGACGGCTCCAGCTGGCTTGTCGGTTCTATCGGTCAATCTCTCCTCCCTGGCCTCAGTGCTCCGCCTTGAAGGCAGAGGTAGTTGACATCCATCATTTAGTACATGTCAGCCAGTAGGTTTACTTTGCCTATTTGTCTGGGCGCGCCCGCCTGTAAGTGGTCGATACACAGGACCCCATTCGGGGCACGCAAGCTTCTCCTTCTCCACTCTATGCCCGGCCTGATCCAATTGTTTCGCTGTCCATTGGCACGCGAAACAGACCTTTCGATTCGGGCCCGGCCAGGGCCGTCCCCAACTGCTAAAGGGTGGCTGGCTAAATTCGCCAACCGCCATCCGCTGCCATGACTACGGCTAAGAGGGAAGTGGCTTGAGTCAATCGGGGCAGTCCGCAAAAAGTGCGCCCTTGGTGGACTTAGCTGACGCGACATGTCTTACGGATGCCCGGAGTACCATACCCCGTTGACCAACTCCAGCCCAGGCCATACCCAGCTGGCGCAGGCTGCACCCCTTATCGTTTAGGGTTTTCCACGGGCCACTTCTGTGCCTCCAATTCCCAAGCCGAGGGGTAGGCTGTAGCTTACAGCGCCTGTCAGCCGCGGTGGACAGAGGTTACCTCGTCCTGCCCGATAGCTCGCATCCTTTGGGTTTGGGGATTTAAGCCATTTCCGCCCGTCTACCTGTGCATTCCTGTGCCATTGACGCCCAGCTGTTGCAATTCATAACCGCAAGCGAGCAGCACCTCGTCAATTGTCCCGCTTTCCACACTCGGACCAATGCCAAGCGCAGCCCACACCTTCCCTTGGCTCCTGCCGGAAAGCGTCTTGGAACGATCTTCACTGGAGCCACTGCGTCGGGTAGGTCCGCACCACGCGCCGGCCGGGAGCCGACCGCCTTCAGCCCTCAGTTCTCTTACCAGCGAGGCGTGTACTCTGCTGCTGGCTCGTCTCGTCTCCTCGTCTGGGGGGCCCATATTCCCATCCACGCCTCAAGGGTCCCAAAACGGAGTGGCCTGTCCAGCAGCTTGGGTTGGTGGTTACGGGATTCCGCCCAAGCGCCGCACCGATTGGCTACCACGGGCTACCCAACACCTCACATCGCCGCTCAGCCTGGGCTCGCTCGGCGTGGGAGGTGATCAAACGCTTGTGCTATGTGCCCGTGGCGTCAGGCCTGGGCTGCACACTCACTGCATCTTTTCCCTCGAGGGCTCGCTGACAGGCAGGAGTCACCTCCCAAAATCTTGGCCGGATGGCGGTGGAGCCATCCAACCTCCCCATAGCCCGCCTTTCCGTCCCTGAAGGCCGGTATCAACCCGCAGCCGCTGTAAAGGCTCCGCAGCTGTGCTGGGTAGACCCCGGTGGCCGCTCACTTACTGTCCACTAGGCAGGCGCTGCCACCCTGCCAAAAACCTCGCGCTACGGCCCCCAGTGTCCGTCTGGGCCAAACCCAGTTATGCGCGTCAGTGACAGCGTGGCTTTCCCGCAGCCCCTACCTGCGCCACAACGGCAATCGTCCCGCAAAGCACCCGCTCGCTGCGCCAAATGTTACGGCCTAAGTGCTCTGGCAGGGACGAGGCACACCTACACCCACACCCAGTGAGTGATATGGCTTTTAATGACCACAGTATAAGAAAAACACACCCGCAACGGGACTCTGCACGCTAACTCAAAGCGGGGAAGCGGGAGGTCCAAGCAACAAAACAATTTAAAATCTAGATAAAATATAAACTTTATGCTAAATGGAATGTAAGCCAGCTCACTACAGGACCGCAAGTGGGAGCTTTTCCCACGGCTGGGCTACCTGGTGGCAAAGGGCCAAAGGCTGCAAGCAACTTGTCCCAAACACAACAGAAGCTCGCCAGGCAAAGGCCAGTTCTGACCAATTACATACAGCATCTCACAAGTACACAGCAA
>NC_133779.1:27019542-27021305 GCF_003597395.2 Chelonoidis abingdonii | reverse complement strand
GGGTAGAATTCAAAGAGCCGCAAGGTGAAATGGGTGCTCTCCTCTCCAGTCCCTGGCATGCAGCAGTGGGCCAAGTGCAATTGCAACAGGGCAATGGGAGCACGTCGCCTGCTTTGTCTTCACAAGTCCATCCTGTGCCTGGGCTGGGGAGCTGATGCTGGGCTCTCACTCTGGCAAGGGGCATGGGGCAGGCAGAATGCACGGGCCTTACGCCAAAGCAGGGTCGGGAGGGTAGAAAGCTGGGGTTCAGGGAGTTGGGTTAAAGTTGCTTAGCCCCTCCATGTGAGAGACCCCACAGAGCTACCAGCCGCGACTTCCCTCCCTTCCCTACCCAGAAAGCAGAGCCTCTCCCTGGAAAACCTGCAGCCCACAGTCCAAGCATGCCATGTGCAAGCCAACCCCGGCCTGAAATGCACTGACAGCACAGCTCAGCCCTAGCTGAGGTCTTACCCTTCCTATCGCAAGGTGCTCCACTTTTCTTCTGGCTGCTGTGCAATCTACAAGACAGAGGAGCTATTATTGTAATGTGCCTACCAACACAGCAATATTTGTGCAATTATCGATTCACAATCCAAGGACTTCACTGGCTTTCTAAATGGCAGAAGAGCAATTCATTGGGAGTGTGGGTGGTTCTTATCATACATGTCCTCCCTGCAATCTAATCAAAGGACTTCGCTGGCTTTCTAAATGGCAGAAGAGAAATTCTTTGGGAGCGTGGGTGGTTCTTATCATATACATCCTCCCTACAATCTGCGATCTAATCAAAGGACTTTGCTGGCTTTCTAAATGTCAAGAGAGCAATTCTTTGGGAGCGTGGTTCTTATCATATACGTCCTCACTACAGTCTGCGATCTGCAGCCAGCGTCTTGATTCCTATCTGGTCCTATTTTCGGGCACCGCTTTTTGGCGCCCCCAAATCTTGGCACCCTTTACCTAGTGGTTACGCTGGCTCTAGTCCTAATACATTCAATACAAAAGACAGTGTTAACTTTGCAATGTAAGGGTCCATGCAGTCTTGCTCCCACTGAAGTCAATGGCAAAGCTCTGACTATCTACCCTTAATCTTTCTCCTCACTGGGACATGGGAAACTATCTTCTAGCAACATTACCCAAAGTCTGGCTGCTATACATAACTGGGCAGAGTCAGGCTCCAGCCATGGGTGGGAGGAGTAGTTTGGCAATCACTTTAGCTATACTGGGCCACCTCAGGATCCAGAGTATCCTCTATGCCTGTAAAGCCCAGGCAGGGTACGAGCTCTTATGAGCACCTATTAACTTCCCTTAACTTCCCGCAGCCCCCATTGGCTTGGGACGGTGAACCGCAGCCAGTAGGAACTGAGATTGGCCGAACCTGCAGACGCAGCAGGTAAACAAACCGGCCTGGCCCGCCATGGTGCTTATCCTGGTGGGCTGTGTGCCAAAGGTTGTCGATCCCTGCTATAGGTGAAGATTTTTTTTAATGTTTATTCTGTCTTGTAAACATAACTCAGAAACAATATTTAAAAAATAAAGATTTATTTTTCGCCAGAGATAGATGGTGCTTGGTGTAAATAGCTCAAATAATCGGTTGGATTCTATTAGGAATCATTATACCAGAACAGACTAATGGTCCATCTAGCTTCTCAATTGCTTAGAATACTGTTGACTAAATAATTTAGAGTAAGGGCTGGTCTACACTACGGGGTAAAATCGATTTTAGATACGCAATTTCAGCTACGTGAATAACGTAGCTGAAGTCGAATATCTAAAATCGATTTACTCAC
>NC_133779.1:26960095-27018983 GCF_003597395.2 Chelonoidis abingdonii | reverse complement strand
GTGCAGAGTCCCCGTTGCGGGTGTGTTTTCTTTACCTTCATTAAAAGCCATATCACTCACTGTGTGCGTGTGTGTGTGCCTCGTCCCTGCAGAGCACTTAGGCACGTAACACTTGCTGTTATGAAATCCTGTTTTAAGCTGCTTATAAACTTGTCAAACTTCAACTATTCTGGTTAAAATTGTGCATGCTTGATATGTGCCCCTTGCTGAACTGTTCTGTACCTGCCCCTTGCTGAATTGTTCTGGACATTTCCAACAAAAATGGCTCAGCTTACTGAAAAATATAGTTCTGCCTATGTTTTAAAACATCGTACAGCTGTTTCCCTGGGATGCTCTAGAGCAGTGGTCCCCAATGCGGTGCCCGCAGGCGCCATGGTGCCCACCAGGGCATTTATGTGCATCAGCCTAGTGCCCAGAAGGGGAGAGAAGCTGGGGACCCGCGACTGCCCGGGACAGAGAAATCCAGGGCTGCAGGTGCCGGTGTTCTCTGTCCCTGGCAGATGCGGGGCTTCGACTTCTCTCTGGCTTCTCTGGGGCTGAAGGCTGCGGGCAGCAGTGTTCTCGGTCCTCAGCAGATGTGGGGCTTAAGCCAGAGAAAAAACACGGCCCTGTGCCTGCCTGAGACAGAGAACTCTGGGCTGCGGGCGCCAGTGTTCTCTGTCCCCGGCAGGCACAGGGCCCGTCTAGTGCCCAGCATGGGAGAGAAGCTGGGGACCCTCGCCTGCTGGGAACAGAGAACTTCAGGGCTGCAGGCACAGGGCGCTGGCATTCTCTGTCTCTGGCAGGTGCCGGGCTGGCTTCTCTTCAACTTAAGTCGTGGCTTCTCTCCGGCTTAAGCTGCGGCCTTGCACCTGCCAGGGACAGAGAACACCGGCGCCCGCAGCCTGCAGCCCCGGAGTTCTCTGTCAATGGCAGGCTTAGGTCGCGACTTCTCTCCAGGGGTGTAGGCTGCAGGCACCGGTGTTCTCTGTCCCCGGCAGGCACCGGGCTATGGCTTCAAAGCCGGAGAGAAGCCGTGGCCCTGCCCCTGCCGGGGACAGAGAACTCTGGGGCTGCAGGCTTCATTCTATGTTAAAGTAAGAATAATAAACGTTGAACTGCTGGTCCAAATATATGTGACTTTTTAAAAATAAAGAAGATGAAAACTGTTTATGATATTTATTTTGTAAAAACTCCTTAATTTTTCTTACAGGTAGATAAAAAAGAGCAAATTCACATGAAAGAGTAATTGCCGAATAATTTAATTAATACCTTTTACATGTAAAATTACCCTTTTTATCTTATGGATTCATATATTATGTAATATTAAATATGATGTTTTTCGTATTATTTAATGTACAAATACAAAATAAGTCTTGAAAAGTTGTTGATGCCAGCCATACTCTTCTGAAAACATGAATGTGCTACTGGCCACAAAAAGGTTGGGGACCATTGCTCTAGAGCAGTGGTTTTCAACCTTTTCTCATTTGTGGGCCCCTAAAAAATTTTGAATGGAGGTGCGGACCCCTTTGGAAATCTGAGGCATAGTCTGCAGCCTCTGGGAGTCTGCAGACCACGGTTGAAAACTACTGTTCCAGAGACTTCATGCTTTAGAGCACAGAATTGACGTTTGGCAGGGGGATTGCTGTGGTGCATGGACACTGCTGAAGGTCTGAATTCTCACCCCAGACCTGAGTACATTTGTTGCCTTGGTGCCCTGCCTCCGGCTGAATGTTCAGCCGCCAGTATTTTCAAAAAGCAGCTGCAACAGTAGTTGATGGTACCAGCTGCTCTTGTGCCCATAAGCTGCTATATGCCACTAGCCCTCTACTCTTCTGGAAACCAAGCACCAACCAGGAAACTGTCATCTAAGTGGTGACCACTATTCATTGGAAGACCTAAAACAGACCCAAGATACATACAAAAGGCATCAGAAATAGAAAGGATGGGCTGGGCTTTACCTGTCCTTTAAATCAGCTTCTGTACCCAATGACTGGAAGACAGCTAATGTAACACCAATATTTAAAAAAGGCTCTAGAGGTGATCCCGGCAATTGCAGACCGGTAAGTCTAATGTCAGTAGGCTAATTAATTGAAACAATAGTAAAGAATAAAATTGTCAGACACATAGAAGAACATAAATTGTTGGGCAAAAGTCAACATGGTTTCTGTAAAGGGCAATCGTGTCTTCCTAATCTATTGGAGTTCTTTGAAGGGGTCAAGAAACATGTGGACGAGGGGGATCCAGCTGCAATTGCCCTGGAGGAAAATTCCTTCCCGACCGCCAATTATGGCGATCAGCTAAACTCTGAGCATGTGGGCAGGAACTCACCAGCCAGCACCCAGGTAAAGAATTTTCTCTGCAGTAACTCAGATCCATCCCATCCAACATTCCCCTCACAAACCATTGAGCAGACTTATCTGCTAATTATCCAAGATCAATTGCCCAAATTAAACTATCCCATCTATCTCCCCTTCCATATTATTGATCAAGCTTTAGTTAAAGCCAGATAAGTCTTTTCCCCCACTACTTCCCTCGGAAGGCTGTTCCAGACTTCACTCCCCTAATGGTCAGAAACCTTCGTCTTAATTTCAAGTTCTAAAACTTCCTAATATCCAGTTTGTACCCATTTGTCTTGTGCCATACATTAGTTACTAAGCTTAATATAATTCCTTCTCCCCTCCCTCTAAGTTATCCCCTGATATATTTATACAGAGCCAAGCATATCCCCCCGCAAGCCTTCTTTTGCCAGGCTAAACAAAAGCCAATCTCTCTTGACGTCTCTTCATAAGGCAGGTTTCCATTCCTCGGATCATCTAGTGAGCCCGGTCTCTGACCTGTCCCAGTTTGATCCCCATCCGTGGCCCCACAAAGTCGTGGGACCTCCTTGTCAACTCCTCCTAGCTTGGCCCAAAATGGCCACTACAAAACTGAGAGAGAGGAGGTTGGCGACGGGATTCCTGTGACTGTGGGGCCTATTTCCGCATCCTCCGTCCATTCACGCATCGTAGCAGAGTTCCTCTGGGCTAGGTTGGCCCAGGCACAGCACCCAAGACATCGCACAACCTGGGGCAGAAGCCACTGGGGTGGGCGCTCTGCAGGTCGCTACAAGGGCAGCAGGCAGGTTGCCTTCGGCGCATACCTGCAGGGGTCCGCTGGTCCCGCAGCTTCGGCGGACTTCCCGCAGGCCTTGCCGCTGAATCTAGGAGGAGTTGACAAGGAGGTCCACGACTTTGTGGGGCCACGGAATGGGGAATTCAAACTGGAACAGGTTTCAGAGACGGGCTACTAGGATGATCCGAGGAATTGGAAACCTGCCTTATGAATGAGGAGACGTCAAGAGAGATTGGCTTGTTTTAGCACTGGAAACAAAAGAAAAGGCTGCGGGGGGATATGCTTGGCTCTGTATAAATATATCAGGGGGATAACGTAGAGGGAGGGGAGTAGGATTATATTAAGCTTAGTACTAATGTAGGCACAAGGACAAATGGGTACAAACTGGATATTAGGAAGTTTAGACTTGAAATTAGACGAAGGTTTCTAACCATTAGGGGAGTGAAGTTCTGGAACAGCCTTCCGAGGGAAGTAGTGGGGCAAAAGACTTATCTGGCTTTAAGACTAAGCTTGATAAGTATATATGGAGGGGATGATGATGGGATAGTTTTAATTTGGGGCAATTGATCTTGGATTATCAGCAGATAAGTCTGCTCAATGGTTTGTGAGGGGATGTTGGATGGGATGGATCTGAGTTACTGCAGAGAATTCTTTCCTGGGTGCTGGCTGGTGAGTCTTGCCCACATGCTCAGAGTTTAGCTGATCGCCATATTTGTAGCGGTCGGGAGGAATTTTCCTCCAGGCGGCAGATTGGGGGCCCTGGAGGTTTTTCGCCTTCCTCTGCAGCGTGGGGCATGGGTCACTTGCTGGTGGATTCTCTGCAGCTTGAGGTCTTCAAACCACAATTTTGAGGACTTCAATAACTCAGTCATGGGTTAGGGGTTGTTATAAAAGTGTATGGGTAGGGTTCTGTGGCCTGCTTTGTGCAGGAGGTCAGACTAGATGATCATATTGGTCCCTTCTGACCTACGAGTCTATGAATCTATGAGTCTATGAGAGCATAGATGAACAGGTGAGGGGAAAAGTGCAACCAAAAACATAATAATATATCCAAGAGGAGCCGGAATAGGGGCTGCAGCCTGGCACACTCTAGATAAATGTGTGCCATGGTCTCCCTCACGCCGCAGAAGGGGCAGGTGTCCAGGACAGGTGTAAACTGAGCCAATTACATGCCCATGCTCACGGCCCTGTGAAGGAGCTGCCAGCTGATATCCCCAGCGGGCCTTGGAACCAGGGTGGAGTATAGGCTGGCCCACCAGGGCTACTCACCCTCGAGAGGTGGCAGAAGGTCTCGCCACTTTGTGTCGGGGCGGGACACGAGGGTGAGGAAGTGAAGGGTGTGCAGCATGAGCATGTACAGATGTTTCCTTGGCGCAGCCTGGAACTAAACTGACTGCAAATCATGCAGCTGGCTCACAGTGAAAGGGCTGGGGGGGACCGGTTGGGTCCACAGGGCAGGGGTTCAATGAAAATGTCCGGAGGGCCAGGGGTGGCGGGTGGGCAGGGTGTGCCCTCTCACAGGACTCGGTCAAGGTAGTCCCAAGCAGCGGGCAGCAAAGCGGCCTTCACCTCCTGAAGTACATGCTGGGGAGTATGAGGTCAGGGATTCCAGCCAATCTCCCTGGTTGTAGTCTGGGAGGTCTCTGACTCTGGTGACTTCTGCCAGGACCAACCTCTGGCAACACCACAGGGGTCTCCGCCACCTGCACACAGAGCTGGGAGTTGTGTAGCAGGGGCTCCGAGAGGAGATCAGCCCCCACGGCAGCTGCCATGGACCTGGTTGTTGAAAACAGCTTCCAGGTCCGGAGGAGGTCTTGGTAGAAGATCAGCAGCCCAGAGAGGTCTTGTGGAAGACCTCTTGGATGGAGATAAAGGAGCTGTTGGTTGTATTGGAGCCCTCGGAAGCGGCGCAGGAAGGTGTGCACCAGTACGCTCCACCTCGGACTACCTGCACCATACAGGAGGCTCTGCAGGACCTGGAGGCAGAAGACATGGACGTGAAAGTCCTGCCGTCCTTCTTCCAGGGGCATGTGGAGGACCCTGCAGAGACCCAGTGCACTCCTGGCCAAAAGAACTCCAGAACCCACTTCCGGAGGTTGGCCAGGAAATCTGGGGCCGGGACCAGGGTGTTGAGCCAGTACCAGAGCGTGGACAGGACTAGTTGATTGAGCACTAGTGCCCTTCCCTGCACAAGCTTGGCTCGATCCTCATACGGTCCTGCTCCTCGAGGGTGCAGTTGAAGTCTCCACCCAGGACCAGGCACTCACAAGGATCCAAAGTAACAAGGAAGGCGGATGCCTGCCGAAAAAAGCATGCTCTCACCAGGCCGGATGCTGGGGCATAGACATTGACAAGATTCAATGTTAGCCCCTCTATCCAAACCCGGAGGTACAGCAGGCAACCTGGCACGACCTCAGTAAACTGCAGCACATCGGGCTGTAGGTGCGGGGAGAACAGGGTCACCATCCAGCCCTGACAGGCTGAAAGATGGCTAAAGTAGACCTTGTCCCCTCACTCCAGCCGCCAGCTCGCTTCGGCGGCTAGGTCCATGTGAGTCTCCTGCAGGAAAATAACCGAGTAACCCCCCTCCCGAAGGAAGGAGAGCACCTGGCACCTGCGGAGACCCGACCTACAGCGGTGGGTTGTTCAAAATGAGCAAAGATTGGACGGCCAGCATTAAAGAGGGCTGGGGATGTATCCTCGCCGTCTGGGGCGCTCGCGGCGCCATTGGACCTGCCAAGAAACCATGACGCAAACCCGAAAGCCAGCAGGGCGTCATGGGAAGCCGAGGGTCTGCTGGTAAAGCCACAGCATCCCGCTTCCCAGTCCCTTTGCCCTCCATATGGCCCTCACGGTCTGGAGAACAAAGATGGGAAATCGCCCCAGCACTGAAAGGCGAGATAGCACTCTGTTCCGTGGAGCCACGAGTGTCCTCCAAGAAGAGCGCATCTCACTCCTCTGCGTGACGGGAACCGGGGACCCCCCCCCCCCCCCTCCCCCCTCCCCCCCCCCCCCCCCCCCCTCAGTGGACTCCGGGGTGTCTCCCCAATTGACTCCCCTGCCAGTCTGTGGCCTATAGAGACGGGCATGCAGGGATCTAAAGCCGCTGCCGTGCGCCCGTCCGTCCGGCACCGCACCACTTGATGCAACACTCCCCCGGCCCTAAGGACAATGGCGGAGGAGAACTGCAACCCAGATGGTCCGGAAGAGGAAAACAAAAACTGCCTCCCGGGTGCCTGTATAAAAGGAAAGGAGGCACCTTAAGGGGTGTCATAAACAGATAGCAAGGGTTAATGTCTTTCACCTGGAAGGTTAACAAACAACACCTGACCGCAGAGGACCAATCAGGAAACAATATACATTCATCTCCAAGGGAGGGAAGTTTTTGTTTGTGTTTTAGATGTTGCCTTGTTCTCTCTAGGCTCCTGAGAGTGACCCAACACATACCTACAAGCTCTCTAATCTTCTGTCCAATTTTGTAAAGTAACAAAGGTAGAAAGACAGTTTAACGTCTTTTAATTGTTTTTCTGTATTTGCAACTGTGTATCTGGCTGACAGAGTTTTATGTGTATTTGCTGAAAGTATCTTAAATGTATTTCTGCTTGGAGAAAGCTTTTTTCTATTGTCTATAAGCTAAAAGAACCCGTAATATTTATCAATCTAGATTACAGAGATAACTTGTACTTTTTTTTCTTTCTTTTTATTAAAAGTTTGATTGTTAAGACCTGTTTATTTTTTTCCTTAGTTGAGGCTCAAGGGGATTTGAGTCTGTACTAACAGGGAATTTGTGGGAGGAAGGAGAAAGGGGAGAGGGAAACTTTGTCTAGATTCAGGAGCTTGAAACTGTATTGCCTCTGGGTGAGGGTAGAAAAGCACTCTGGTTTGAGAATTCAAGGAGTTTGGATACAGACTTCCAGGGTAACCCGGGGGGAAAGCCTGGAATGGCACTAGTGAGGGAAGAGTTTCTTCCTTGTGTTAAGATCCAGGGGGTCTGGGTCTTGGGGTCCCAGGGAAGATTTTGGGGAGACAGAGTTTACAGGCAACTCAGAGTCCTGAACTGGTGGGCAGCGTAATCAGATCTAAGCTGGTAATTAAGCCTTAGAGGAATTCATGCTTAGTAACTCATTTTCTGGACTCTAAGGTTCAGATTTGGGAAAAGAATACTATGACGGGGTGGCAGCAACAAAAGGCAGGGAGGGAAGAGAGGTTAGGACGGAACAAGGGCTGGAACAAGGGACAGGGAGAGGAACAAAGACATTCTAGGATGGGAGCGGGGTCAGGGCAAGGGAATGGGGCAAAATTAGGGCCCCGAGAGACAGAGACACAAAACACGGTGCCTATTGACCCGAGATGGTAATTAAAGGGATCTGTGCCTTCCTCCGCTGTCTGCGAGGGCTCCGATACGACTGGCAGCTCTTCTTTCTCCATCCAAGAGGTCTTCCGCGAGACCTCTCTGAGCTGCCGGTCTTCTACCAGGATCTCCTCCGGACCTGGAGGCTGGTTTCAGCAACCAGGTCCTTTGTGGCCACCGGGGGAGTAGATCTCCTCTTGGAGCCCCTGTTACACAATCTCCATCTTCGTGTCCAGGTGGCGGAGTTCTCCTCGGTGTGCCGGAGGTTGGTCCTGGCGGAAGTCACCAAGATCGGAGACCTCCTGGATTATGACTTGGGGAGTTGGGTAGATCCCCAGGTGCTCGGTCGGCGCATGGGGCTCTCCACCCTTACGACCCCCCAGCGTGTACTCCAGGAGGTGGAGGCAGCCTTGCCTCACACGGCTTAGTTCTTCATCCATTCATGTGAGCCCTGTCCGCCCCTCACTCCAGGCCCTCCGGACCTTTCCATTGGCCCCCTGCCCTGTGAACCTTCCTGGCCACCCCCCCCCCGCCCCGCATATCTTTAGCCAGCTGCATGTCATGCAGCGAGTTTGTTTCCAAATTGTGCCAAGGGACCATCTACACGCGCTTGTGCTGCACAAGCTTAATTATCCCACTCTCATGTCCCGCCCAGGCACCAAGTGGTGGGACCTTCTACCAGCAGCGGTGGGTGGGGAACCCCGGTGGGCCAGTTTCTATTCCACCTTATTCCGCAGCCTGCTGGGGATATCAGCTGGTGGCTCCTGCATGGAGCTGTGAGCACGGGCATGTACTTGGCATGGTTTACCACTGTTCCTGATGCCTGTCCCTTATGTGGCATGAGGGAGACCCTGGGACATACATACCTTCAGTGTGCCAGACTGCAACCCCTTTTCCGGCTCCTCCAGAACCTCTTACTGAGGTTCTGGCTGCACTTTTCCCCACATTTATTTCTTTATGCACACCCAATCCGAGGCCCCACGAAGTTGTGGGACCACCTCGTTAACCTCCTCCTAGCTATGGCCAAGGTGGCCATTCGTAACACCAGGGAGGGGAGGTTGGTGGGGGGGCCTGTGACTGTGGGGCCGTTTTTCTTTCTTTCATCCATTCACGTATCCGGGCAGAGTTTCTCTGGGCAGCATCTGCCATCTCTCTCGATGTCTTCAAGGAGCAGTGGGTGCTGTCCAGGGTTCTCTGCTCGGTGCCCCCTTATGGTTCCTTAATTTTGGCCCTTTGACTCCCATGCCTGTTCTTGTTGTCGCCTTTGTTGTCCCCCGAACTCAGTTGGGTTCCGGGTTTCGTGGCCCCTCCCTAGGCTGGAGGAGGGGCTTTCAGCAGTGGGCTGGCGCTCGCCCACGTCTCAGTACTCAAAAGGACTACCTTCTTATATTCTTCTGGCCTGAGTCTGTCACACTTCATAAATGATTTGGATAATGGTATATAGAGTATCCTTATAACATTTGCAGAGGATACCAAGCTGGGAGGGGTTGCAAGTGCTTTGGAGGCCAGGATTAAATTTCAAAATGAGTTTGACAAACTGGAGAAATGGCCTGAATTAAATAGGATGAAATTCAAAAAGGACAAATGCAAAGTACTCCACTTAGCAGGCATAATCAATTGCACAACTACAAAATGGGAAAGGACTGCCTAGGAAGGAGCACTGCAGAAAAGGGTCTGGGGGTTATAGCTGATCACTAACTAAATTTGGATCAACAATGTAATACTGTTGCAAAAAAAGTGAACATCATTCTGGGATGTATTGGCGAGAGTGTTGTAAGCAAGACATGAGAAGTAATTCTTCCTTTCTACTCAGCACAGAAAAGGCCTCAGCTGGACTACTGCATTCAGTTCTAGGCACCACAAAGTCCAGAGGAGAGCAACAAAAATTATTAAAGGTCTGGAAAACATGACCTACAAGGAAAGATTGAAAAAACTTGGGTTTTTTTAGTCAAAGTACGCAGAGAGGAGGGTAATAAATTGTTCTTCTTAACCACTGAGGACAGGACAAAAAGTAATGAGATTAAATTGCAGCAAAGGAATTTAGATTAGGCATGAGGAAAAACTTCTTCATAACTGCAAGGAAGCACTAGAACAAGTGACCTAGGAAGGTTGTGGAATCTCAGTCATAGAAGGTTTTTAAAAACAGATTAGACAAAAACCTGTTAGGAATGGTATAGGTAGGATTTAGTCCTGCCTCTGTGCAGGGAATTGCACTACCATGACCTTCCAGTCCTACATTTCTATGATTCTTTGATAATGGTTGAGTGTGGGGCAGGATGTGGGTGATGGATGTGAGAGAACATGGTGGAAACAGGTGGAACATAGGACTAGGTGCAGGCAGTGGATGGGAGGGAACACGATGATGATGGGCTAAGTGTGGGGCATGGATGATGGATGGTCCTGGGGCTGGTTTTATTCAATATCTTCATGAATGATCTGTAGGATGGCACAGACTGCACTCTCAGCAAATTTGCAGATGACACTAAACTAAGAGAAGTGTTAACTACGCTGGAGGGTAGGGATAGGATACAGAGGGACCTAGACAAATTAGAGGGCTGGGCCAAAAGAAACCTGATGAGATTCAACAAGGACAAGTGCAGAGTCCTGCACTCAGGATGGAAGAATCCCATGCACTGCTACAGACTAAGGACAGAGTGGCTAGGCAGCAGTTCTACAGAAAAGGACCTGGGGTTACAGGGGATGAGAAGCTGGATATGAGTCGACAGTGTGCCCTTGTTGCCAAGAAAGCTAACGGCATTTTGGGCTGTATAAGTAGGGGCAGTGCCAGCAGATTGAGGGATGTGATCATTCTCCTCTATTCGACATTGGTGAGGCCTCATCTGGAGTACTGTGTCCACACTACAAGAAGGATGTGGAAAAATTGGAAAGAGTCCAGCAGAGGGCAACAAAAATGATTAGGGGTCTGGAGCACATGGCTTCTGAGGAGAGGCTGAGGGAACTGGGATTGTTTAGTCTGCAGAAGAGAAGAATGAGGGGGGGGTTGATAGCTGCTTTCAACCAGGGGCGGCTCCAGGTACCAGCACGCCAAGCACGTGCCTGGGGCAGCAAGCCACGGGAGCGCTCTGCTGGTTGCCAAGAGGGCAGCAGGCAGGTTGCCTTCGGTGGCATGCCTGCGGAGGGTCCGCTGGTCCCGTGGTTTCGGTGGACCTCCCACAGGCGAGCCGCTGAATCCGCAGGATAGGGGACCTCCTGCAGGCAAGCCGCCAAAGGCAGCCTGCCTGTTGTGCTTGGGGCAGTAAAATACCTAGAGCCGTCCCTGCTTTCAACTATCTGAAAGGGGGTTCCAAATGGATGGATGGATCTAGGCTGTTCTCAGTGGTACCAGATGACAGAACAAGAAGTAATGTGGAGCATGCGGCTGCAGGGAGATGAGGGGGACGGGGCAGTGGCTGTGGAAGAACATGTCAGGGAGGGAGCAAAAGGGGACAGGGGTAGTAGATGTGGGCCATGTGGCTGTGGAGGAAGGTGGCAGTGGGGAGCTGAGGGAGGTAGGGAGGTGGATGTGGGGCATGTAGCTCTGGAGGAAAGTGGTGGTGGGCAATGGGGGCTGAGGAGGGTGGGGCAGTGGATGTGGGGAACATAGCGGTGAGGGACTGAGGTGGGTGGGGAGGTGGCTGTGGGGTACGTGGTGGCAGGGAGCTGAGGGAGGCTGTAGAGGAAGATGGTGGTGAGGAGTTGATGGAGGTGAGGAGGTGGATTTAGGGGTGAGGGACCGAGGCGGGCAGGGAGTTGGCTGTGAGGCTCATGGCTGTGGAGGAAGGTGGTGGTGGGGAGCTGAGGGAGGCGAGCTGTTGGACGTGGTGGTGAGGGACTGAGGCAGGCAGCGAGGTGGCTGTGGGACATGTGCAGGGGCGGCTCTAGCTTTTTTGCCGCCCCAAGCACGGCCGGCAGGCTGCCTTTGGCAGCACACCTGCGGGAGGTCTGCCAGTCTCGCGGATTTGGTGGCATGTCTGTGGGAGGTCTGCCGCTCTCACAGCTTCAGCGTACCCACTGCCGAACTGCTGACGAATCCACGGGGCTGGGGGACCTCGCACACGCACGCTGTCGAAGGCTGCCTGACTGCCGCCCTCGCAGGGACCAGCAGGATGCCCCCCCGCAGCTTGCTGCCCCAGGCATGCGCTTGGAGCACCTCAGTCCCTCAGCCTGGGCACACGGCTGCGGTGGAAGGTGGCAGCGAGGAGCTGAGGGAGGTGAGGTGGTGGACGTGGCGGTGAGGGACTGAGACAGGCGGGGAGGTGGCTGAGGGGAAGGTGGCGGTGAGGACTGAGAGGATCAGGGGCTTTAGGGCCTTGCCTGCACCGTGGTACTGGTGTGGCTGGGTGTTACCATGGCTAGAGCGGAGCAGCCACATGCCTGAGCCTCTGCGCCCAGCCCCAGCCCCAGCCCCCACGAGGTGGGCAGGGATAGTATGTAGTCTGGGTTTATGAAATGTGGAGCGTATATTCGTGGCCATGCTCCACGTTAGCCTGGACCCCGCACCTCCCTCAGCGTCGCTGATACACCTATAGCTGGGCGCACGCGCACTACTTTTCTAACCGCGCGCGGAGGAGTGAAGAGAACCGTTGTTTCAAGTGCATGCGCACTACGACTGTGAAGCGCCATATCCACCGGAGCATGCGCAGCGTCTCCTGCCTTGACTGGGGCGCGGGACAGGCCGCGCATGCGCTCCACCGGTGTGTCTGTTGTAAGTCGGAGTCCGGGCAGCCGCGCGCTGCATTCTGGGAGTGATTGAGGAAGCAAAATGGCGGATTTAGCGAACGAAGGTAGGGGGGATGTGGTTGGGGTGGCAGTTGTGCGGGGGGAGGGTGTGGGCCGGGTGGGTCGTGGGCTGCAGCCGGCGTGGCATAGTCTTGAGGGGAGCTTTATGGGTCCTGTCGAACAGTTTCTCCTCCCTGCTGCCTCCCCGAGTCCCGGCTACCTGGGACGGAGCCTCTGGACAAAGGGAGCGTCTGGGCCTAAGTGGGGCCGGCTATTTCCCTGCTCTCCCGTTCACGGGGGAGCCAGCCGACACCCGCCCAGGCGCGGGCACCTGGACCCGGGCATGTCGGGGATCGGCTCTTGAGGAGTCGAGAGCATGGGAGTTACGGAGCTCGGGGGTTGGGAGTCGGCGTGGGCACAGACCTATTGATGGAGGGTAGCGGTTCTCAAACTTTTGTGCTGGTGACGCCTTTCACATGTCAAGCGTCTGATTGTGACTGCCTTTAAATATATTAAAAAGTGTTTTGATTTGTGATGCCATTATAAATGATGGAGCTGACAGCTTGTGACCCCCCCATGTAATAACCTTGTGACCCTCCCAAGGGATTTCCAACCCCCAGTTTGAGAACCCCTGGTGTAGGGTGTGTGGGCCAGGTGCTGTCTCCTGAGTCCTTGTCTGCCAGCCTACTATTATGGAAGTCTCCATGAGGCGAGTGTTATTTATTACTGCCCCAGGAGCAAAGCTAGTCTTGTTTTAATTTAATTAATTTAATTTGCTGCTACACCCCCCCCCCCCCCAATGTGGAATGATTAAAAATAACATTGGCAATAATTTTGCATGGTTGTTTTCATAGTAAGAAGTAGAAAACTTCTTTATGCTCCCCCCCAATGTGGAATGATAACTACATCCCTTTATAAAAGAGTTTAGCTTGCTTGGTAGGTATACACCATGTGTACATTCAGAAAGCGAACAAAACATACATGTATGTTTCCATTAGCCACCTGGTTTAGTTCATGGTGAAAAATTACATAGCAATGTAAAAGAGACCTGTGAGAGCTGGCACTTGTTAATTATCAGTTGAACCCAAAAATGTGAAAAGAAGGAAGCTCAGTCCTCTTCTCATCTATTTGGAGTTAGGTGCCTCCTAATATTTCACCCCTTTCTAGGCAATGTTCAGGTACCATGTTCCTATGGCCCTTACGTGGCCTGTCTATATAGTAAGGCTGTAAAATCCCCATTTCAGCTGTTGTTTTCAGTGCTGTGTCCACAGTTAGTGTAGCACTTAAGAAATACGTTTTGTAGGGTCAGGGGAAACTTAGGCATCTTTTGAATAGCCATAAATTTGTGAGGGCAAGGGAATTGGTTTTATCCCTTCCTCCTAAAGGAGTTTTAGGGAAGGATGGGGGCATGCCATCTATAGGTCTTAGGCTTTGTTTACACTGGTACTTTTCTTGCTAAAACTTTTGTCGCTCGGGGTGTGAAAAAACATCCACCTGAACGAGAGACGTTTTAGCAGTGAAAAGTGCTGGTGTGGACAGTGTTTCATCTGTGGAAGCATGCTCCTAGTGACAAAGATACTACTCCTTGTTGGAGGTGGTTTTACTTTGACAAAGAGCAGCCACACGGCACACGTTACAGTGACATGGCTGCAGTGGCAGAGCCACGCCGTTGTAACGTGCGCAGTGTGGACGTAGCCTTAATGTATATCTCCAAAATGGAAGATATATAGAAAACTTTAACATAACACAAACTGTGAAGCATTGTGTCAGTGTGCCCTAGGATAAGCACTAAAATCAAAGTTGGAAACCAAGCAAAAACATACAGATAATAGAGAAATTTGTGCTAATGTCTTGCAATGTGCCCTTCAGAGTAATGTAAAAAAAGTCCAGGCTTCTAGGGATAGGGGTTAACTGTGTGTGTGTGTGTGTGTGTGTTGAAGTCACTACTTTTTTGAGCATTTTAGGTAACTGAATACTATACAAATTAAAAATATAGGTTTCAATGGGTTTGATGTTAGTGTTAGTAAAATGAGAGACCAATATAATTAGCTATCTTCAAGGTAACATTACTGTAAATAAATAGTGTAAGATACTTAATGTGGTTTGTTAAATAACCTTGATATGTGACATATCCTGCGCCATATAGGACCCTCATCTAAATCTTTTCCATTTAGGATTATGATTTACATTTGAACCCAATTTCTATGTCCTCATTCCAAGTTGCCTTTTTGTAGCCTTGACTCACTCCTCAAATCCTTCCTTGCTTTTACCTCTGCTTCTATCTGTACACAGGATTTTGCTGATGTCTTCTGAGAGAAAACTGACAAAATGTGATGTGACTTGCCCCTGTTCTGCTGTCACAGACAGAGAAGTTTCTTGTCCTTTTCTAACCCCTCCAGTTGCCCCAGTGACCATGCCCCATCCCAGCTCACTCATGCCCACTTTGTTTCCTCCCATACTCTTCTCCTTCAGCTTTTACTCTGTTTTCTTTCCCTCACAATACAAGCATGTTCTAGGCTGTTTTTTAAACATCTATTTGTCTCCAACCCCCACCCCCAAAATCCATTTGCTTCTCCAACTACTATACCTCCTTCTTCGAAGATCATTGAGAACTGTTTGGAGTTCCTGACCTCTAGATCCATCCAGTGCAGAGGTCAAACCAGATGATCATAGTGTCAGTTCTGGCCTTAGACTCTGTGAATCCTAGGTCCTCCCCAATCTGGCTTCTGCACTGCATTGGAACCAGTCTCGCCAAAGTCTTTCACCTCTTCCTAGTCGAAGCTCAAAATCCTCTTTCTCAGTCTGTTGGCTGCTTTCAATACAGACCATGTTCTTCCTGAAATCTTGACATCCTTTAACTTTTATAATCTTGGGCCTCTCGTGTTTCTTCTCCTACTTCTCTAAAAGCTTCTTCAGCATGAACTTTGGAGAATCCTCATCTGCCCACTGTCTTTCAGTGGGCAGTTTATAGGGCTCTGTCCTTGGTCCCTTCTCTTCTACCTCTACACTTATCTCTGAGTCATCTCATCCTCAAACACAACTTCAACTGCTGTCTCTTTGATGATGACTTGCAGATCTACCTCTCTACTCCAGATCTCTCTCTGTTCCAAGATCTGTCTCTCTAACATCTTTTTGTGGATGTCTAGCTATCAACTCAAGCTTAACCTGACTTTAACAGAGCTCTTAGTCTCCTCCCCCGCTACTTTTCTTGATCATTGGACAACACCACCGCCATCCTACTGTCACTCAGGCCCATGAGCTTGGTGTCCTCTTTAACTTGGACGTCTGTCTAGGTCCTCACATCCAGGCTATATCTACATTTTGTAGGTTCTTTCTGCATAATAGCTCTAAGATAAGGCCTTTCTTATCCATCTGCACAGCTACAGGTCTCATCTTGATTACTGTAATGTCCAACCTTGTACTGCTCACATCCATTCAGAATGCTGCTGCAAAAGTCATTTTCTTATCCTTTCGTGCTCTCCTTGTATCCCTCCATTGGCTCTCTTCTCTGTTGCATTGAACAGAACTTACCTTTACTTTAAAGGCCTTTTATGGCCTAGGCATGATTAGGCATTATGCCAGCCTCCATCACCCACTCATTAAATGTTCAAACAAACACCTTTGTGCCACCTTCCATATTTTCTCTCATGCTTGGAGGAACTCCCTGTAAAAATCCTCAAAGCTCTCTCATTAACCTCACTCAAAACTCTCCTTTCAGTTTACAAAAAACTTGACAACTTTTAGGCTGCTAGTAGGCTATGGCAACTGACCAATTTTTCCTTGTGGTTTCTTTGTGCTCCACTGTCTCTGTCCATAGTTTTCTGTTTTATACGTATGTTGTAAGCTCTTTGGTGCAGGGACTTCTTCGTGTTCTGTATTTATACAGTGCCTAGCACAATGGGGTCTTCTTCCACGGCTACTGCTTCTAGGTACTACAGTGTCTCTTTTCTGAGATGACTGGGTTAGTGCTCCCTGACACTTGTTTTGATGAATTCTCCTCTAACAAACTTTCAAAATTGATTTATATGAATATGCTTGTGACAGGAAGTTGTGTAGCTTTCCATGGTACTTATAGCTATGTCCCTTCGTTTTCAGCTTAAACCGATTTTTACCAAAAAATCCTGTTTTACAAAAAGTATTCATTTTTTCCCCCTACTTTTGTATCATTCAAATATATATATATAAAAAAAAAATTAATATATAAAAAAAAAAATTCCCCTCTCACCCCTATGGGTGGTATGTGTCTTCCTCAACCTCGGGTCCTCTACCAGAGGCCTGGGAGTTTGAGGGTTCTGCGCAGTATCTTAGCTGTTCCTAGCACTGCACTCTTCTGGACAGAGAGCCTACTGATATGTTGTTCCTGGACGTGTTGGAGCCAACTCACCAGCTTAGGAGTTGGTTCTATCTCAAGCTGTGCAGTAGCAGTTCCTCTTTATCCCCTCTCATTAGTTACTGGTGTGGGAGTTAGCTTCCATCAATTCAGGTCTCTCTTGGTCTTCGTCCTGCTGATGGTTTTTCGTAGCCCACCTTATCGCTCAGATTGTCCTGGGTTCCTCACATCTGGCGCGGACCTTGTTAATCCAGGGCGACGTCGAGCCAGATAGACGTCTCCTAGTTCGATGTACAACTTTATTATATGAAAAAATGGTTAGGCGCAATGAAAGCGTATAGGGGTCTTTTCCCAACGGACTCGTTTCCCTGTCTGGGCACTCACTACTGGAAAGTCTGTGAGATACTTCGATGTAATTTTTTTATTTCTTCTCTTGGATTTGAACCCCGGTCTCTCGTATCAAAGGGCGGTCTCCCGTATCAAAGGGCGGCGCTCTTAACCACTACGCTATCCAGTCGCTATATATATATATATATATAAATATAAAAATAACTTGTTTTATTAGGAAAATACAATACATTGCATGAGATATGTCTTAAGACAATACGTTAGTCTGTGCGTATATGCAAAGCTTTCTGAAGTAAGACTATGTATTAGTTTAGAACAGTGATCTCCAACCTTCTTACGCACAAGATCGCTTTTTGAATTACAGATCAACCAAGGATCTCCTTCCCTGAGGCCCTGTCCTGCTCACTCCTTTTCCCCCTTCTCTCCATCACTTGCTCTCCCCCACCTTCACCTGGCTAGTGCAGGAGTGAGGGGTGCAAGCTCTGGGAGGGAGTTAGTGTGCAGGGGTCATATGGTCACACTGCACCTGATCTCATAGAATCCATTGGACATTTCATGAGTTTTACTTTTTATTAGTGTCGTTTGTGGTTTATAGATCCAAAATCCTCAAGGGATTGTCACAAATCAGTGTAACATTCTCAACTGTGGGGTGTGCATTGGCTGAGCCTGGGGCAGAGGGTTAGGGTGCAGGGTCTGGCTGGGAGGCGCTTACCACAGGCGACTCCTGGTCAGCGACGCAGTGGGGCTTGGGCAGGCTGTTTGCCTGCCCTGGCCCCAGGCTGTTCCCGGAAGTGGCTTGCTGGCACATCTCTGCAGCAGGCCTCTGCCTGCAAGCGCCACCCCTGCAGCTCCCATTGGCAAGTTTCCAGCCAGTGGGAGTTGCAGGGATGGTGCTGGGGGCAGGGACGGTGCATGGCATCACCTCCCCCAGGGACCGCAGAGATGTGCCAGCAGCCAACCGCTGGACTTTTAGTGGCCCAGAGATCTAAATCGACTGGCAGAGGTTCCAAGATCGACTGATTGGTGATCACTGGTCTCGAAGATGCATATAATAAACATACAGAGACCACAAAAGCTCTGAAGTGCGTGCACATCTGAACGTACTGATGAATCTCATGCCTACCATGTACACATTTCAAGCTGTTAGCAGATAACGGTTTAAAGATCTGATGCACTAAACTGGGAAGAAAATGAAAATGTATCAGAATATGTTTCAGAACACAAGGAAGTATTCAAAAGTTAAAAAAAAAAAAAAACATACAGGAGAAAAGGATGAATTTGAGTGAATACACTGTAAATGGTATGGCCCGATTATTAAATGTAAATATTTATAGGCTAATAGTTCTAAGTCTACAGTAGTAAACTGTTTGATCAAATGAGAAGTTTCTTTTGGGGATTAGAGATGTATAATTTTCTTAAACTCAGAGGTGGCATTGTGTTCTGTTTTAGTTCTGCAGCAAACCATACAATTCAATTCTAGTCATCAAAGCATTAATCTACTGAATATTCCCCCCCACCCCGTCCTTCTAGCCACCAAAATAAACCCCAGTATTTACCTAGAACAGTTAATAGTTTTTTCTACTGATTTTTCACCTGTTTTTGTTATCAATACGGATCAATTCATGGGGGAAAATAAATAAAATACCCAAAAAGAGAGCCCCTATTTAAATCTATTAGTACTTCACATGTTTAAGCTATAAAGAGTAATTACTACTAGTATATTACCATTGTTCCTGAAAACGCTCCAGGAATCTCTCTCTAAAGGACAGAATATCTTACACTCAAGACCTTAGAAGTTCTTTGATTAGTTTCATGCTCTTCTCCATAGTTGAAGCTGACTTCTTAGAATAAGTGGTTGCACCTTAGCTGAGTCTGGATTGTTGCCTGGGTATTTACATCTTTGGCGCTGGATGTCTGCACCATTTCCATTCTCCAGATTCTCAAATTCATGAATTTGACCTGAGCATGGATATTGGAGAACTTGAGTGTCATGCACATACACCTCTACCCCCATATAATGCGACCCAATATAACACGAACTCTGATATAACGTGGTAAAGCAGCACTCCGGGGGGGGGGGCGGGGAGGGGCGCTGCTCACTCCCGTGGATCAAAGCAAGTTCGATATAACGTGGTTTCACCTATAACGTGGTAAGATTGTTTGTTTGGCTCCCAAGGACAGTGTTATATTGGGGTAGAGCTGTATAATCACTGCACTTGGCAGTCAGTGCACTTGGCAGTCAAAAACTATGGATCATGATTGTAGGCAAGGAACAGAAGTTTTTTGGTTTCTGAATAAATTAAAAATAGAATCAACAAAAATCAGTAACACTAGCTTTCAAAACCATGATATAGGTTTTGTGCCAAATTTGTGATAGTGATTTTATTTCTGTTGTGACTTTAAGGTAGGTCAAACAGTACATTTAAAGTTGCAATCTGACTTTTTTTTTAAATTATTTTTTGTGGAAAGAGGAACTAAATCTTTTGGAATCTAAATGTGTATCTGTTGAAACAAACCACCCTCCAAATGCTCAATTGTTCTCTTATTGAGACACTCGAGACTGCTAGTATTTGTAGTCCCTATAAACACCAACATTTTGTTCTTCTCATGCTGGCTTTGCACCAGGTAGTTATCAAATATGAAGTCAGATACTGAATTAGGGCTGTCAGGCGATTAAAGAAATTAATCATGATTAATCGTATGATTAAAAAATCTAGTTTAATAGCACAATTGCACTGTTAAACAATAATAGAATACCACTAATTTTTAATATTTTGAATGTTTTCTACATTTTCAAATATATTGATTTCAATTACAAGTGCTCACTTTATATTTACTTTTGATTACAAATATTTGTACTGTAAAAACCGAAAGAAATAGTATTTTTCAATTCACCTAATACAAGTACTGTAGTGCAGTCTCTTTGTCATGGAAGCTGAACTTACAAATGTAGAACTGCGTACAAAAAATAACTGCACTCAAAACCAAAACAGTGTAAAACTTAAAGCCTGAAAGTCCACTCAGTCCTACTTCTTGTTCAGCCAATCGCTGTAAAAGTGTTTACATTTACAGGAGATAAAGCTTCTTGCTTGTTTACATTGTCACTTGACAGTGAGAACAGTTGCTTGCATGGCACTGTTGTAGCTGGCGTTGCAAGATATTTACGTGCCAGATGCAGTAAAGATTCATGCATCCCTTTATGCTTTAATCACCATTCCAGAGGACATGCATCCATGCTAATGATGGGTTCTGCTCGATAACTATCCAAAGCAGTGCGGACTGATGCATGTTCATTTTCATCATTTGAGTCAGATGCCACCAGTAAAAGGTTGATTTTCTTTTGTGGTGATTTGGGTTCTGTAGTTTCTGTATCAGTGTTGCTCTTTTAAGACTTCTGAAAGCTTGTACCACACCTCATCTCACTCAGATTTTGGACAGCACTTCAGATTCTTAAACCTTGGGTTGAGTGCTGTAGCTATCTTTAGAAAGCTCACATATGCACCTTTTTTGTGTTTTTGTCAAATCTGGAGTGAAACTGTTTTTAAAATGAAGAACATGTGCTGGGTTATCACCCGAGACTGCTATGCTATGAAATATATGGCAGAATGCGGGTAAAACAGCAGGAGATATACAATTCTCCCTCCAAGTGTTCAGTTGCCAATATAATTAATGGATTATTTTTTTTAATGAGCGTCATCAGCATGGAAGCATGTCTTCTGGAATGGTGGCCGAAGCATGAAGAGGCATACGAATGTTTAGCATATCTGGCATGTAAATACCTTGCTCTGTTGGCTACAAAATTGTCATACGAATGCCTGTTCTCCTGTTCAGGTGACATTGTAAACAAGAAGCGGACAGCATTATCTTCCGTAAATGTAAACAACCTTGTGTGTCTGAGAGAGTAGATGAACAAGCAATAGGACTGAGTGGACTTGCAGGCTCTAAAGTTGTACGTTATTTTGTTTTTGAGTGCAGTTATGTAACAAAAATCTACATTTGTAAGTTACACTTTCATGATAAAGATTGCAGTGCCTTACTTGTAGGAGGTGAATTAAAAATACTATTTCTTTTATCATTTTTTACAGTGCAAATATTTGTAATAAAAAGTGAGCACTGTAAACTTTGTATTCTGTGTTGTAATTGAAATCAATATATTTTCAAATATAGAAGAAAATCCAAAAACATTACCAATTGAAATTCATTAATTCTATTATTTAACAGTGCAATTAAAACTCCAATTAATCATGATTAATTTTTTTGAGTTAACTGCGATTAATTGACAGCCCTAGGTTTTAGGAGGTAGGCTAGCATTTCATGTAAACACCAGTTCAGAGGTTGTTGGGCTTACTAGATGGAGTGTCATAAAATAAAGGCTATGGTAACATTGTAACTTTCAGGGTGTTTTAAAAAGAACATTTTTGAATTGTTTTAAACTTTAAATTAATAGAAAGTAGTGGGGGTTGGGGAGGGGGTCTTATGCTCCCTACCTAAGGCTAAAAATAGGCTTTTTGTTTGTTTGTTTTTGAGCCAGACATGTTACATCTGCTTCATTTGATGTATCTGTGGCTTGAGCTTAGAGTGACCAGACAGCAAATGTGAAAAATTGGGGTGGGGTGGGGGGTAATTGGAGCCTATATAAGAAAAAGACGCAAAAATTGGGACTGTCCCTATGAAATCGGGACATCTAGTCACCCTACTTGAGCTGAAGCTGGCTTTTACATCTTGGATCCTTGAGTACGACTTGAAATACATTTTTAAGAAAAAAAGAAGAAGAAAAAGTGTAATGTGAAAGATCTACACTATTTCCCTATATGCTCATTGTCCATATTGATCTGGGGTGACTGGCTAATTCATGATGCAGGGAACAAGAACCCACCCCCACCCCCCGCACAATGTCCCTAAATTTAAAGTTGTTGTTTAAACAGAATCAACTATGTTAACTCTAGTTCAGTTCAAGATAGAAGAAAAATATTTTGTCAAGAAGAAAGGACTACATTATTTCTAAGCTTTTGTGAAAGCAATACAAATGGCAATCAGATAAAGTGATCAGATAGTCCACTGGTGACAGTTGTCTGCATTCTAACTTGTTTGCACAAGTTGTTTATTTAAAAATAAGCTGCTTTGATTAGCTTAAGTGTAGCATGAGTATTCAAGTATGTTCTCCTCAACTGACTGAGCTGACTAGCGGAAGCCTTTTTTCTTGGTTCTTTTCAACCAGCAATAGCTATCCAATAATCAGAGGTGTCATTTATGCCTGTGTAAACTGATTAATTTTGGTCTATATACATTGCAGTCTAGAATAGAGACTATACATATGGTGCCTTTTGCATAGAGCACTTGTACGTTAAAGGCAATGAATTGGGATACTAAACAGTCCCTGTACAGAAATTTAGACCAGACTCTACAATTGATGATTTCTTCCTATTTGTTTTGGCACCACTTAGAACAAATTACTTGCACTGTAAACAGAAACTAGCTACACTTTAAAAAAAAAAAATTCAGTGAAAACAACTTTTTGAATCCAGAGGAACAAGTGGTGCCAATTGTTGCCCAATATGTTTTTCTTCCTACACACACACCTCCTTTCAAATATTTTTTGGTAATATCTATTGTTTTTTCACCAGAATTTTAAGAAAGCTTGAAGGAACTCCTAAATTAGTTAAAATGTAGCTCATCCCCCTGTGTGCTATTGCCTTCTCATTAGTATGGATAAACAAATTTCATGAGTCCTAGTAGGTCACCAAATATTTGTTACCTACAACACTCTGGACAAATTGTGGGACAACAGTACTAAGATAAACAATTGTTTTCCTTCTACAGTAGAACCTCTGAGTTATGAACACCTTGGGAATGGAGCCTGTTTATAACTCTGAAATGTTCATAACTCTGAACAAAATCTTATGGTGGTTTTTTCAATAGTTTACAACTGAACATTGACTTAATACAGCTTTGAAACTTTATTATGCAGAACAAAAATGCTGCTTTTAACCATCTTAATTTAAATGAAACAAGCAGAGAAAGTTTCTTTAACTTGTCGAATTTTTTTTAAACTTTCCCTTTATTTTTGTTAATATTTTACATTCAGTGCAGTACTGTGCTGCATTGTATTTGCGTGTGTTTTTACATTTTTTTTAGGGGGGAAGGGGTGTCTCTGCTACCTGATTCTGGTCTCAAATGAGGGGTGTGGTTGACCGGCCAGTTTGTAACTCTGAGGTTCTACTGTATTTTTTATGACCCTACCAATCTACTATCCTTACCTGATCCTTGTCGTCTTTGTCTTGGTCTCCTACATTCTTTCTTTCCCCCACCACAATTTTTCTCTTCTTTAAGCTTTATTCTTCCCTCTTTTCATTTGTATATTTTTCTTTTTTCTTCCTGTCTTGTTGAATCTCATCTCTTTTCTCTCATTCATCCCCTTATTTTGAGAACAAATGCAACAGAGTAATGCATTGGGGGGAGGGATATCTCAGTGGTTTGAGCATTGGCCTGCTAAACTCAGGGTTGTGAGTTTAATTCTTAAGGGCACCACTTAGGAACCTTGAGCAAAAATCAGTACTTGGTCCTGCTAATGAAGGCAGGGGGCTGGACTCAATGACCCTTCAGAGTCCCTTCCAGTTCTATGAGATGGGTATAATGCATACAGCACTATAAAGCTAGAAACACTTTGGCTGCAGTAAAGAACTGACTAGGATTGTGTGGTCTCTGATGTGTTTATGTGGCAGTTCAGTCAAGTAGGTGCATCTGGATCATGTGGAAAATCTGCTACACAAGTTCTTACAGAGAAACTGTCATGTGCATCATGCATTTGTACAGATGAGAAAATATACATTGGCTTTGCATGTAATTAGGAGGTACTGCATTCCACTCCTATATCATCTGAAGTTTTATGTCTAGGGAAAATGTATAAAAGTGACTGGTTTGATATTTAGTAATTTTTTTTTTTTTTTGTAAACTAGAACCTTGTGATGAAGATGCCACTTCTTTTTTGAGCAGAGGGAGCCTGGGTTCAGTTAATATTAGAATAGTTTTGTTCAAGACTTGATGTACACTGGGACATACTCTGCTTTCTTGCCTTCACCACATCTGTGCCATGGGATTTACACAAGTTCATACTTAAGAGGGTGATTCTAGTTTTCTTCCTGTCCATCTCTTGCTGGTCTTCATGTATTTGTGTGAGCTTCAAGAACAGTATAAAAGAAGGGGATACTTGAGCTGTCGTGTGTGATCAAGGACATAAGGTGGTTGATTAGGCTGTCAGGAGTGGAAGTTTATCTATAGTGTACATTCTCAGAATCTTTGTTTACACTAGGAAATTTACCTATTGTTGCTGATGTTTGTCAGCAGCTGGTGCAGCTGAACTGGTGCTAAAAATGGTTTAATTGGAAGTATAGACAGGACCAAACCATGCTAACCACAGCTGCAGAAAATATGATTGTGCTTTGCTCAGAGCAATGTTCAGACAATAGTAATTGTGTACCTGAATTTAAAAAAAAAAAATCCAAATTTCAACAGTATGATAAAGTGTAGATAAAGTACCCAAAACTAACCAGTATGCTGCTTTTTGTGGCTTGGAGAATTGCAGTCCCTGAGGAAATACTGAGTTTGTGTTGGCTTTTAAAGGTGCTTCAGGCCCTTTTATGTAGGAATGATGGTGTAGATCAATGGTTCTCAAACTGTGGTTCGTGACCTCAAAGTGGGTCGCGACTCCATTTTAATGGGGTCGCCAGGGCCAGCATTAGATTAATTGGGACCCAGGACTGAAGCTGAAGCCTGAGTTCCACCCCCACCTGAGGTGGCAGGGCTTGGCCTGCAGCCCTCTTTTCCCCCTACCCAAGGCGGCAGGGCTCGGGCTGTGATCCCCAGGGATCATGTAGTAACTTCATTCCACCGTGACTCTCCTTCTGACAATGAAGTTAGAGAACCCTGGTGTAAATTTTTGAGAGCAGACGTATTGACAGCCAAGCCAACCGATACTAAATCTGTCTCATCCTTCCAGAGTGTCGCAAAGAAACTTGGTCTGTCTGGATTCAAGTGCTACCAAAAACCTTAGAGGTTCTTGATTTCAAGGCTTTGAAGAATGCAAAGCCTATGAAGGAATTAAAGGAAGTGCTTCAGTAGGCTTGACTGTTCTGTAGATTCAGGTATTCCAAGGTCAGAAGAGACCGCTGTGATAATCTAGTCTGACCTCTACTTGTACAGGCCGTAGAACTTACCTTTAGAAAAACATCCACTCTTGATTTAAAAATTCAATGATGGAGAATCCACCACAACTTTTGGTAAATTGTTCCAGTGGTTACTTACCATCACTGTTAAAAAATTGTCTTATTTCCATTCTGAATTTGTCTAGTTTCAAATTCTAGCCATTGGATCATGTTAGACCTTTCTCTGCTAGAGTGAAGAGCCCACTATTAACTATTTGCTCCCCATGTAGGTGTTTCACACTGTAATCAAGTCACCCCTTGGCCTTTGTTTGATAACAGGGAAGGTGCTTGTGCATCTGTAACTGGTTAAAAGACAGGAAACACAGAGTAAGAATAAATCTCTTTTCACAATGGAGAGAAGTAAACAGTAGGATACCCCAAGGTTCTGTACTGGGACCTGTGCTGTTCAACATATTCATAAATAATCTGGGAAAAAGGGGTAAACAGTGAAATGGCAAAGTTTACAAATGCTACAAAATGCTTTAAAATCATAAGTCTAAAGCTGAAGAATTCCAGGAGGATCTCTCAAAACTGAGTGAGTGAGCAACAAAATGTCAGATGAAATTCAGTTTTGAGAAATGCAGAGTTTGCTCATCTGAAAAAATAATCCCAACTGCAGTGATGGGTTCTAAATCAGCTGTTACCACTGTAAAAAGAGATCAGGTTGAGCTGATAATCACTCCTCCCACTCTCATTTTTTTCAGTCACTACTTCCCAGGATAGAGTCCCATGTCATGTAATTATGGTCTATATTCTTTGTTTCTATAGATTTACGTTTAGCTGTTTGCTTGCACACAGTTTACCAAGTGATCCAGATCATACTGTATCAGTGACCAGTCCTCTTTGTTGTTCGTCAGTTCTCCAGTTTGTGTGTCAACTTCAGACCTTATCCGTGATAACTTTGTTTTCTTCCAAGTTCATTAATAAAAATGTTAATAGTGCAGGGCCAAGAACTGATCCCTCAGAGACCACCCTAGAAACACACCTATTCCGTGAATATTCCCCATTAATACATTTTGAGACTTGTTGGTTAGCCAGCCTTTAATTGATTAAATGTGTGCCATGTTAATGTTATCTTTCTAGTTTTTAATCAAAATATGATGTGGTACCAAGTTAAATGCCTTACAGAAGTCTGTCATATTACGTCAATTCTGTTACCTTTGTCAACCAAACTTATAATTTAATTAAAAAAAAATCAGATTAATTTGACAGGATGTATTTTTCCATGAAGCCATGTTGATTTCATTCTTTATTAATCAAGTCCTATTTCAGCCACTTCATTATTATGCTCAGAATCCATGTCAGACTGACAGCCTTACAATATAGTCCACTGACTATTCCAGAGGTGACCGAATTTACTGACCATCTGCCAAGGCTGATTCCCAGCTCTGGCACTTCAAGTGCAGAAGGTGAGGGCCCGCAAGGATTCTAAAAATTAATTCTTGCCACTCCAGGCTTGTATTAAACTCCCAAGGTTACAGCTTCTTTCTAACATTGGATTGGTAGATGATGCCACCACTCAAGTGCAGAACCCCTTTGGGAACCCAAGAAGGTGCACTTAGGAATATCTTCCTGTGAGGTACCCTCAAGCTGTCCTTTGCACCTCTTCCCCAGGGAAGAGCTGAGAGAATGAGAAAAAAGAAATCAGCTGTTGCTACCAGCTAATTAAACAACATGTGCGCAACCTCTTAGACAAATCTAATTTTGTTCTTAAAAAGGTAAATTTTATTAATTAAAAGAAAAGAAAGAAAATACTTCTGGGAACTTAAGCATCTGCTACATTTAAAAAAACCGAACAACTGCAAGGATTAAGGATCAAGAATAGCTTTCTTGAGGTCCAGTGTAAAAGTTACAAGCAAAGCAAAAAGCACCTGGGGTTAACACAGAGTTGTTGACAAGCCATAAAGTAATAAAAAGAAAGAAACCTAACTGTGTCTTCCTAGACATTTCCTGATCTACTTACACATCTGGGGTTTTAATGAGTAGTTTCTAGATATGACACTGATGGGTTTTCATACCTGGCCCAAGCTCTTGCAGCATAGTTGCTCTGTCCCTTCTCTCCAGGAGAAGAACCACAAACTGACAAAACTTTTCAATTTTAGAAAGTTCTAGCCTTGCCATTGTTTCTTTTGGCCAGGTGTCCACTCATTTCCTTTTACCTATGCATAACAGTGAGACTTTGGAGCAATTAGAGAACAACTACTAAAAGGGATTTTATAGCTACTCGCTGGCTTGGTGTTCATACAAAGGAGCTACTGCCCCCCGTCCCTCCCCCCCCATTTATCACACCGTCTGAGCCAAACAAACTTTTTTGAAGATTGTTGTGAGCTGGGGCATGCCTGCCAGGGCTCAGGACTTCAGCCCTGCAGGGCACAGCTGCTGGGGTTTGAGGCTTCTGTCCTGCAATGAAGGGGGGTTAGGGGCTTCAGCTGTGTGGGAGGCACATGCTGGAGCTTGAGGCTTTTGTCCTGCTCCTGCTGAAGCCATGAGACTCAGCATGTGTGTCCCACAGGGCTGAAGCCCAAGACCAACCTCTCCCCCCCCGCTGAGCAGAAGCAGAGGCTTTTCATGGGGTGGTCACATTTCCTCCCCCGCTCCCCAGATTTTTGCATGTTGCCGCGGGGCCCCTGCTTTGTGCAGCAGTTACTAGAGTGGGCAAGCTGGGAGCTGCAGCCTATGGCGAGAGGGAGTGGCAAACACTTGAACTGCAGGGAGAGGCTGCTGAGGATAAGAAAGCAGAGCATGACTCAAGCTTTTTTTTTTTTTTTGCAGGGGGGGAGAGCGAACCTTTAAATTGTCCCCTCTGCTCTCAGTAGGCACCAGTCATCTCTGGCAGAAGCCCCTAGTCCCACTACCCTGCTGGAGGGCAGAAGCCCCAAGCTCCTCCCTCTCCCATTTGGTAGGTAGAGAGTGGTTGGAGTGAAGGGGGCTCTGTGAACTGCACTTTAACTGTAAAAGAACTGCATGTAGCTCACGAGCTGCGGTTTGGCCACCCTAGACAGCAGGCCTGCTTTGCTTTTTCTCAGAGATGGTACATGATATAGTTATTACACAGTTCTTTTTAAGCAAGCACATTTATTCTTAAAGTAAAAGCACTACAGAGAGAGAGAGTATATTAAAACAATTAAAATAACCTATATACGTTCCCAGAGATCATCCTAACTCCAGCAAGGGCTCTGGCTGGTGAGCAGTCCTTCAAATGCCATGCAGGAATTTTTCTGTGGTCACAAGTTCATAACAACTTCCACTCAAAACAAACACACTCATTGCTCTGGGTGTCACTCTTTTATCTTTTGTTCTTTGAAGCCACCTTGAATGAATACTAAGCCAGACAATGGTTGCCCCCTCTGGGCTGGGCTTCAAAAGGCTGAGTTCTTGTATAACTGGACGAGATTCCCTAGAGATTTTCCTGGGAAACCCACTTAATTTGAAAAGTTCAGTCTTGTTTTAGCCAATCGTTTAAAAGTTTTCTTTGATGCTCCCAACATTTCCCAAGACATGTTGTATGCATCCCACAATAACACAAACATGCATTTTTAATATAATAAGCTCCTAAAAAACTTAATTCAGTAACATTTGTCCAGGATATTGTTATATCTGTCACAATAAGTAGTTACACATGGAAAAGGTATCTGATTATGGGGGCTTTTCAACTTTGCTGATCAAAGGCATAATAAGATTGAATGGCTGGAAGCTGAAGTTAGGCTGGACAAATTCAACCTTGAAGTAAGTTGCAATTTCTTAGTGATAAGGGTAAATAAACATTGGAGTAATTTACCAGGGGAGGGAGTGTACTCTCCATCACTTGGAGTCTTTAAAATTAGATTAGATATCTTTTTAATCCATTTGCTGGGAGAATCTGGCCTTGGAGTCTATGGGTCCTCCTGTTCATCCCATTCCTACACAGACCATGGATAGAGAATGGGTTTACTTGCACAGTATTGCCCTCTGTGCTCATAACACTTGCAGCTGGGCATTAAGATAATGACAATAATCAAATCTCATGCTTCTGGGCTTCAGCCACTTGCCTGAAAGGATCAGGAAGAAATTTGTTTCCTGATATACAAATGTCTAGATGTGTTGTGAGTGGTGGTTTTATTTTTTTTTTGCCTTTCTCTCAACCATCAGAGATTCTCGACAGATGGAGATGGGACACAAGACTGGGTAGACAAGTGCACTTCAGTGGTACAGAAAGAATCCTTTCTATAAGTCAGGCTGTGTGTGTTGCTCACATACTCATAGGGTCATACTCACTGCCAGATTTGGGGTTGAGGAGGAATTTTCTCCAGGTATGTTGCCAGGGATCTTGTTTTTTTTTTTTTTTCTTTTTTTCTCCTTTTTAATTTTTTTTTCCTTTCTCTGTAACGTGATATGGTTTGCTTGCTGGGATCAGCTGATAATATCTCACTTAAGTTCCCTGCCACTGCAGGGTCTTGTGGTTTTGATTACACCTTGATTTCTTCTGTTCTCTCCTTGTGACTGTTTTTTCATTCCTTGGGGACTGAAATCTTTGGGCTTAATAAGGGGTATCTGGATGAAATATAATGCCTTGTGATATGGTAGAACCTCAGAGTTACGAGCACCTAGGGTATAGAGGTTGTTCGTAACTCTGAACAAAACGTGATGGTGGATCTTTCAGAAGTTTACAGCTGAACATTGACTTAATACAGCTTTAAAACTTTACTATGCAGAAGAAAAATGGCTGCTTCTAACATCTTAATTTAAATTAAACAAGCACAAAAGTTTCCTCACTTTGTCAAATCCTTTTTAAACTTCCCCTTTATTTTTTTTAGTAGTTTGTTTAACACAGTACTGTACTGTATTTAGTTTTTCTTTTGTTTTTTGTTTTTATATTTGGTCTTTGCTGCTGCCTGATTGCATGCTTCGGGTTCCAGATGAGGTGTGTAGTTGACCGGTCAGTTTGTAACTCTGGTGTTCACAACTCTTGAGGTGCTACTGTATGCAGGAGATCAAACTAGATATCTGATGGTCCCTTTTGGGCTTAAACTCTACTATGAAGGTGTGATACTACACCCCATATTGGTCATAATAATGATATTATATGATTATCATAATTATGCATTTTATACAACATGGGTCATGTAAGGTGTCTCTGGAAAAGTTATGATTTGCTGCATATGATTATCCTAGATGTATGCATGTATCATTTTTGTATCTGAAGTTATAAACATTGAGTATAAATCTGTATTTCAAATGGGTTACTCTGGAAAACGCCCACAGCCAGCCTTTCAAGTACAACAGTGAAGAAGCCAGACCATGCTAATGGCTCATCAGCAAAGACAGTGGGCTGTGAAATAGCTTAGCCTTCCTGTGAATGTTTCTGCCAGCCTGTAAGTAAGGGCTGCTATGATTCTCAATGGCATGTGACCAGACCACATGACTCTGAACTCCATTCTGGGTACCTGTATTTTTCCACAAGCTGGTCTGGGAAGCAGGTTTGAAGCAAAGGGTTCCTGCCATATGGAAAAACTGTATAAGGCAGGGAGTGACATCATCTGTTCTTCACTTCCCCACAACTGAACACCTGAAAGAAGTTCCAAAAGAAATGGATTTGGAATTGTGGTGGGGAGCCCAAGCTGCAAAGCAAGTGCAGCTGGTGGCTTGAGAATGCAAGCCTGCTTTGTATCATCAGTCAGGGTGAGAAATTGCTGATTCATATCCAATCTTTCTAGTATTTTAGGCTTAGTTTGTGGTTTTGTTTGTTTAGTAGGTAATCTGCTTTGATCTGTTTGCTGTCGCTTATATTTGTTTAATCTATTTTTTTGTAGTTAATCTTATTTTTTTGGTTTATCTAAGTCAGTGTGCCTTTAATTGAAGTGTCTGGGGGAAATCTTAGCTTGGATAATGCAAGTTTGTTGCATACTCCTCTCCGCATTGAGGGAGGGGCAAACTGGGAAATAAATTCATACTGATCAGGGTTTCGGCCAGGGCAAGACGGTACAGCTCTGGGGTCTTAGCCTGGGGAGTTGGGGATCATTTTAGCTGTAGCTTCTCTATTGTTGGTTCATGCAGTGACTGGGTCAGCCTGCATGCAACTGCAGCTGGGTGTGTCCCTGCCTGTGTGAATGCTGGTGGCAGTGTATTTGAGGACTATCAGTTTTCCCTCCTCGGTCTGCTTTTTTCAAGACTGATCATGTCCAGTTTTTTAACCTTTCCTTATCGGTTAGGTTTTCTAAACCTTTTATCATTTTTGTTGCTCTCCTTTAGACTTTTGCCAGTTTGTCCACACCTTTTCTAAATGTGACACCCTGAATTGAACACAGTACTCTAGCTAAAGACTAGTGTGGAGTAGAATGTGGCCCTGTGGCTTACATATGACACTTCTGCTAATGCACCCCAGAATATTAGCCTTTTTTTGCAAGTGCATCACATTGTTGTTTCATAATCAATTTGTGATTCATTATAATCCCAGATCCTTTTCAGCAGTACAACCACCTAACCAGTTGTTCCCAATTTTCTAGCTGTGCATTTCATCGTTTCGTCCTAACTGAAGTACTTTGCACTTATCTTTATTGAATTTCATTTTGATTTCAGACCAACTCAAATTTATCAAGATAATTTTGAATTCTAATCCTGCTCTCTAAAATGCTTGCAACCCTGCTGAGCTTGGTGTCACCTGCAAATTATATAAGCATACTATCCATTCCATTATCCAAGTCATTTTAATGAAAATATTGAATAGTGCGGACCCAGGTGCCACAGATATACCTTTCCAGTTTGACAGTGAACCACTGATAGCTACTCTGAACACAGTCTTTCAATCAGTTGTGCCCCCACTTTATAGTAATTTAATCTAGACCTCGTTTCTTAAGTTTTGCTTACGAGAGTTGGATAGTGTCAAAAGCGTTTCTAAAATCCAAGTTATATTATGTATACTGCTTCTCTGAATTCAGTAGGCCAGTAACCCTGTCAAAGAAGGAAATTAGGTTGGATTGGCATGAGTTGTTCTATATTCCTTATAGCTCTCGGTGTTTACAAATTAATTGTTTAGGATTACATTTATTAGAAATGCCTAAACTGCAAACAGAATGTAGGCATTAGCAAACATGTGACAAAGCATATTTCTTCATTTTTAATCAGACTGAGTAGAAATAATTAAGAAATGAAAATGGATTTTTCACTTCACAGAAGAATGCAGTGTTTGAAACATAGGTGGGAATGTGTGTCTTGTGGTATGAAGAGTTTATCATAATGAATTTGGGCTGACTATTACTCATGAATTATGCAGTCTGCTGTAAATCTATGTCAATATATTAATAGAAGGTGCACATTTAGCTCCTTTGGTAATGCCAACCGACTACCTCTCCCCCAGTCTTTCTCACTCTGGTCAGAACCATGTTAATTTTGATGAAAATGGGAAAATTGTAAAATCCTGACTTCCACTAAAATTAAGCGTTTCTGGTCTTCCTATTTTCCCCAGAATCTATATGGTTCTGAACTGAGTTAATGGGGTGGTGGTGTCTAGTGTGGGTGAGGGTTGGCTGGGCTTAAAGCTCGGCCTATGTAAGTAGTAGTTTTTGACACTCTAATTGGTAATATCCTTCATTTGTAAAGCCAAATTGTCTGACTACCTGTGAGTGTGGTCTCAGGAGAGGAGAGTTTTTTCCCAAATTTTGTTTATATGTATTTAAAATATATTAGGGCTGTGGATTAATTGCATGAATAACTAAAAAAAAAATGAATCATGATTAATTGTACTGTTAAATGATAAAATACCAATTGAAATTTATTAAATTTGTGGATGTTTTTCTACATATTCAAATATATTGATTTCTTTTACAACACAGAATACAAAGGGTACAGTGCTCACTTTGTTTTTTATTACAAATATTTGCACTGTAAAAATAAGCAACAGAAATAGTATTTTTCAAGTCACCTCATACAAGTACTGTAGTGCAAGCTCTTTATCGTGAAAGTGTAATTTACAAACTTAGATTTTTTTTTTTTTTTGGTTACATCACTGCACTTAAAAACAAAACAAAACAACATAAAACTTTAGAGCCTACACCTGCATTCAGTCCTACTTCAGCCATTCACTCAGACAAACAAGTTTGTTTACATTTACCAGAGATACTGCTGCCTGCTTCTTGTTTACAATGTCATCTGAAAGTGAGAACAGGTGTTTACATGACACTTTTGTTGCTGGCATTGAAAAGTGTTTACACGCCAGTTATGCTAAATATTCATATGCCCCTTCATGCTTCGGCCACCATTCTAGAGGACATGCTTCCATGCTGATGGTGCTCGTTTAAAAAAAAAAAAAAATTGATTAAATTTTGTGACTGAACTCTGTGGGAGAGGATTGTATATCATCCCGCTATGTTTTACCCACATTCTGCCATGTATTTCATGTTATAGCGGTATAAGATGATGATGCAGCCTATGTTCATTTTAAGAACACTTTTATAGGAGATTTGACAAAATGCAAAGAAGGTATCAATGTCAGATTTCTAAAAATAGCCGAAGCACTCGATCCAAGGTTTAAGAATCTGAAATGCTGTCCAAAATCTGAGAGCGATGACGTGTGGCGCATGCTTTCAGAAGTTGAGCAACGCTGCAATGCAAAAACTAGAGAACCCGAACCACCAAAAAATAAAATCAACCTTCTGCTGGTGGCATCTGACTCAAGATGAGAGGGATAGTTCAGTGGTTTGAGCATTGGCCTGCTAAACCCAGGGTTGTGAGTTCAATCCTTGAGGGGGCCATTTAGGGATTTGGGGCAAAATCAGTACTTGGTCCTGCTAGTGAAGGCAGTGGGCTGGACTCAATGACCTTTCAAGATCCTTTCCAGTTCCAAGAGATTAGGATATCTCCATTAATTAGATGATGTATATGGACATGCTTATCAAGCAGAACCTGTTGTCAGCATGGATGCATGTCCTCTGGAATGGTGGTTGAAGCATGAAGGGACATATGAATCTTTAGCGCATCTGGCATGTAAGTATCTTGCAATGACGGCTACGACAGTGCCATGGGAATGCCTGTTCTCTCTTTCGGGTGATATTGTAAACAAGAAGCAGGCAGCATTAACTTGGGCGTAGACTCTAAAGTTTTACATTTTCATTTTTGAATGCAGTTATTTTTGTACATAATTATACATTGGCAAGTTCAACTTTCATGATAAAGAGATTGTACTACAGTACTTAAGTGAATTGAAAAGTTATTTACTTGTTCCCTTTATGTAAGAACTAGGGGCCATCAAATGAAATTAATGGGCAGCAGGTTTAAAACAAATAAAAGGAAGTTCTTCCCACAGCGCACAGTCAACCTGTGGAACTCCTTGCATAAGGAGGTTGTGAAGGCTAGTACTGTAACCGTGTTTAAAAGAGAACTAGATGCATTTATGGAGGTTAATACATTAATGGCTATTAGCTAGGATGGGTAAGGAATGGTGTCCCTAGCCTCTGTTTGTCAGAGGATGGAGATGGATGGCAGGAGAGAGATCACTTGATCATTACCTGTTAGGTTCACTCCCTCTGGGGCACCTGGCACTGGCCACTGTCGGCAAACAGGATACTGGGCTGGATGGACCTTAGTCTGACCCAGCATGGCCATTCTTATGTTCTTATGACAAATACTTTCTCCTTTTTTTTTTTTTTTGCAGTGCAAATATTTGTAATCAAAGAAATATAAAGTGAGCAGTGTACACTTTGTATTCTGTGTTGTAATTGAATCAATATTTGAAAATGTAGAAAAACCCAAAAATAATAAAATAAATTTGTATTCTATTATTATGTAACAGTGCGATAAATCATACGATTAATTTCTTTAATCGCTTGATAGCTTCACAAACCCACCCACCCACAGCCCCCTCTAAAACCTCTTAAAATAGCTTCCTTGTAATAAAGATCACAATTGAAACTTCTGATCTTGTAGCCTACCAGTACTAAAAGCTGTTGCTGTGTGTCCATGGAAATGGAATGTTCCTGACTTTCTAATGGTATAAAGCTCCTGCTTCTAGCCTTGATGGCTAAAGAGATACGGGAGGTTACCTGTCACTCTTCCAGGATGGAATGTTACTAGGCTACGTCTACACACTACGGGAATATTTCGAAATAGCTAAAACCCGTTTTATTAAACACGATATAACGATTGTGCGCGTCCCACTAGCACAGTAATCGACGGTGTGCTCCATGGTCCGAGGCTAGTGTCGATTTCTGGAGCGGTGCACTGTGGGTGGCTATCCGTAGCTATCCAAGTTCCCTCAGTCTCCCCGCCCTTGGAATTCCGGATTGAAGAGCCCCAGTGCTGATGGGCAAAAATCATTGTCGCGGGTGTTCTGTCGTACAGCCTCACCCTCCCTTTGTGAACAGCAGACAACCATTCGCGCCTTTTTTCCTGGTGAACTGAGCAAATGCCATAGAACAGCAAGCATGGACCTGCTGGAATCAGTAAACGCAATCGTGGACATTGTAAAACACCTCGCGCATTCTCGTGCTGTCTATGGTGAACCATGAACTGCAAAGGCAGGCGAGGAGGAGGCAGCTATGGCGCGCGGCGATGAGAGCGATGAGGACGTGGACACTGAATTCTCCCTACCGCGGGCCCTGCATTTTGGAGCTACTGCTGGTATGGGCAGGTTCTACCCATTGAACACCGATTTTGGGCGTGGAAACAACACAGACTGGTGGGACCGCAGAGTTTGCGGGTGTGGGATGATTCGCAGTGGCTGCGAAACTTTTGCATGCATAAAAGCACTTTCTTTGAAACTTTTGTGATTTGCTTTCCCCTGCCATGAAATGCCATAATACCAAGATGAGAGAGCCCTCACAGTGGAGATGCGAGTGACAATAGCCCTCTGGAAACTTGCAACTCCAGACAGCTACCGGTCAGTTGGAAATCAATTTGGAGTGGGAAAATCAACTGTGGGGCTGCTGTGATGCAAGTGCCAAAGCAATCATAACCTGCTGCTACGAAAGGTTGTGACTCTGGGAAACGTGCAGGTCCTATGTGGATGGCTTTGCTGCAATAGATTCCTAACTGTAGGGAGGCCATAGAGGATATCAGTTTGATCAACCGCGCAGCTCCAGCATTGCATCCTGCCACCGCTGATCTTGCCTGCCTACCTCTGATCTTCCTGGCGCCACTTCTCATCTCGAGCGTCTCTCCTGTCCCTCACGTGTTCACTGCATCTTTCCTGCTTTTGCTAGCATGTCCTTCACTCATTCTTCTGATGAGCTCTGTCACTGTGGTTACTTCCATGATTCAGAGAACTTTCATCTCGTCCTCTTCTTCCTCCGTCTTATCTGGCTAGCCCTTCGGATGGAGTAGGCAGGCTGGAAAACTGTGCAGCTGCATGGGGAGGGAAAACAGGGAAAAAGTATGTAAAAAGATACATTTTACAGAACATGATTATACTCTTTCACAGTGAAGAACACTATCCACTTTACATAGCAAACAAACCGTGAATTTTTTCACTACAAGGTCGCATTTTGGATCTTTTAATATTGAGTGCCTGTGGCTCTGGTGTTGCAGACCTACAGACAAAGGTCCGGGCATCATACTTCAGTTTTTCATTGGCGATGGTAAGGCTTTATCTTTTACTTCCAGCCTTTCGTATACAGAGTGCCCTATGACGCCTTTTTCTGTTAACAGCAGCAGCAGAACGCAACCCCTCCTCTTTCCCTGTGCAAGGATGCTAATTCCTCCACACCGCATGGCTTGTATCAGTGGTAATCACCACCCTCCTTTCCTCCCGCGGCCCCCCCCATCGTGTGGCTGGTAGCTGGGAAGATCCTGCTCGCCAACGCAGAAAAGCTCAGCGCTATCCTTCTCCTCTCGCCCCGCTTTGCTACATGCAAGAAGGATTTGATGTAAGCAACAGCCCATTGGAAAATAGCCATCTCTGTCCCCTTAATTAAATTCCTGAATTTCAACCACAGGTTACAATGAATGATAGTAACTCTCCTGAGAATCACAGTGGCGAGATGAAGAACGGATGTTTCTTGAATGCCAGCAAATCACCAGGACCATATGCAGCTTGTGCTTTGTCACAGTGATACCCAATTACTTGCTACATGCATGGCGAGGCAGAGTGTCCTATCATGGTGGATGTAATAAAAGCTGCCTTGCCCAAAACCTTCTGCCAAAGGCTTTTGCATACCTCCAGGAGCGATTCATGGAGATTTCTTTGAGGATTTCGCTCCATCCCCAGACATGTTAAACAAACTTTCCTGTAACTTTACTGGCTGCAAATGCCATCCCAAGCCCTGATGGGCAAATCAATCATTAAAAAACACTTTGCTTTAAACCATGTTTGAATTTTACAAATACACTACCAGAGGTCGCTTCCATGGCTTCACTGTCTGGGCTAGTGGCTGGGGGAGGGCTGGGGTGTAACTTCTGCTGGGTCACAAAAGCTCTTGGCTGTTTGGACTAATGGAGTGCTGGGTGCTCGCTCGCAAGGTCGTCCTCTTCTTCCTCTCCTCCTTATCTTCCCCTCCGCTGAATCCTCCGCCATGGTTAGTATTATGACCCCACCTTGGAATCCACGGACAAGGAGGGGTAGTGGTGGCGCAGCCCCTAAAATTGCATGGAGCTCAGCGTAGAAGCGGCATGTTTTTGGTCCTGACCCTGATCTTCCGTTTGGCGCTTTGGTTTCTGGTATGCTTGTCTGAGCTCCTAACTTTCCACTGCACTGAGTCCCTGTGTGGCCTTTTCCCATCATAGCTTTGAAATTTTCTCAAATATTTTTTCATTTCGTCTTTTAGAACGAGTTCTGTTAGCACTGAATCCTCTCCCCATTAATAGCGCTCAGATCCAGTACCTCTTGTGCGTTACTAACCGCTGAGGTGCTCTTTTCGATTCTCAGGAGACTGCCATTGTTACCTGTGCTGATGAGCTCTGCTGGTCACCTGTGCTGATCAGAAGCTCCACGCTGGCCAAACAGGAATTTGAATTCAAAAGTTCGCGGGCTTTTCTGTTTACCTGGCCAGTGCCTCTGATTCTGATAGCTGTCCAGAGCGGTCAGTGGTGCACTGTGGGATACCTTCCGGAGGCCAATAATGTCAATTTCCGTCCACACTAACATATTCCAATTATAAATCGATTTTAGGGTTACATCCTCTCGTTGGGGAGGAGTACAGAAATCGATTTAAAGAGCCCTTTAAATTGATTTAAAGAGCACTGTAGTGTGGACAGGTGCAGCGTTAAATCGATTTAACGCTGTTAAAATCGATTTAACGGCGTAGTGTGGACCAGGCCCTAGTCTCAGCAGAGCAGTGCAGATTTATAGTTTCCAAGCCCAGAAGGGACCATTATGAACATCTAGTCTCACTTCCTGTATAACTCTGTGAAGTGGCCCTGTAGCTAGAGAAACCCAGAATCGGGCTCTAGTGTTGGTGCTAGTGTGTTCTTAGCAGAGTTCCTCTGGTACAGAGTTATACAGCCAGGGGCAGTGAGAGGTTTAGTGATTTAAATCACTGATCTAAAACTCGATTTAGGTCAGCATGCAGAAAACCTTGATTTAAATAATCAATTTTAATCTTTTTTTTGCGTTGTATTTACTTATTTTCCTACTGAAAAAGGTTGATTCTTATTGTTTGGTAACCATTAAAACATGTTGATTTGTAAATAAAACAGCCTTTACACTTGGTAACTAGGAAAATATGCTATATGTACAGATTTATTTAAGCAGTTATATAGCTTAACATTTATTTATTCACATTCTTAATTTATACATTTTGTTACAAAATGGTGAGTGATGCCTTTCTATTTAGTAGATTCATTTTTTTTACTTGTGATTTGTGTCAAGCTCTATTTGGATGGAAACAGGAATTCAATTAAAATACAGAAAAAAAAGCATTTTAAAATTCTATTTTGATTAGTTAAATAAAATCACCTTCAATGTGCTGGATACAAACTCCCCCTCCCCCCCGTTATTCATACATCTTTGGTTTTTAAAACTAACTGATTTATTAAACAAAGATGGTATCTGTAGTTAGTGAATTGATCTGATTTTGTTTCTGGTCACCATTTCCTTCAGGACTCTAAAATTGGTAGATCTCATCCGCACACCTAGTTTTTATTCATAAAATGAAAGAGGAAAACAACCTTTCCTGCTTTTTCAACTCAGTCACTTTCTGAGCTTTGAATGAACTAGTCACTGAACTAGTTGAATAAACTGAATTGAAAAAAATATTCTCTTTGCACCTGTAGAAGAGGCTACTGCTATCAAGTTGGTTTAGCACTTCAATAAACTCTGGTTCTATCCAGTGGCTTAGCTGGTGGCTTCTTCCAGTTCAGTGGCTTGACTTTTTGTAAATCTTTAGCAGTAAACATATGTACTGCTTTAATGTTGTTGTTGTAATTTAATTTAATTAAAATCTAAATTTTAGTCTTTAATAATCTTAATTTCAGGTTACATTTTAAATACATTTCTTTTTAAAAATTATTTAATTTAAATAAAAAAGCTAATTTAAATATAAAAAACCAATTAAAATATCATAGATTTTTATCCATCCTGAAACACATTAAAAGGGGGCTAAAAAGTCCTATTGTGGCTGTCCACAGAAAGGATTAGTGTCCCATCAGCATCCTTCATATAATTCCTTCCCTTTCCTCCTTGATTCATAGCAAGGAAGGCCCTGCTTCCCAAAAGGAGAAATTCCCAAAATTATTAGGAAGTTGATATTGTTTAATAAAGTACAGTGCCCAGTAAACTACTTGGTCCTCTGAAATTCCTGTTTCCTCCTCAAAGTTCCTAAGTCGTTTAGAAGCATAAGTGTCATTGAAAGTCGGGCTTGTGTGTTTAAATTGCTTAGGCTTAGTCTAGAAAAGGTTTGGTGATATGGATGCATAGGCATAACTATACTGGCAAAACTTCCTAGTATAATGCTTTTTCTAGTTTTGGTTATGCCAGTTCCCTGAGAGAAATAAGCTATATATATATTCCTGAGGGAATTTTGGGCCAAAAATTTCTGTGCAAAAAAAAAAAAAATTTATGCACACACTTTAAAATTCTGACAATTTTATTTGTCAACAAATAAATGTGGTTCCAGCATGGTAGTCAGAGTCAGGTTCAGGAGATTCAGTCTTCTCCAGGAAACTGCCTATCTAGGAAATGTAAATGAAGTGGCAAAAATTTGCCGATGACAACAGAATTATTTAAAAGATAGTCAATACTAGAGAAAATTGTGGGGAATTTCAGAGGAACTTAAAGCTATAGGAATGGACAACGCAATTCCCAAATAATTAATTATTGGCAAGTATGAGGTCATATACCTTGGCAGGGATAATTTGAACTATAAATACAGATTGCTGAATTCTGTATGTGCGAATAGCATCCAGTAATAAGATCTAAGTACCATTGTGAATGGCTCTACTGATCTTTGAGATACTCTCATGGAGATCCAAAAAAGCAAGAGGGTAGAATTACTGCAACAGTAGAGCCTCCCCTTACATTGGCAAGGAGGCCCTGAGATTGACAAGGGAACAGGGAATTCTCACTTATTCACTGCAGATTTTGTGTGTGTGTGTGTGTGTGTGTGTGTGTGTGTGTGTGTGTGTGAGAGAGAGAGAGAGAGAGAGAGAGAGAGAAAAGGTGCTTCATATTTGTCATGTACCTTTTAGATAGAGACCCTGAAAGATGGATGCCCACGAAGCAGGGTCTAGGGACAGCATTCTGATAGACATTCCAGCACCCTCCCCTTTTACCAAGAGCTTCTGTGGGGCTTGATTTCTTTAGGTGTTGCCCCTTGATACTGAGACTCTCCACTTTAGTTTAGTACTCTGAATATAGGGTGCCTGGTAAATTTTTCAGAATGTACATGTGAGGGATTGAGTAGGTGGAGGTGAGAGAACTGATAAGGAGTGACGAGAGGGAGAAATTTGTGGGATAAACACACACACAAAAAAAAGTCGGGGAGAAGCATGAGAGACAGCAAACAAGCAGAACGTACATTGGAGAGACGGCCAGAGTGTGGAAGAAATGCACTAATGAAAGCAGGGAAAAGATGTTATAGGCATTGAGAGAAACAGTAGTGAAATCAGGAAAAGCGTTGATAAGAATGTGATTTAGTGAGTTACACTTAAAAATTATTAGAAAGTTGATATTGTTTAATGAAGTACAGTGCCCATTAAACTATTTGGTCCTCTGAAATTTCAAAACATATGACAGCACAGGTATTTTTTCATGGTGACTACTAGGAGCTCAGAAAGTTTTAAGTTCACCCTAAATCATTGACAATGTATCCAGAGTTAAGCATTAGAACGCCAAAGGTTACTGTTGTATATTTGACAAGAGATGATAAAATGTGGAATTGTTTGACTGCAGTTATCAAAAGGCCTGGCAGGGGTGTCTTGGGTTGGGATTTTCAAACTCTCCTAAACATAAGAATGTCCGAATTGCAGTGGTCCCCAAACTGTGGAGTGGGGCCCGAACTAGGTCCGAGTGGGGAGGACGTGCCCTCCAGCTCTGCTCCAGTCCTGGCTACAGCTGTGGCCTCTGCTTTGCTCCCGGCCCACACATGCAGCCCTGCTTCCAGCTTGTGGTCCTGGCCCCTGCTCTCTGTGCCTGGCCTGGCTGTGGTTCTGCTCCCTGTCCAGGAGGGCCTGAGCACATTCCATTACTGGTGGTGGTGGGGGGTGAGATAAAAAGTTTGGGCACCACTGCCATTCTGAATCACACCAATAACCCATCTAGCCTAGTATCCTGTCTTCTGACAGTGGCCAATGCCAAATGCCTCCAGAGGAAATGAACAGAACAGGACATTGATAAAGTCATCCATCCCATGTTTTCCAGTCCCAGCTTCAGGCAGTCAGAGGCTTAAAGACTTCCAGAGCATGGGATTGAATGTCTGACCATCTTGGCTAATAGCCATTGATGGACCTGTTCTCCATAGCCCTCACTCTGTTGCTGTACTTCTACTTGCATAATATTTACTATTACAGAGTGTCTTTTTTGTGGAGGTAAGGGGGAGTTATTGGCCTGAGTTTAGATAATGTTTGGGGTATCTGGCTCTCGTGCTCCCTCTCTAAACTTCCCTGTTTGTTGCTCCTGTTCACTAGCTCCTCTGGTCCTCTACGAACTGCCTTACGAGTGTCCTCCCAATTCTTCCTGAGTAGCCCTGCCCCTTGTTAGGGGATCCTAAAGGGATTAAGAATCACAGGATTTCAGGCTAAAGCATGGTTACAAAGCTTTGCCTAGCTGGTTGCTATGCTGAACTTACAGCCCCCTAAACAGTCCATGCTATAAATTTTAATGAAGAAGGCACATGGCAAGCAGCAGGCATGCAACAGCCTAACAGACAGCAAACTCACGCCCAAGGTCACATAGTTGTCGTCTTCCACCTGGAGAACTCCCTCGCAACACTCTCCTGTTTCCTATTCAAAGTTCCTAAGTCATTTAGAAGCATAAGTGTCATTGAAAGCCGGGCTTGTGTGTATAAATTGCTTAGTCTAGAAAAGGTTTGGCGATATGGATGTATAGGTATAACGATACTGGTAAAACTTCCTAGTATAATGCTTTTTCTAGTTTTGGTTATGCCAGTTCCCTGAGAGAAATAAGCTATATATACTCCTGAGGGAATTATGGGCCAAAAATTTCTGTGCAAAAAAAATAAAAAAATTCTGCCAATTTTATTTGTCAGCACATAAATGTGGCTCCAGCATGGTAGTGGGGCGCACGGACCACTGGCTGCATTGAGGTGGGAGATCACCCTGAAGCCCCCATTTCTACCCATACAGGGACTTGGGAGTGAAGCCGTACCTGATCTTGACACAGTGCAAGGGCTGGTCCTGCCACAGAAACACCTCGGTGCCCTGCTCCTCTATGCCAGGCACACCTGATGTGGCTCCTGCTGGGCTGAACCTGCGCAGCCAAGTGTGGAGGGGCTTAGTGTGGGGGGTCCAGGTGTGTGCTGAAAGGTTTCTGAGAGGGGCAGTCTGGGTGCGGGCGGCTCAGTGGAAGATCTGGATGCACAGGGGCTCATTGTGTAGTTCTGGATGCAGGGGCAATGAACTCTGCAGGGGATCCAGGTAATGTTGTTTGGGCTTAGTGGGGAAGCAGGGGGGACTGGGTGTGGGGGCTTGGTGGGATGGTCTGGATGTTGCGGGGAGTGGGACTTGATGGGTGGAGGTCCAGGTGCAGCGGGTTGGGGCTCAATGGGGTGGGCGTCTGGGGAGCTTGTCGGAGAGGTCCAGGTATAAGAGGATAGGGCTTATCAGAGTGAGAGTTCGATGGGCTTGCTTAAAGGGAGAGCCCTAGCTACTACCGAGGAGATGCTGCATGCTGGACTCCCAATTCCCCTATCACTTTTTCTTCTTTATCCCCTTCCGCTTACTCCCACATTTCCCCTCTCCCTGCCCTATTCCACCTCCCTTCTTTCCCTCACGCCTTTACCCAGCCCCACCGTGAGCACTCAGTGTTCCACAGAAAATAGGAAGGCTCCCAGCACACACAAGGGAAGCACAACTGGCAATAGGACTGAAGAGGCTGCGTTCAGCTGTAGAGTCAGTGGAGCCTGAGACACACTCCTTCAGCTGAGCAGGTCTGCATTTGTAGAAATGAGGGGTGAGGGCAGTGGCACGTAACCCTGTGTATGCTCCCACGCCTCGCTTCTGTTTGGAGGGCAGTCCCCCACAAAAACTCCACACATGGTCGCCCCTCCCCCCTGCGTGGCTTCCCGTGGCTTCCCTGCCATTTTCTGCAGGGAAGCGCAGAAATACTGTTGGAGGGAGGGCATTTTCTGCAGGCGTGCAGTCCCCAGGATCCCCCCAGGAGTAAATATAGCAAAAGCACTCCTATGCCAGTATAACTACAGCTACACTAGGGCTTTTACTGACATTGAAATGTCAAAAAACAAACAAACTCAAAACCAAAAAAAATTGCATCCCTGTAGATCTGCCCTTAGGCCCTCTTGCAAATCCCACCTTAGTTATAACTAGCGTAACTAATATTTGAACTGGGACACATACGGCAATTTTCTGCAATATCCTTGAAAAACCTTACTGAATTAGTATCTGGAGTCCATTTTATTAAATATAAAAGTAATGATTCCTGGGAGATGTTGTGAACTTCAAAGGACTGTCGGAGCATGAATGGGTGTATGGACAAACAATGTTAAATGGTTTGCCTAGGGAATCTCTATGGGAAGGTGAGAGCAAATTCCCAACTCTGGTTATGGAAAAGCCCTTCTTTTTGTAGCTACAGCCCAAGGAGGGAACTATTTTCTACTGATAATCTGTTCGTGAAATCTCAAGATTGAAGACCCAGGCTATAAAAGGAAACATTAACATTAACATGGTTGTGTTTGTTCTGAGCTAAGGCTGTTTATGAACTTGTAACCACACAAAACCCTATTGTTAGCAGAACCCTTGCTGAGGTTTGGAGGTAATCTCTGATAAGCTTATTAGCATGTGTTTAGATTCTTTTACTGTCTTTAAAATATTTTCACTATAAAGCTTTCACCATAAGAATAAATGTGCTTGCTTATAAAGAGCTATTTGGTAACTGATAACTGCTGGCAATTACATTATTCCTAACCTTTGAAGAGAAAGCAGAGCACAGTTGTTGACAGTTTTGGCAGTCAGGTTGCTGGGAATATCAGTGTAGGCAGGGAACTGTGCATCCTGGAGAAAACCCAGTTAGAAGAGAGAGGGATGTGGGCCTCTACTGAAGATAGGTGACAGCTGAGGAGCCTGGTGTGTGTGCCCTAATGGGGCCACAGAGGGGGTATACAGGTGCAATTGCCCTGAATTGTGAGGTGAACATTTTCAGAATTCATTCTTTTTCTGTGAAAAGAATCACAGAACATAACTTTGTAATATTTAATGCTGTTGGAAAAAACAATTTCTTTTTTTGCAGAAAAGCCTGCCATTGCTCCACCCGTCTTTGTGTTTCAGAAGGATAAAGCACAGAAGGTAAGGAGCTGTCTTTGTGTATGTTTTCATTTTATGGCATACTGTCATCTGACTAATATTTCAGTGACAGCAGTAATTTTGTATATGGTGTTACTCTTCTGAAGTTTAGGAGAGATTGTTGCCTACTGATTGTTGTCATTAGGGTTTGAAATTCAAGGAAAAAATTTGGGAAGATGCAGATTGTAGGTTAGTGGGAGGAAAACAGGAGAAACAGAAGGTGTGGGAAATCTAGAGCAATTTCAAAGGAGTATCCAAAACACAGATGGGGGAAAAAGGGGCAGGCTGACCTTATTACTACGTAGAAATAGAAATGAAAGCAAGAAAAGAGAACAACAAAATAAAAAGAAAAGGAAAGTTAAAAGGAAAAAAAACATGGTTCAGGTTAGTGCTAAAATGTTACATATTACATACAACTACTGACTGATTTATTGGTTAATTGCTCTTTATTAAATTTAAGTTTGGGGAAACTGAAAAATGTTGTTGTCTGCTGTGTAACTCAGTGACCTCAGAGCATTTTGTATTTTAAATGCAGTTTACAGTCCTTTAACTTGGAAAGAGAGACTGACCCAGTTTTTCGAATGAATTCTATGATACATTAAGCTGAGTTCAAACAGAAAACCTTCCAGTGTTTTAGTTAATTGCTAATAAAGTATTTTGTCAAGATATGAAGCCTACTGTGAGATGTCTGTTTTGAATCCACTGCAGGTCAATAGTGAACGAAAGCTGTTACCAAATTATATGCGAAATGTTAAGTCTCAGTCCTCTTCCAACCATAAATGATACTTCCCATGGAAGTTAAGCAGAGATATCATGGAGATTTACTCCTAAATGTGCTTTATCCAGTTCAGTGTTGAAACATATTGGCACAGGATTTAGTGGGAGAAGCTTGCATTTCTGCTGCCAGTACCGTATTTGTTCTGTAAATAGAGAGAGAGAGAAACCTCCTGTCACTCTTGCTGACAACTTGGTACTATTTAAAGTGGTTCCAATTTAAAATCTGCCACAATTCAAATTTAAAAATCTGTCTTTTCTTCAAATCTACCGTTTTCAAGTTTCACATTCTCTAATCAAATAAATGTTAATTCTTCCCAAAAGTTAGTTCTTATAGCTATCTGTCATTTTATGTGTAGTTTATAAAAATTCCTAAAATATTAAGACATGAATAGTGAACTAAATCTTAAAGATAATTTTCCTTAGGTTTGTGATAAAACCTCAGATTTGACCTTTGTCACAATTCTTATCTGCTCAAGAAACATGAATTAATCCTTAACTCCACTAGTTAGGTATAAATTAAATGCTTATGATAGATTTGTAGCCAAAGTAGATAATACTAAAGTTAAACTCCAGCAATTTCTTCCAGTGCTAGGTAGCTCAATTATATTTAACCTCCTAATAAATATTATTTTTAGAAGTACCTGTCACTTGTGTGAAACCTCCAGACCAATGAATGGTTTTGGGAGGGGAGGGTTGGTGTTAGTGACTCCTCTCATTTTACTTCCCAGCAGTAAAATCATTACACCTATGTAATGGCATAGTAAGTGCTAATGGACAGATTAGTATATGCAAAAAGTTGAGGACTTATTGTTTTAAGGCAACTTGTACAAGTTATTAAATATTAGTGTAGGTATTATACATATAAAATGTTAAATGGCCAAAATATATACAAGATAACTTAACTTTAAAACAGCCATGAAAGTCACCAGACTTTGTTGGAAACTAAGGGTCTAATCCAGTTTACGCTATTTGTGCAAATCCTTTTGCTGAAGTCTGTGGAACTGCATACATATGTAACAAAAGCATAACTTGGCCCCATGTTATCAAAAAACTCAAGATGGCAACTTTGAATTTCTTTGTAACTGTTATATGGTGTAATATGCTTATTGGGATAATCTGGTTTACCAATTAAGCAGTCATCTTATTCAACAGAAGATGCCCAAGATTCACAAAGGCAGCATTTTAACTGACACCCAACATCGCAGTTTTAGTTAAAACAGCATTGTCGTTGAGTAACAGTTGACAGCATTTGCCATTATCTACCGTTGGACTTAGTTTGCTTCCCAAAGAAACACCCCAGTTAATGGATTCCCTGATTACATGTCATACCCAGCAATTCTTAATTAAGACTACTCAGGGAGAATTCCTATTAAAATTGATGGGAATTTTGTCTGTGTGCATGTCTTTTGAGGGATGGGGAGGGCAGAAGTGTGTGGCCTTTATGTGTACTGTAAATAATTTTTAAAAATTGGCACAATGAACAGTTTAAGATAAAGGAAAATAATAATTTATACTCTAGCAAAATGTGTTTGGCTGGTGGAAATTTAAACTTCAGTTAGCTTTGCAGTTAGGGTTGTCAGTCCTCCAGGATTGTTCTGGAATCTCCAGGAATTAAAGCTCAATCTTTAAGTAAAGATTGTCATATGATAAAACCTCCAGGAATATGTTGAACTGAAATTGGCAACCCTATTTGCAATCTTGCTCAAGTTGACCGTTTCAGGCACTATACAGAGTGCTTCTTTTCTTCAGCAGGCTGTCCAGCAACCATCAATGGGAGAAGGAGAAAAGTAGCTTATCAAGGTGTGCCACCGTATGAGAATCTAACACATCTGGGCCATCTCTGATCATTAATAGATACTTAGAATTATGGAAAATTCAGGAACTACTCCAATTTACTGCAGAAAATGAAACTTGACAATGTGATGGATAGAGATGAAAATTCTGGTACCACCCTTCTGGAATGTGTTTGTGTGAATGATCTGTGCCTACCACCTCTCAGGATTGTGTTTTTGCAATATCAGCCCTGTTCTTGCCTGATTCCGTGAGCAGGGCTTGCCTCTAGCTCACAGCCTGATTTTGCTTAATATCAGCAAAGGTTTGACTGCTACTTTAGCTCAGGCCTCTGATACAAGGGCTTATGTTTCAGGCCCTCTTCCTTCTATGTTCCCCCACTTTCTGTCTCTTTATGGAGAGGATGTTTATCCATCATCCTGGAAAAGCATAATGCATGGACTGAAGATGACCCAGTGGGCTAAACGCTGTTATGTGGTCACCTTACTTTACCATCCATACATTCATGCCCTATCTGTCCTGTAGTCTGCACATTCCGTTGTATGACTGATGGACAGATTCTATTTTCCAATTAATTGTAGTCCCTTATGGTGAGCCTGGGAATGTGAGGCCTGCGGCTTTGATTGAGGAATGTAGTTTTATGATTGAGCCTTAGAGACACTCCCGAATAATATGGATATAGCATATATATTTGTAGTTTGCGTAGGGGTGTGTGTGTACATATAACACCACTTTATATTCAAGCATAGCAATAGTTTTCCAATCTGGTATGGTGGTTTGGCCCTTGTGATACTGCAGAAAGCAACACATCCTATTAGGGCATTTACAGTTACCACCTGTATTATTGTTGGTAGTAGGCTGAGTGGTTTGAAATACTGGGATAGGTGGTATTACAGTGCGTTTTGTAGCGCTATGTATATGAGAAGTACAAGAAATGTTGAGTAATGATATTACAAACGAGGCCTTTACCTATAAATATTTCTAGTTAGTTACTTACTACCCAGTACTCATGTTACAGGTTACCTTTCCTGCCGGTTGTCACTCTCTGATAAGCTTGCTGGGCAGGAAACAGAAATGGCTAACTTCTCTGTTGCACTGCTCTGTGATACACCTTTTGTTGACAGAAATCCAGTTGTGTCTTATGGCTGCTGTCTTCCAGACACCTCCTGAATGGACAGTAATCGGTTTATCAAACATTGCTGTGCCCGGATTTAGTACTGGTACCCAGACGCTGAACAAGAGTGTTTTGGCCCCAAAGTGTGACTGGTGCTACCCGGGAATTTGTTTACCCCATTTGTAGTTACTGTGTAACTTGATTTCTTTACCAATTTGTTTTTCTTGTCTTTGTGGTGTTTGCTGCCATTTGTTTGTTTGTTAAACAGTTTCACAATGTTATGCACGTTGTAAATGTTGTACAGTGATAATGCAACAGTACAGCGATAGTATAACAATATAGCAATTGTACAGTTGCCTTTACACAATCAAATTCAAATTGCATGACAGTTGTTTCTAGCTGATTACCAACTTAATCGTCTATATGTGGTAGACTGAGGTGTAGTTGACCAGTCTCTTACTTATAAAGCACTTCGTTTTTCTTTTCTTGATGCTTGGTGGTTTCTTCGCTGTACACTGATATATTCTAATGTCTGTAGTCTGTAGGATGTAATCTTAAACAGCTTAAGGCTATGTCTACACTTGCAGAGTTTTTGCGCTGTCAGTGATAGTGATGGTGAAAGAAAAGCACTGGTTTGTTTACTCACTTTCACAGGCGTCAGTGTTTACATTTGCAGCACTTCCATCCTACTGAGGGCAGCTATCCTACAGCGCAGCTCTCTCCACTTTGACGATAGGCCTTGTGGGAAGGGGGTGGTGGTGGTCATGGGGCATCCTGGGTCCTTGCACACCCTTCTCTACCCAAATACTGATCAGCTCCAGTAGCTCAGCACTACTCCAAGCAGGGGATCGTTTGCTCAGTGGAGCAGCCATTGTCACCTGGCCAGATGACAAATGAGCACTTGACAAAAAAACAGGAAGGGGAGTTTCAAAGTTCCCTTGGCGTTACAGGGGGAGGAGTGGATGTCTGTTTACCTGGCATCAGAGCAGCAGAGCTGCTGGCCAGAGTGGTCACCTAGGCACAGTGGAATATCCTCCAGAGGCTAAAAGCTCTGTAAACAGGAAGAACATGCCTTCACTTGCACATCACCACAAAAGCATCACTGGTAAGAGCTGTACGCCTCTCGTGGAGGTGGTTTTCTTTTTGCAGTGAAACTCAGACGTTTCACCGCAAAAAGTCATTGATAAAGGTAGATGCTCCCATGGCTTTTCTGCAAAAAGGGACTATTCCCACTTTAAATGGCAAGTATAGACATGCCCTAAGTTGGTTTACATTTTTCTTGTTTTCAGAAACCCAAACTTAATACACAGAGTAGCTTAGTATGTTTACAATGTAATAGGGACCACGTTTTTTAAGACACAAGCTATACTTTTGCAATTGTTGTGTAGACATTCATTTTTACTTAAGGTGCATTACTAATATTTTATATTAAATATAATATTCCACTGCTAAAATAGATGCTCGCAATCTTCTATAAGGTGTATTGCTTTTCCCTGCTGAGCACTCTGTGTTAGCAAAAGAGTTAACATAATATTTATGACGCTTTTAGAGTTAATTTGGATGTGATACCAATTTCACTTTTAACTGCTTAGAAGCACAAATGTTAACAACCACTACTTCCCTTTAACATAACTTAGGAGAGTAAAAATTAAACCAAAATGAATTTTAAATACAGGTCTATGAAAATACTTTGAGGGTACTGAACTTTCATGACACTTGATTGTGTTTGGGAGATAAAGCTGAAAACCTGTGGAAAGCTGTTAAATTGTTTGGCTTTATGCATAAATTGTTTTTAAACATTTTTGTCGAACATTCTTATAACTATATTTAGAAGTGCAACCAATTTTATAAAAACTCAAACAAGAAATTGACACTTTGTTAATATTACTTTTACCTTAATGTTGCTGAGACCTTTTTGAACTTTGAAGAAAAAATGGTATTAATTATATTATGATGATTATACCCCAACCATAATATTAAAACAATGTGGTACCATTTGTATTAAAAAAATGGTATAAAATTGACTTTTGTTACAACAAAATAAAAACAAAACAAAACAAAAAGTCAGATGACACACTGTACAACACAGGACAACATACATGACATACAGGACAATTAAAAACAAATGGTGCCAGAATTCTATTTCTAACTCTGTTAAGGTATCTTAAAGTACAAGAGGAAGCAGCAGCTGCAAATTTAGCAAACTGATAAAGGATATAAAGGAAAACTTAACAGATATGTAATAATATTTGAGAAAAGAAGTTGTATTTTTAGCTCTGAGCACGAAGTGGGTCAAAACAGTGGGGAACCCACACCTCAGGTTTTTATCCTGGCTCTGAGGGTGAGGATAGTTACCTCCTCTGGTAAAACCTGAATTTGATTCCTCAGTGCTTGTTGCATGCCAAATGGATTGCAGGAGTGCCTTTACATGCTGTAGCTAACTGTTTTTGGGCAACTCCATATGTTAATGCATCAATTTTAGGTGTTAACCAACTCAGTTTTTTTTAGTTTGAAGTAAGGCTGTCAATTAATTGCAGTTAACTCATGCGATTTAACTCAAAAAAAGTAAACACGATTAATCACACTGTTAAACAATAGAATACCAATTGAAATTTATTAAATATTTTAGGATGTTTTTCTACATTTTCAATTATATCGATTTCAGTTACAACAGAGAATACAAACTGTATAGTTCTCACTTTATATGATTTTTTTATTGCAAATATTTGCACTGTAAAAATGGTAAAAGAAATAGTATTTTACAGTTCACCTCATACAAGTATTGTAGTACAATCTCTTTATCATGAAAGTGCAACTTACAAAGGTAGTTTTTTTGTGACATAACTGCACTCAAAAACAAAACAATGTAAAACTTCAGCGCCTACATGTCCACTCAGTCCTACTTCTTGTTCAACCAAGTGCTAAAAAAAAAGTTTGTTTACATTTACAGGAGATAGTGCTGCCCATCTTGTAATTACAATGTCACCTGAAAGTGAGAACAGACGTTCACATGGCACTGTTGTAGCTGGCATCTATTTACGTGCCAAATGCACTAAAGATTCATATGCCTCTTCGTGCTTCGGCTGTCATTCCAGAGGACCTGCTTCCATGCTGATGACATCTGGTTTTTTTTTTTTTTTTTTTTAAATATGTTAATTAAATTTGTGACTGAACTCCTTGGGGGAGAATTGTATGTCTCCTGTTCTGTTTTACCTGCGTTCTCCCATATATTTCATGGTATAGCAGTTTCAGATGATGATCCAGCACATGTTCATTTTAAGAACACTTTCGCTGCTAATATGAGACAATGCAAAGAAGATACCAATGTGAAATTTCTAAAGATAGCTATAGCGCTCAACCCAAAGTTTAAGAATCTGAAGTGCCTTCCAAAATCTCAGAGCGATGAAGTCTGGAGCACGTTTTCAGAAGACTGAAAAGAGCAACACTCTAATGCAGAAACTACAGAACACAAACCACCAAAAAATAAAATCAACCTTCTGATGGTGGCATCTGACTCAGATGATGAAAATGAACGTGCATCAGTCCACACTACTTTGAATCGTTATCGAGCAGAACCCATCATCAGCATGGACGTGTGTCCTCTGGAATGGTGGTTGAAGCATGAAGGGACATATGAAGCTTTAGAATATCTGGCATGTAAATGTTTTGCGATGCTGGCTAAAACATTGCCATGCGAATGCCTGTTCTCTCTTTCAGGTGACATTGTAAACAAGAAGCAGGCAGCATTAACTTCTGCAAATGCAAACAAACTTTTTTGAGCGATTGGCTGAAGTAGGGCTGTTTGGACGTGTAGGCTCTAAAGTTTTACATTGTTTTATTTTTGAATACAGGTTCTGTCCCTCTCCCTCCCTCCATAATTCTACCTTTGTAAATTCAACTTTCATGATAAAGAGATTGCACTACAGTACTTGTATTAGATGAATTGAAAAATAGTTTTTTGTTTTTTACAGTGCAAATATTTATAATAAATAAATATAAAGGGAGCACTGTATATATTGTATTCTGTGTTGTAATTGAAATCAATATGTTTGAAAATGTAGAAATCTGAAAATATTTAAACGGTATTCTATTTTGTTTAATCACACAATTAATTGTGATTAATTTGATTAATCACTTGACAGCCCTAGTTTGAAGTTTTTTTATTCATTTCCCTTGGATCAAGTCACAGCTCCTGTCTCCTAATGAGCTCTGTGAACTGTTCCATTTTCTCCTTCATCTGATTTACCGGTTCAGTGAAAGTATTTGCAACTTCTCCCTCCTGTGCACTTACTTCTCCTATTCTGACAGGCACCAGTCTAGGTCTGGGTTTGAGTTTTACCAGAACCTGGCTTTCATCATAGGGTGGTGGTGGTTGCAATGCAGTGGCCCCTGTTTCATTTTTTAAATTTTGCTGAGGCCACCTTTTTCCATTTCTGTCCCGATTCTTCAGGCACAGAGTAGCTACTTGAAGCCTGCTATTGACCACGAATAATTATAACAGGAAATGGCACTTTTTTGGGGGGTGGATAGGCTGTTTACAGCTGTTTTCAGTGTTTTATTCTGTTCCTGTGCTTGCTGTTTCTGGACTGCTTGCAACCCTGCTATGAGTACATTGAGTGCATGTGTGCCTGTGACAATGGACACAGCTCAGTTAATGGCAGGACTTTCCACTATCCCCTCAGCTGGCCAAAGACAGTCCCTCTGAGACTCCTAAGTTAACGCACTGCCCTCTGACATAGATGAAAACTGGCTCCGTCAGAGTGTGTCAGCTATCACCTTGTACATCTCTCTCTTTGCATCTCCTGACCTTGTCTTTAGGATGGGTCAGCCTTTTCTTGTTATCTTTAGGGAATGTGTTGGTATTGGGGTGTTTGGTACCACCCTTCTGGAATGTGTTTGTGTGATTGCTCTGTGCCTAGCACCTCTTAGGAATGTGTTTTTGCAATATAAGCCCTGTTCTTGCCAGATTCTGTGAGCAGGGCCTGCCTCTAGCTCACAGCCTGATTTTGCTTTATATCAGCAAAGGTTTGACCACTACTTTAGCTCAGGCCTCTGATACAAGGGCTTATGCTTCAGGCTCTGTTCCTGTTATACCTCTATGCATCCTTATGCCTGCATGGGCTGGTTGTCACTGGCCTGCAACTGTGCAGGGGAACTCTCTACAACTTCACTCTCGTGGCCCTGCTCGCTCACTGACTAGCCATGAGTGTGGGAGCCACCCCTGCACAGGAACTGTTCAGCAGCACCCCACAGCATGGGGCTCACCTTCCTCCTGGCCGGCAGGGTCTCTGCTCTCTCAATTTCTAGCAGATATAAAAATAGTTAAAAATAAAAAAATTTTAAGTGAAGGTCAATCATTGAAATTAGAAAAAAATTGAAAGTCAAATTCTGCCTACCCTACTTGTTGGAGCCACTATTTCCAGAAATGCTCACTTGAGGCCTGTTCCTGTGAGGTTCTGAAGACCCATAATTCCCAGTGAAGTTAATAGGTGTTGAATGTGGCAAGCAGATTGCAGAATCAAACCTTTAATGTGGTAGTAGGCTATGGAAACCAGTTTTTAAAATGGACACTTGGATTTAGTGAAACATCAGAACATGCACATCTACTTATGTAGGTGCTCCAGCACAATTCAGTGCATTTTTCTATCAAACTTGCCATAAATAAAATATGGTAACCTAAAGGTGATTCAGGACAATGTCTTCCCTCCCCCCCTCCCTTTTAATAGTAAGACCTGCGGTTCTTTTCTTTGTCTGCTTAGCAGATTTACAAGATGGACTTAGCTGGTGCTATTTTCAGTAAAGCTTTCAGCTGAAGTGGAAGTAGAGCCTGAGGAAAGCAGGCTGGTAGAAGTCCCAGCACACTTACTCCTTCCAGAGCCTTATGGAAAGGGGGACTTGCTTCTCACAAAGAGGCTGTTCCTTGAGCTCCACAGTTGTCTGCCCCTCCAGACCAATTAAAAATAATGTGCATGATGATGCCTGTTAAATCTAGTTTTCAGATGACTGCACTAAAAATGCTGCTGGCGTCTGTTATCTGATATAGAAGGCAGTTAAATTGTCAAGTATTTTCTTTTTGAGACACAAAACTGTCAATTATTTTTTCATCCTTTTGGGCCTGATTTTTATTTACCCCATTCTGGGGAAAAGGAGATTTAGTGCAAGTGAGAATGAGGCCCTTTGTAATTTTGCAAATGTGGTGTTCTTAAAGAGAATGTAGTGGTAGGTGCTGGATTAATGGTTCTGGAGTTCAAATACCTCTTCTTTATTCATCTTGTATAGTTATTGAGCTTTATCCTTATCTGAGATACGTAAGCTATTTCTTTAGCATTTGTATCATTTAGTTGAAATTATAGTAGTTCGAGTTAGTGAGCAATGTGAAAAGTATCAAAAATCTACTAGCTAGAGGATTTGCTGTATTAGAGACTGAAAAGCAATTTTTAAAAAAATGGTGCAGAGAAGGGGAGACAACAGTGGAGCTCAAGGGACAGCATCATTGTGAGAAGTCAGTCCCTTTTTCCTTAAGGCTCTGGAAGGAGTGAGTGTGCTGGGATTTCTACCAGCCCACTTTCCTGGGACTCTACTTGTGGGATCCATTTGTTCATGTAAGATTATGGCTGGTAGGAGATTTCTGTCTGTATAGCACCTAGAAGGGGAAGGCATCTGTGCGCTCTTTTGTGCATACGCTCTTTCCCCCCCCCCCATCTCTTTTTCAGAGACCCTTGATTCTTAGGGCCAAGGTTGTGAGGTCCACAACTCTACTGCTTTCAAGCTGTGTGGTGGCTGCAAGGAAAGGAGTTTTTGCATCTCTTACCTCTCTTCCTGTCTGCTGACTGGTATGTGTGATGTTTGAATGAGTTAGGAGAGGGGCAGGGCCTCCATTATTCTGTCTGTCTTTTAGCCTTTGCTTTTGGGGTCTTCCCTCAAATAATTTTCTGCAGTTGCTCATAAGTTTTCCAAGAAGGAGCAGAATGAAATGGGTGTGATTTTGCTAGGTTTACTGCCCAGAGCATTTTGAATAGCAGCATCCAAACTGACCACAAATGTCTTGTTAATTTCACTCTTTTAATGCTTGGCAAAGTTATGAATAGTCATGGCAGAATTAGATTTTTTTTATTTTTTTAATAAGCTTTACTGATTATTTTAAAGCATTTTTATCAATTTAAAATATCATATCTGAAATTATGGGGGCATCAGACAATGAGGATGTCAGACAGTAATTATTTAATGACAGTAGATGTAGCAATTAAAAAAATTAAAGCTTTATGACCATTAAAACATAAATTGTCAATGTCACGTCAAATATTCAAAGTAAATACCCTTAAATCTTAATGTCTCAAATAGCATTTTTTCATTTTTTCCCTATCTGTAGACTTTGATTATTATCGATGGAAATATTTTTTCCTTCATTTTCTGTGTGTATGGCAAAATAAATTGATGACACTCACTGATAAAAATCTAATCTTTCCAAGCCTAGCTATGAATGGAAGGAGCTGTCTGTACACTCAAGAACTGACATTGTATCAGTTTCTGTAGACTCATAAATGTTAAGGTCAGAAAAGACCACTGTGATAATCTAATCTGCCTGTCTACATTACACATGGCATATTGGACTGTCACTAATAATTCTTGCATCAAGTCCAATAACTTCTGGCTGAACTAGAGCATATTTTTCAGAAAGACACTCACTCTTGATCTGGGAACTTCAAGTGATAGAAAATCCACCACATCCTTAAGCAGGTTGTTCCAATGGTTAGTTGCTCTTTTTTGTTAAAATTTGCCTTATTGTAGTGTGAATTTGTCTAGCTTCAGCTTCCAGCCACTGAATCTTGTTATGCCTTTTTGTGCTAGATTAAAGAGGCTTCTGATATCAGAAGTCTTCTCACCATGTAGTACTTTCTGACCATGATCAAGTCACTCTTAATCTTGGATGAATTAAATAAACTGAGCTTCTTGTCAACTGTTGGAAATGGGCCATCCTGATTATCACTACAAAAGTTTTTTTCCTCCTGCTGATAATAGCTCACCTTAATTGATTGATCTCATTAGAGTTGGTATGGCAACCCCCATTTTTTCATGGTGTGTATGTGTGTGTGTGTGTGTATATATATCTCTATGTATCTATATCTTCCTATTGTGTTTTCCACTGCGTGCATTTGATGAAGTGGGTTTTAGCTCATGAAAGCTTATGCACAGTAAATGTGTTAGTCTCTAAGGTGCCATAAGTAGTTCTTGTTCCTTTTGCTCATACAAACATGGCTACCGCTCTGAAACCTGAGGTTCTTTTCTTCCAGACATCATATCGGTTTTGTAACTCTTTTCCTAACCCTCTCCAATTTGTCTTCATTTTTAAATAGTGGACACCAGAACTGGACCCAATAATCCAATCATGGTATCACTAATGCTGTATAAAGTGATAACGCCATTCCCTTATTCTTGCTCAATATTTTCTTGCTTAAACATCCAAAGATCATGTTGGCTCTTAGTCACTATGTTGCACTGGAAATTTCATTGAGTCGGTTATCCATCATGACCCCTAAATCATTTTCAGAGCAATTAATTTCTAGGAGAGTTCCCTATTCTATAAATGTGGCCTGTGTTCTGTTTCTTTTATTATATACTACTAAATAGAGTAGCATCCAAAAGACCCAGTGTCCATTGTGGTGGGTGCTACACAAACACAGAAGGGCAATTCCTGCCCTGATGTCTTGCAGATTAAAGACACACACAAACAAAAAGCATAGTGGATGTAAATGCATGCAGACAAATGTTGACCAGCAATGTTGAGTGGCATGTAGTTTAAAAATAAAATAACTGGGGTTAGAGATAGGGAGTAGGAAAAGGAAAGAAGGGAAAGAGGAGAATCGCATGTCACTTGCCAAACCATGATTAGCAGGATGGCCGTTGAAGGTATCTTTGCAGTGGTAAACCCTAAGGAGGGATTTGAAAGAGGATAAATAATGGTTGTTCGGATTTTAGTAGGGAGTTTTTTCCATGCATGCGAAAAAGAGGTGTTTAAGGGAGAAAGTGACTGGTAAGTATCAAAGGCTGGGAATACTAGCAGAGCAAAGGGAGAGGGTTGACTTCTCAATAGGTTACTAGGTAAGCTAAGATTAGCATAGATATGAAGGACTTTAAGAGTAAAGACACACTTTGATTTGTGGAGGCAAAGGGGGAGTCAGTGCTGGGACTCAGAGTGGGAGAGGAGGTTAATATGGTTAGAGTGACATGGCAGGAAGATAATTTATAACTCAGAGAGCAAGACTACAATAATCAAGTCTGGAAAAGAAGAGGCTGTGGTAGTCAGGTTGTGAAGTGGTGAGGGTTTGAATGGCAGTTTGGTGTGTATGGATGGAAGGGAAAGACTGGATTTTAGAGAACTTTTTTTGTTTTGTTGTTTTTAAGTAGCAGGGTTTAGAAATGGCCTTGATTTGGTGGTCCAGTCAGAGGAATGCTGAAAAGATGACAGCCATATTACAGTCCTGAGTGATTGGGAGTATGATGGTATGTTGGGGGAGGGGGGAACTGGGGAGAATTTGGAAGCAGAAAGATCAAAAGAGCTTGGTTTTGGCCTTGCTGTTCATGATGCAGGGATGGCTCCAGGCCCCAGCACGCCAAGCTCGTGCTTGGGGCGGCAAGCTGCGGGGGGCGCTCTGCCAGCGCTGCAAGGGCGGCAGGCTGCTTTCAGCGGCTTGCCTGCGGAGGGTCTGCTGGTCCCGTGGCTTCGGTGGACCTCCTGCAGGCGTGCCTGCAGAGGGTCTGCTGGTCCGCGGCTTCGGAGGACCTCCCGCAGGCACTCCTGCGGGGGAGGTCTGCTGAAGCCGCGGAACCAGTGGATCCTCCACAGGCAAACTGCTGGAGGCAGCCTGCCTGCCGTGCTTGGGGCGGCAAAATCCCTAGAACCGCCCCTATCATGATGAATGGACATCCACAATGATGTTGGAAAGACTGGCCAACATACTGGATTTGATAACTCAACAATAGAAAAGTAGATATGTGGGCCATCAGCATAAAGAGGGTAATGAAAACAAGGCGTGCAGGTAAGAGCACTTAAAGGTAGAAGAGAATGCAGTGAAGGACAGAGCCTTGAGGGACATCTAAGGAAAGAGGAGAGGGGAGAGGCTTACCCACCAAATATGAGTCTCAGAAGAGCGGTCACAGAGGTAGGAGGAAAGAAGACAGAACCATGATAGCTAATGCAGAACAACATTTCAGTAGTAGGGAATGGTTGGCAGTGTACCATATCTCCTCTCCTCCCCCTCCCCCTCCCCCTCCCCCCAGTCTTGGAG
>NC_133779.1:26952795-26960072 GCF_003597395.2 Chelonoidis abingdonii | reverse complement strand
TGGCCAAAAAGAGGGCATTTCAGACTTGAGTGAGAATAGTTTCATTGAGATGGTTGAGGGCAGAAGCCAGATCAGTGAGGACTGATTAATGGAATTAGACGGGAACTCCAGATGGCACTTGCATACTGCACATTCCGTTACTTTGGAGAGGAAGGATAGAACTGATTTGGGGCAGTAATTTGAACTGAACACACTAATTCAGTGGTGTTCTCCCTCTCCAATGCTATATTCAGAGATATTGCCTCCCCAGTTCTACTTGAAATTCCCCCCTTAATATATGCAAGCCCCATTTTGTCTTCGCTCTTACATTACACTGGGAACTTACGTTCAGTTGGCTATCCTCCATGCCCCCGAATTCTTTTTAGAGAGCTTGCTTTCTAAGATACAGTTCCCTATTCTATAAATTGTCCCGTTTCTTTGTTCTTAGATGTATTACTTTGCATTTGGCCTTATTAAAATGCTTGTAGGATTCTTCCAGCTTACCACGTGATTCAGGTAGTTCTGTATAAGTGGCCTGGTTTTGTCAACATTTGCCACCCCACTAATCTTTGTGCCATCTGCAACCTTTATCAGCAATGGTTATAGAATTTCTTCTAGCTCACTGATAAAAAGTATAGAGTAGCATTAGGAAGCAAACAGGTTCATGCAGTTCTCCATAGAACCATATCCATTTTATGATGATTCACCATTAGCAGTTATATTTTGAAATCAGCCAGTATTGAACCAAACCTGTAGTCTTATCAAAAAATGGTAGTTTGCTTGACAAGACCATTTTCCGTAAAACAGTGGCAATGGGCATTTAATTATGTTGCCATCCCGTTAGTTCTTTGTCTCATATCAGCTGTTCTGTTCTTTTGTCCAGGATTGATGTACGGCTAATGCCTCTAGTTTTATACTGGTTACAACATTAGCTTTTTTTGCAGTCGTCTTCAACTTTCCCAGTATTACAAGATTTATTAAAAATCTATTAAGTATCTGGACCTGCTGATTTAAAATATTTAACTTTTTTAGATGCTATGTAACTTAGTCAGTTGCAGTGTTGTAACACTGTTGGTCCCAAGATATTAGAGAGAGAAGGTGAGTGAGATAACATCTTTTATTGGACCATCTTCTGTTGGTGAGAGAGAGAAGCTTTTGAGCTATGCAGAGCTCTTCTTCAGGTCTTTGTCATTCCTAGTCATTGTTTATTTGCTGGAATACAAAATACTTAATTATATAACATGTATGCATAACCCTTCATGTATACAGACCAGCAATATTTAACACTCTTGCCTTTTTTTTCATCATTGACAATTCTGTGATTTCTATCTAGTGATTGACCTATACTGCTGTTGGGACTAGTTTTTGTTTCTGATATTTAAAAAAACAAGAACACACTTCTTCTTTGAGTGATTGCTCAGGTGTATTCCACAGTAGGTGTGTGTGCTCGCCACGTGCACCGGTGCCAGAAGTTTTTCCGTTAGCAGTACCCATAGTGGGGGGGCCCCGCTGCGACCCCTGGAGTGACGCCTCTATATCGTGCTATAAGGGGAGTTGCGTACTCCCTGCACCCTCAGTTCCTTCTTGCCGCCAGTGAAGGTAGTCAGAACTTCTATTCCAGCTTTACTGTAGTATCTTCCTTAGTAGTACGATCTTCGACCGTTACTAGTTTTCTCCTGTGAGTAGCCTGGCTTGGGGCATGCACCAAGCTGCAGGCTTCAAGTCGTGCGACTCCTGTCGCAATTCCATGCCTAGAAGCGATCCACACTCCGAGTGTCTTCGTTGTCTGGGTGAGACTCATATAAGTGAGCGCTGTAAAATTTGTAAGTCCTTTAAACTCTGGACTAAACGTGAGTGTGAGATTCGACTCCGCGCTCTACTTATGGAGTCTGCTCTGGCTTTGGCACTGGCATGCCAAGCCGGCACCCGGTACCGTGTTCTCGGTACGAAGCGAGGCCCCATCCACCAGTCGGCACCGCTCCCCTGCTAAGAAGCAAGGCAAGACCCAGTGGCGCCGAGACAAGGACAGGGGTGAGGCTGGACCGGAGTTGGGCAGCTCATGATCGCCCTCGACCCAGACCTCCAACTCGTGTGGAGCGGAGTAGTCTGGTCCCGCTGGCATGTACCTCCCCGACGATGCAGGTTCCGTCGACACCGGTGGCGGCTCAGGCAGCGCGCGACATCCTTGTCATGCCAGTACCAAGCGGGCCGCCTGAGCTGGGGCCCCGGTCCCGAGGGAAGTTGCCTCCGAGCACCCACAAGCCCTCACCGGCCAGATTGGAGTAGAGGTCTTTGCTCGATCCGCGGGACCTTCCCATAGCCCACGTCACGTTTCTACTCCATTGTCAGGGTCGCCTGGAAGCGAGTCGTGGAGTCTTCCTTGGCTCACTGGAGTCGCAGGCGCCGGGACAGAAAGCGTCGATGCTCCTCGTCCAGCTGCAGTGATAGCAGGCTGCTGCACCATCAATCATACCACGGCGTGCAACGTGTTTAGAGTGCATCCCGACAGTCACCGGCACCGACACATTGTAGCCGCGGTTTCCGACGGGACTCCAGAGATAGCACCTGTGACGTATATGTATCATCGTCCTCGAGGTCTAAATCACGGAGTCGGACCCGGCGTGCTTGGCACCAATCGCGTTGATCCTATGGCATTGTGCAATCCTTGGTCACTTCAGCCTCAGCTCCCAGCCACCCTTCCCCAGGCCACACTGTCCCTCAAGAACTCATAACCCTGGTTGGACCTCAGCTGGTGCAGTGGCAAGGTGCACCGTGGCAAGGACAGTGGTGCCAGTGGGCACCGTGGTCCCAGTCGCCCGCACCACCGGGGCCCCACTCCGTGGCTGGGGCATCCCAAGCACCCTCGGCGTCCCTGCCTCAGCACCGAGACCAGTCCTTGGGCGCCGAACCACCGGCACCGCACCTGGACGCGCAGTGCGACCTACCGGCACCGCCCGATGCTCTAGGGACAGTACCGGTCGTCCCGTCAGTACCGGACAACTCCATAGCGGCACCACCTCCTCCATCTCAGGAGGACTTCAAAGCTCATCAAGAGGTTCTCTGGCATGTGGCCACCAAACTCTAGCTCCAGGCAGAGGAAATGGAGGAATCGGCAGACAATTTGTTTAATGTCCTCTCATCCTCGGCACCAGGCCGCGTGGCTCTACCACTTCACCAAGGGGTGGCCTATATTTCGTTGCTTTATGGCAAACTCCGACCTCTCTGCGGCCCATCTCTAAGAAGGCAGAGAGGAAGTACCTTGTGCCAACAAGTGGCCATGAGTATCTCTACACTCACCCTTTCTCGAACTCACTGGTGGTGGAATTGGCTAACCACCAAGAAAGACACGGCCAGTTTGCGCCCACCCCCAAAGATAAAGATGCGAGGAGGCCGGACACCTTTGGAAAAAAGGTTTATTCCGCGTCGAGTTTCCAGCTCAGGGTTGCAAACCATCAAGTGCTCTTGAATAGATACGTTTTTAACTTGTGGGAGTCTCTGCCTAAATTCAAGCTCTCCCTCTCAGAGAGGGACAGGAAGGAATTCAGGGCTCTAGTCATTGAGGGTGTGGCAGTGGCTAAGGCAGCACTGCAGGCGGCCTCAAGTGTGGCTGACACAGCGGCACGTTCCATGACCTCGGCTGTCTCCATGTGTCGGGCATCGTGGCTCTCGCTGTCGGGGCTGTCCATGGAATCCCAGTCCCTGATGCTGAACCTGCCATTCGATGGCAAGGCATTGTTCGCAGAACAAACAGATACTCGTCTGCAGGAGATGAAAGACTCCCGCACTACCTTGCAGACTCTCGGGCCTGTATGTCCCGCCAGCCAAGGACAAACCCAGGCTGCAGCCTTTGGCTCCCCCGGTAAGGGGCAGAGCCTCCACCAAAAAGGCCTAGAGACCAGAAGTGCAGGTCACAGTGCCAGTCCCGTTCGGCCCGTCGCCCCGGTCCTTCCAAGAGCAAGAGGCAAGGGAAAAGGCATTTTTGACTCTTTGAGGGGGGCCACTTGGCCTGTTGCCAAGGAAACCCCCCTGTCAATAAAGTTTTTTTTGGCAACCGTTTATCAGCCTTTAGAGTGCATTGGTCCCATATAACGTCGGACCAGTGGGTCCTCAGTACCATCTCCGAGGGGTACAGGCTGCAGTTCGATGTGCCCCCACCACATCATCCTCCGCCCCGGGGTGTTCCTGGGGACCCAGAACACGCCCTCCTCCTAAATCAGGAGGTGACACGCCTCCTTGACCTAGGCGCGGTGGAGACAATACCTCGGGAATTCCAGAGCAAAGGTTTTTTCTCCCGGTATTTCCTGCTCCCGAAGGTGAAAGGCAGGCTCAGGCCCATCCTCGAATTCCGGAATCACAACCAGTTTCTGGTTTGATGCAAATTCCGTATGGTGTCCTTGGCCTCTATTATCCTGTCCCTGGACCCTGGGGACTGGTTCGCATCCCTTAACCTCCAGGATGCATATTTCCATATCCACATTTTCGAGGGTCACAGGCGTTTCCTCCGTTTCCTGGTGGGGACAGACCATTACCAGTTTATGGTCCTCCCCTTTGGTCTTTCCGCGGACTCCAGGGTTTTTACCAAATGCATGGCAGTGGTGGCAGCCCAACTCAGAGGAACGGGCTGCAGATCTTTCCCTACCTAGACGACTGGCTGCTCAAGGGCAAGTCTCGGTCCCAGGTGCAGATGGAATTCCTGCTATATACATGCATGACTCTAGACCTGGTGGTGAACAAGGAAAAGTCCACGTTAGTCCCGGTTCAGCGCATACACTTTATAGGGGTGCTTTAGACTTCCTGGTAGCCACGGCTTCCCTCCCCTGGGACAGGTTCGAGATGCTCAAAGGTCTCATCACCTCGGTCACGGCTTTTCTGATGATGACGGCACAGGTGTGCCTTCAAATGTTAGGCCATATTGCAGCGTGCACCTCCATGGTGTGGCATGCCAGGCTCAGAATGAGGCCCCTCCAACTGTGGCTGGCCTCTCACTATTCCCAGGCCAGGGACGCCCTGGACAAGGTCGTCACGTTGCCTCTGAATGTAGTAGCTGACCCACAATGGTGGTCCCTCCCAAGCAACCTGCTTCAGGGAATCCCCTTCCGAAAACCCCCTCCCTCACTAGATTTGCTGTCGGATACCTCAGACCTGGGATGGGGAGCCCACGTAGGAAGCTTCAAAACGCAGGGCGCATGGTCGCCCTCGGAAGTATGCTTGCACATAAATGTGAGGGAGCTCAGGGTGGTATGCCTGGCGTGTGTAGCCTTCAGCCAGCACCTAGCAGGGCAGGTGGTCAGGGTCCTCATGGACAATATGACCGTGATGTATTATATCAACAGACAAGGGGGCACGCGTTCCGTGGCCTTGTGCCAGGACGCCCAGCTCCTGTGGGAGTTTTGTATAGCCCACAACATCCATTTTAGGGCTTTTCACCTAGGCAGGCGCAATACACTTGCAGATTACCTGAGTAGGACTTTCTCTCAACAACACGAATGGTCTTTGAAAAGGGAGGTGGCCAGGCACCTTTTCCAACAGTGGGGCACTCCCTAGGTAGATCTGTTCGCCACCACCCAGAATTGCCTATGCCCACGATTCTGCTCCAGAGTGGGAGAGGGCAAAGGAGCAATATTGGACGCGTTCCTAATCCCATGGTTGGGCCACCTGTTCTACGCCTTCCCGCCTTTCCCCCTGATAGTCAGGGTCCTACAAAAGGTGAAAGGAGACGGGGCTCGGATTATCCTCATAGCTCCGGATTGGGCCCATCAGCATTGGTTCGGGACCCTCCTGCAGCTTTTAGTGACTCCCCCCACCCCCCCCATACAGGCTGCCGCTCCGACTGGACCTCCTCTCCCAGGAAGGAGGATGTCTCTTTCACTCCAACCTAGTAGCTCTCCACTTGACAGCGTGGCTGCTCCGTGGCTGAATGAGGAAGAGGGAAGGTGTTCGGAGGATGTTAGGCAAGTCCTGCTCGAGAGCAGGAAACCGTCCACACGTCGAACCTACCTGGCCAAATGGTATCAGTTCGCCATGTGGGCAAGGGAGAGAGGTTCTTCCCCCTCCTCCCGTCTATCCAGCTTATCCTCGTTTATCGCCTGTCCCTGAGGTCCCAAGGGCTGGCTCCCTCCTCGGTCAGGGTGCACCTGGCGTCCACTCGGTGTTCTCACATCACATGACCTCCCGGTTTCTCAAGGGGCTGGATCGGGCATTCCCTTATGCTAGACCCCCGGTCCCGCTCTGGGACCTGAACCTGGTGCTCTCCCGCCTCTCAGGGCCTCCATTTGAGCCCCTGGCCGCATGTTCTTGATCTCACTTGTCGTATGAGGTGGCATTTCTGGTAGCTATCATCTCAGCCCACCGGATCTCGGAGCTTAGGGCCCTGACCTCCGAATCCCCGTATACGGTCTTCCATAGAGATGAGGTCCAGCTCCGCCTGCACCCAGCTTTTCTGCCGAAGATAGTCTCGGCTTTTCACATGGATCAGGACATCTTTCTCCTAGTCCTCTGGCCTAAGCCCCATGCCTCTAATAAGGAATGTTGCCCGCACATGCTAGATGTGCGAAGAGTGCTGGCCTTTTACTTAGACTGAACCAGGCCATTCCGTAAATCCCCCCCCAGCTTTTCATTGCTTCTGCCAAGCGCATGAAGGGGTGACCGGTATCCACCCAGCACATCTCCCGCTGGATCACCTCGTGCATACGCACTTGTTATGACCTGGCAGGGGTTCCCCCGCCTCCTATAGTGAAGGCCCGCTAGACGAGAGCTCAGGCCTTGTCCGCTGCCTACGTGACTCATGTCCCTATTCAGGACATCTGCAGGGCTGCTACATGGTCTTCTGTCCATACCTTCTCATCGCACTGTGCGATCGTCTCCCAAACACAGGATTACGCCGGGTTTGGTAGGCAGTGGTCCGCCCCAGTAACCCTTAAACTCCTACCCGCCTCCATCAGGTATAGCTTGGAATCACCTACTGTGGAATACACATGAGCAACCACTCAAAGAATAAAGGACAGTTAGTTGTTTCTGTAACGGATGTTCTTTGAGATGTGTTGCTCAGTTGTATTATAGACTCATAGACTCGTAGGTCAGAAGGAACCAATATGATCATCTAGTCTGACCTCCTGCACAAAGCAGGCCACAGAACCCTACCCATACACTTTTTTATAACAACCCCTAACACATGACCGAGTTATTGAAGTCCTCAAAATTGTGGTTTGAAGACCTCAAGCTGCAGAGAATCCACCAGCAAGCGACTCATGCCCCACGCTGCAGAGGAAGGCGAAAAACCTCCAGGGCCCCTGCCAATC
>NC_133779.1:26904622-26951160 GCF_003597395.2 Chelonoidis abingdonii | reverse complement strand
ATGTCCTGGGAGGGCACTGAAAGGAGTCTTATCTGCATGAAGTGTCCGCCTGATAGAGCGTGCTGGAAGAAAAAGATAGAGGACTGGAGATGCAGGTGGAACTCTGGCTGTTTAGAAGGGGGTTGAAGAGATGATGAGCACAACATGACGAGGCACAGCGGATAAGCTCAGACGTGCAGATGGAGCAGGACGCAAAGAATTCCTGAGAGAGGGGGCTGCTGAGGTGGAGCATAGTGGACGTGGAAGCATGTGACTAGGGAGAACCAGAGCAGAAGAAAAACGGCAGCGACGCGAGAAATAGACTTAGAACTAGTGTTGCTGGGTGGAAACATGAGAATGGAGCTCAGCAGTGCATCGCTGAAGGAGACGAGGGCGAAGGAAAAAGAGACGAGCAGCATAGTCCTGCGAACGGAGGGAGGAGTCAATGGAGGCCGACACGAGTATGAGCCCCAGGAGGATTTGGAGGGCGGATACGAAATGGAAGGACTGCGGGCCCAGCGGTGCAGGGATAGACGGAAGAATCACACTGTCACACAGGAAAAGGCAAGTCTACCGTGATTGAGAGCTCCTTACTGAGAAGAATAGACAGGCCTGTAACAAGACCTGAATGGGAAATAAGAAGGTGTGCTGTGTCTGCCGGGGGCTAAGATCAGAGTGGACCTGCAGCTGAAAAAGGATGCCTAGCCGGCGCAGTGGGGGAATAGAATCGTGATTTCCTTCCATGTGGGAACTGAATGATACGGCATAGTTACCGTTGGACTGTAACAAGGAAGAGACTATGGCCAGACTGGGAAGACGCTACAGAGAATAAGCACCAGGTGATTTCAGTGGATTCTGCCGTTCCTAGAGCAGGTCGAGCGAAGGAGCGAAAGATTCATGACGATTAACAGATGGCTCAGGCAGGGTGCTATAAGGAGGCCTTTGGATTGACGTCATTGGAAGGCATTTAACGGACAGACGATTTCTTCTCGGATGGACTTTCAACTTAATAAGGAGGGAAATAGACTTCTAGGATGGGGGCCTCGCCCGACTCATTAAGAGAGCTTAAACTAGGAAGTTGGGGAGATTGGTGGGAGATGTCCAGGAGATCTCCACGCCGAATTTGACCGCGGAGAGGAGTAAACAAATGGAGGGGATCCCTTTGTCGCAACAGGATCGCCCAAGAGGAACGGAGTCAAACTAGGAAACTAACAGGTGATGGGTGTAGAAGGTCTGTGCACAACGGGGTAAAGAATGTACACTGACGCCAAACGCCAAAACTTAAAAATGTCTGTACATAATGCCGAGGACCTAGGGAACAGATGGAGGAACTGGAGCTACTGGTGCAGGAAGTGAAACCGGATATTTAGGGAAACAGAAACCTGGTGGAATAGATAGCCAGTGGAGTACAGATATTGAAGGGCTATATGCTGTTTAGAAAACAGGAAAAAGGCAAAGGTGGTGAGTTTAGCATTGTACATCAAGGGATGAGCGTAACGTATGAAATAAGAAGTGATGGAATGGATAAGACAGAGGGCTGTCTGGGCCAAAAATCACACTGGGTAAAAAAGCAACTAGGCACCCCTGAGATAGTGTGGGTGTGCTACAGACCGCCGGGATCTGAATTTGGATATGGATAGAGACCTCTTTAATTCTTACGAAGTAAACACTAAGGGAAATGTGTAGATCCTGGGAGCTTCCAAACTTCCAGATAGACGGAGGACAAGTGCTTGCAAAGAATAATAGAGGTCAGAGTTTTCTGATGTGATGCAGAGGATTTCGTTCACCAAGATAGTTGAAGTTTTACCGAAAGAGGGATCCATTTTTGATTTGGTTTTTGGTGAGCAGTGAGGACCTCGTAGAAGAAATGGGGTAGGGACAACCTTGGTCGAGTTGATCATGAGCTGACTCAGTTCAAACTAGGATGGAAGGAGTAAACAAGGTAGATTGGGATTAGGCGTTTGACTTCTCGAAGCAATTTTAGAAGAGTTAAAGGAATTAGTTAGGGAAGTGGATTGGACTGAGAATTGTGGATATTTTAAAGGCGAGGGGAAGGGGAGGCCTGAATTACTTTAAGTCGCAGCTGCGGAAACTGTCGGAAGCTGCATCCAAGAAAGGGGGAAAAACCATGGGCAGGAGTTGTAGGCCGAGCGGATGAGCAAGCACTCAGAGAGGATTAGGAAAAAGCAGAAGCTTACAGGGAGTGGAAGAAAGGCGGGATTATAGCAAGGGAGCTCCTTGTGAGGTCAGAACATGTAGGGATAAAGTGAGGAAGGCCTAAAAGCGTGTCAAACTGGACCTTGAAAGGGAATTAAACCAATAGGTAACGGTTTAACCACATAAATAAGAAGAAAACAAAAGAAAGAAGAGTGGGCCCTAACACTGGGATGGATGAGGTTAAGGATAAACCTAGGCACGTCAATATCTAAATAAGTGACTTTGCCTCAGTCTTCTAATAAGACTAGTGAAGGAGTTTAGGATGATAGAGGAATGAATAACAGAATAGGATATGGAGGTGGATATTACCGCATCTGAGGTAAGGCAAACTATGAACAGCTTAATGCGACAAATCGGAGGCCTGGACAATCTCCATCCAAGGGATATTTAAGAACTGGCGCATGAAATTGCGGAGCCGTTAGCGAGAATTTTTAACACGGTAAACTCGGGGTCTGTACCGTACGACGGGAGAAATGCTAACATATTCCTATCTTTAGAAAGGGAAAAAGTGATTCGGGTAACTATGCCGTTAGTTGAGTCTGAGTATGTAAGTCTTGGAATCTCCTCTCTGTGGCTGGACCATGTACATGCCACAGCTTCCACATCCGGTCATCCTCAGTGTGTCTCTCCCTGCTGCCTCTGTCTCAGTCATGGCCTTCCAACTCTGTGCCTGGCAGTCCACACCACACGCTGCACTGCAGGCCCCCAACAAGCACTGGGCTGCTGGCAGACCCCTGCCCCCTCCCTTACCTGGCTTCTCGGCTTCTCTGCCCTAGTCTCCCCTGCGACCTCCCCCTGGAAACTCCCACTGAAACTCCCCTGTTAGCAGCTCTGGTTGCTGGCTTCTGTGCCGCTGCAGCTGTCTGTATTCCACATCCCGCCCTCCTTCCTCTCTGTTGGAGTTGTCTGGCAAGAAGGAAATGAGGGTGGGGGGAGCGCGCAGCTTCCCTTGTAGTGTGATATAGAGGCGCCACTCCAAGGATCGTAGCGGGGCTCCCCCACTTCGGGTACTGCTAAGGGAAGAACTTCCAGTACCGGTGCACGTGGTGAGCTCACACACCTACTGTGGAAAACAGCTGAGCAACACATATCCAAGAACGTCAGTTACGGAAACAGGTAACTGTCTTTTTTTTATTAATGATACTACTGACCAGGGATTTTTCACTGATATCTTCAATCTTCCCTTTTATTAATTGTCTGCATTTCTCTTACTGTGAATCTACTGATGTTACCTTTTATGTTGTGGTAGTCCCTAAAGGCCACAATCTGGTAAGGCCAAGTTATCCTAGGAACTGAACAGATGTAGTAAATGAGCGTCTGTGCCTCAAAGAGCTTAGTCTGAAAAACAAGAAAAAACAAATTGTTGAGACAAATGGTCTTTGGGGTATGCAGGGGAAACAAGATTATAATAGATGTATGCAGTTGTTAGCCAGTTAGTAGCAGTGATCACAACTTGTCACCTGCCTATCCTTTTATCAGGTAGTGGTTTTATGTATGCATTCACTCAGAGGTGAGTTTTGAAGAGGAATTTGAAGGAGGAAAGGTGATGGCATCACAGATTTTGATTGGGAGCTTTTCCTAAGGGTGGCCTGAGAAAAAAGCATGAAAGTGCTTGTTGAAGAAATAGGTGATGGAAGTTTACATCATCATTAGAACAGAAAAGGTGGGGTTCAGCCTGATGAGAGGAAATTTGTGGAGGAGTTTGAAAGTAAGGATGAGAAATTTTGTACTTGATGCAGTTGAAGTTGTGAAGCCCTTGGAGAGATGTCAAGAGTGGACGTTGATGCAGGTGGAGACCAAGAGCCAGGAAGATGATAGTAGTAGCAGCACTTCAAATAGATCTAAGAAGTTGAGATTGCAGTAGTGAAGGGGGCAAAGAAGAAAGTTCAGGTCTTGGGGATCTTCAGGAAGAAACAGTAAGATTTAAACATGGCCTGGATGTGTGGATCACTGGAGAGGTTCAAATCAAAGATGAAGCCAAAACTATGGCCTACAAGTAAGATGGGGGTGATGTCCACCATGACTGATAAAGGTGTGTGGGGGGGATGGGTTTGAGGGAAAAGTCAGACCATTTCAAGTTTCAGGTGAGGGCTAGGCACCACAAGGAGATTTAGTTTGGATGGAGGGAGATTTGCATACAGATATCAGTCAATGCCATGGTATGTGGCCAGTCAAAGAACTATGATGTGATTGGAATAACAGACTTGGTGGGGTAGCACTGTCATGGATGGGTATAAACTGTTCAGGAATGACAGGAAGGGTGGAGGAGTTGCACTGTATGTAAGAGAGCAGTATGACTACTCAGAGCTCCAGTATGAAACTGGAGAAAAGCCAGTTGAGAGTCTTTGGGTTAAGTTTAGAAGCGAGAGCAACAAGGGTGATGACATGGTGGGCATATGCTATAGACCGCCAGACCAGGAGTTTGAGGTAGAGGAGGCTTTCTTCAGACAATTCACTGAAGTTTCCAGAACACAGACCCTGGTTCTAATGAGGACTTCAGTCACAATGACATTGGCTGGGAGAGCAATACAGCAGTGCACAGACAATCCAGGAAGTTTTTGGAGAGTGTTGGGAACAAATTTCTGGTGCAACTACTGGAGGAACCAACCAGGGGCCATTCTTCTCTTGACCTGCTGCTTACAAACAGGGAAGAATTGGTAGGGGAAATAGAAGTGGGTGACAACCTGGGCATCAGTGACCATGAGATGGTTGAGTTCAGGATCCTCACAAAAAGAAGAAAGAAGACTAGCAAAATACGGACCCTGGACTTCAGAAAAGCACACTTTGACTCCCTTAGGGAACTCATGGGCAGAATCCCCTGGGAGGCTAATATGGGGGAGAAAGGAGTCCAGGAAAGCCGGCTGTATTTTAAAGAAGCCTTATTGAGGGCACAGAAACAAACCATCCCGATGTGCAGAAAGAATAGCAAATATGGCAGACAACCAGCTTGGCTTAACAGTGAAATCTTCAATGATCTTAAACACAAAAAGGAAGCTTACAACAAGTGGAAACTTGGACAGGTGACTAGGGAGGAGTATAAAAATATTGCTTGAGCATTCAGAGGAGTAATCAGGAAGGGCAAAACACAACTGGAGTTGCAGTTAGCAAGGGATGTGAAGGGTTTACAGGTATGTTAGCAACAAGAAAAAGGCCAGGGAAAATGTGGGACCCTTAATGAATGGGGTAGGCAACCTAAATGATCTGGAAAAAGCTGAAGTACTCAATGCTTTTTTTTGGCTCAGTCTTCACAGTCAAGGTCAGCTACCACACTGCTGCGCTTGGCAACACAGAATGGGGAGGTGGAGAGCAGCTCTCAGTGATGGAAGAACAGGTTAGGTCTATTTAGAAAAGCTGGACATGCACAAGTCCCTGGGTCCAGATCTAATGCAGCTGAGGGTGCTGAGGGAGTTGGCTGATGTGATTACAGAGCCATTGACCATTATCTTAGAAAACGTGTGGTGATTGGAGGAGGACAGTTGGAAAAAAGCAAATATAGTGACCATCTTTGAAAAAGGGAAGAAGGAGAACCGGAGGAACTATAGACCGCTTGGGGACCTACTGGCTAAGCAGCAGTTCTACAGAAAAGGACCTGAGGATTACAGGGTTGAGAAGCTGGATATGAGTCAACACTGTGCCCTTGTTGCCAGGAAGGCTAACGGCATATTGGGCTGCATTAGTAGGAGCGTTGCCAGCAGATCGAGGCAAATGATTATTCCCCTCTATTTGGCACTGGACTGGAGTATTGTGTCCAGTTTTGAGCCCCCCACTACAGAAGAGATGTGGACAAATTGGAGAGAGTCCAGCGGAGGGCAACGAAAAGTATCAGGGGTCTGGGGCACGTAACTTATGAGGAGAGGTTGACGGAACTGGACTTATTTTGGCTGCAGAAGAGAAGAGTGAGGGGGGATTTGATAGCAGTCTTCAAGTACCTGAAGGAGGGTTCCAAAGAGAATGGAGCTTGGCTGTTCTCAGTGGTGGCAGATGACAGAACAAGGAGTAATGGTCTCAAGTTGCAGTGAGGGAAGTCTAGGTTAGCTATTACGAAACACTGTTTCACTAGGAGTGTGGTGAAGCACTGGAATGGGTTAGTTAGGGATGTGGTGGAACCTCCATCCTTAGAGGTTTTTGAGGCTCACTTGATAAAGCTCTGACTGGGATGATTTAGATGGGGTTGGTCCTGCTTTGAGCAGGGGGTTGGACTAGATGACCTCCTGAGATCTCTTCCAACCCTAATCTTCTATAATTCAGTGTGGATGAGATCACTCAGAGATAGGGTATAGAGCAGTGGTCCCCAACCTTTTTGTGGCCAGTAGCACATTCACGTTTTCAGAAGAGTGTGACGGGCGCCAACAATTACTCACATACAGGACCGACTCCAGGCACCAGTGGAGCAAGCATGTGCCTGGGGCAGTACATGCTACGGGGCGGCATTCTGTCCATTCTGCAGAGTTGGAGCTTCTTTTTTTTTTTTGCGCAGTTGTGGGCGATGCAGAGAGAAGCCAGGAGAACAGAGAACACTGATGCCCGCAGCCTGCAGCCCCAGAGTACTCTGTCCCCAGCAGGTGCGGGGCCCCGGCTTCTCTCCCCTGCTGGGCACTAGGTGGGCCCCGTGCCTGCTGGAGACCAAGAACACTGGTGCCCGCAGCCTGCAGCCCCGGAGTTCTCGGTCCTCAGCAGGCGCGGGGCCGCGACTTCTCTCCGGCTTAAGCCGCAGCCCTGTGCCTGCCGGGGACCGAGAACACCGGCGCCTGCAGCCTGCAGCTCTGGAGAAGCCGGAGAGAAGCCATAGCCCCGTGCCTGCCAGGGACCGAGAACACAAGTGCCTGCAGCCCCAGAGTTCTCTGTTCCCGGCAGGCGTGGGGCTGTGGCTTCTCTCCCTTGCTGGGCGCTAGGCTGGCGCACATAAATGCCCAGGCGAGTGCAATGGCGCCCGTGGGCACTGCGTTGGGGACCACTGCTAGGAACAGTAGGAGAGAGGAGCTGAGGCATTACTATTAGCTTCCTTTATTTTCCACTTGTTATTTACATTTGGAATGTTTATTTTAGAACTGTAAGGGCTAAACATAATGGCCTTTTCAAGCCCTGAGTTTGTGGGTGTGGGTGGGGAGGGGATAGGTAAGGGTGGCAAAATGCTGTAATTCGTGACAATTTTGGGTGTGAATAAAGTGCTTCTCCACTTCTTCTTTCTTCCTAATTTCCTTGACTATTTCAAATTGGTGTTTTGGGTTTGGCAGTCTTTGTGTATTTAAAATAAAGCTTTGATTTTGAAAACTTAAACACCCCAATATCCTGACCATTCCTGAGCAAAACCTTATCTTTCAGATGAGATGTAAAATCAAAGTTTTGTCCTCTTACGGATCATTAACAATCCAATTCACTTTTCACAAAAGTAGAGATGTAATTTGTGTATTTACATTGTGCTTGCCTTCAGTAACCCTATTGTTTCAGTTGTCTATAGCATTCTTAACTTAATGTAATGTTCCTCTGTGCTATCAAACAGTTTCTGTGTTTCACTTGGAAGGTGGCTGTATTTCAGTGGTGGATGAAATGATCATATATTTATGTATCATCTGATGTTTGTGAAGGGCTTTGAATTCTAAAGGATGTAAGGTGCTGTTTAAATATGACATGGTAATGGTGGTAGTTTCTTATTAGATACACTTGGTCTAGAACAAGAGTTTGGCAACCTCTTCTCTTCTGTTGACTGCTTTGTAAGAGAGATCCAGCCGTGGATACATCTGACCTAAAAAATCTCAAATCTTTGCTTTGCTTGGGAAATTTTGTTGCTCTGTAGATGGAGAGCTGTGACACAGGAAAATTAAGTGATTTGACCAAGTCATTCAGGGAATCAGTGGCAGAGGTGGGAACAGAACCCAGATTTCCTTACTATAAGATCATTTTCCCTCTAGTAATGATGTAACATAATTTAATGTAAATTCAAAAATATACTCAAAGGAGAGACTATCTGCCACTGTGTTTTTCAGAGAATGCATTGATAGATGAACGCGCTAGTTTTGCAAATATTAATATATTACGTTTTAAAAACCAACAAATACTGCTCTTAAACTGCATGGCCTGTAACAGTGGAATAATCCATTATTTCCAGCAATTGTCTGTTTGCTAATTGTTTCTCTGAGTTGTTCCCACTGGGCAGGTAGAAGCTGTCAATCAAGGCTCAACAAAGGGAGAAACTAAACCCCAATAATCCTATGGTTGGGGATGTTGGGGCAAGCAGAAAAGCGGTTTTGGTTAAGGGGCACTGATAGTTTTGGCTGCCTTTTTAAAGTTTATGTGCTCCATCTGATGCTTATTTGATAGGGGACTAATTCAGTTACAGGTTCTTACCTGTTTTATGCTATCTTTCACTGGAGCAACGTCTTCTGCCAGATCACAAAAATTTTGAAGGTAAAAAAGGATTAGTAAATCCTGTCACTTGGACAACTACTCCATCATGTTGCAGCCTTGCATTGAAGGGACATTGTCTTTTTTGCTCCCAGTCCCCTGCAGAGCAAAAAGGGTTGTCGGATTCAGGCGAGGACCCACAGGGAGAGGCTGAGTGCCCCCACGGTGGTATGGGTCACACAGAATCAGCTGGTGAGCGCGACTTTGAGCTTCCTGCTCCCGCTGTTGCCTCAGTCAGTACTCTGATTCCTGCTTCTGAAGCCCAGCTTGCTCCTATTCAACAAGAACTGGCAGGGGTAAGTGCGAACCTACCAAGTACTTCTGCTGCTGAGGGGATTTAATTTTTTTAAAATTCTGTCCATTTCCCTAATAGGGTTAAGTGATTGCTGTTAACTTGAGGTAATAAGTCTCATTGTTAATAGTTTTCCCAGCTCCTGTATTACTTTTTCCAGAGCCAGTAGTTCAGTTGGTAGAAATAGATGTTCTTCTATAATGGGACCCTTTTAATAGGGAGAGTTTTAAGAGACCTGTCCTTTATCAAAATTTTCTTCAAAGGGTAGAAAGAGATGCAGTGATTCCAGGAGCAAGAATTCTCACAAGCCAGAAGGCGATGTGGGGTGGTGGTGGTGGTAGGGAGGGAGTTCACAATAATCTAAAAAGCAATGGAAGTAGCTATTGTCCAGTTCATCTTTGAAAGAAGAAGAGGATTTTTCTGACTCTAGGTCATAATTTTCCAATACAACAAAGGAAAAAGAGCTAAAGAGCTCTTGTTCCCCTGGATTCAAACAGGAGCATGTCATTCCTCCGTTTTAGAGGATGTAATTTAGAAGCTGAAAGAATTTCCTAATGCAAGCAAAAGAGTGAAACTGTAGATTTGGAAAAAAAAACTTTTTAAATTCAGTTCCCAAAGGTAGGTAAGGTTGTGACTTTGTTGGCTAAAGACTCTGATCCTTGCAGAGAAGGAGAGACTATTTTCAGAAAGATCAAATGGACAGACTGGTGTTACTATGTGTTCTGTCAAAGCTGTTACAGTATAGTGCTTGGAGACAAAGGACCAATCTGGACAAAACTTAAAAGTCCTTAATAAGAGAGAGTCTCTGTAAAGCCTTTTTATGGGATGCATCTGTGAAAATGCAGAGGGCTGTATGTTCAAATACAGTCGCTAAATGTCATTGGCTGAGACAATTGAAAGCTGATACCCAAATGAAATAGTTGCTAGTTTCCTCTAAATTGACCAGGAAAAGATTCTTTGGACAGCCTTTCAAAAAAGTGAAACCTAGAGAAAAGAAAATAAGAGATTGACAGGTGATAATGCTTTCTTAGAGTTCAAGTTCTTTATAAAATCTAAATAGTCCTATTGTCAGGCTAGTTAACCCAGAGTTTGAATAGATTCTGGACATGCAGGAACAGTCTTTGGAGAGATCATACAGGAGCGGCTTTCCAAGCGGACTCCGATGGCTAATTGTCCTTTGTGACTATCATCAGAGCTTTCAGAGAACCCTCAGGAGGATGGAAGCTATTTACTCACTTCTGTGGGGGAGAATGACATTCAGCAGTGGCCAATAATTGACTTCTGGAAGTAGGTTCTATCAGATACTCTCAGGATTCCTCTTGATTCCTAGAACAAGATACAATTAATCTCTTGCCTCAAAATATGCTACAGAACTCCTAGCTTTTTTCTGTGCATCTTGTGAGTGCTGATATCCATTAAATTCCTGGTTCCATCATAGGCTTTCAGAACATAATTCATCATTCATGTCCCCAGGAAGGCTAGTGAAGTAAGGCTAATTCTAGACCTGGAGGAATTGTAAGTAATGTTGATCTGGCGGTGCACCTAGCAGTACTGTTACCTGTAGAGAGAGACTGTCAGGGAAAAAGGCCCCTAGTCTATTATTCTTACTAACAACTACTAGTGTTAACAGGAGGCCTAAAAGGAAATTCCCTAACAACCCGACTAAAATCCAGACAGCCTGCTTCAATCATTATTTGATAAAAATAGACGTATGTACTAACGACATATTAATAAAGATAGAGAAGACGATTTATCAGCATATAAGCCATCTGGCCGGAATTGGGGAACTAGACACAGGTCACAAGGACCCCAAATAGGCCTGCGTAGCTTGCCAAATGAAAAACCGCAAGTAGGGGTATCTGAACAGTCAAGGCTGCCTGACTGTCAGGGGACTATCTGTACGGAAATGAAACACAGTACGCTTGCATTTTGAGGAGGTTATAGGAGTTTATGTATCAAATAAGGCAATTACTTAATTGTTTATGAAATATATGTCACATGAATAACCATAAAAGGTATAACAAATGATTTAATGAAAGATGCTAATTTGCGACTTGTAGCTATATAAGCTGAAGCATAATCATGTTCGGGAGGCCAGCCCATCCCTTGCATGGGAGAACACTGGCCTCCACTTGTGCACAGGTGTATACTCAATAAAGGTGCCTCAGGCTGTCTGATCAAAGTACAGAGGTGGTCTTCTTTTCCCCGACAATTTGGTGCCGTGACTCGGATCTCACAGGGGGCTACCTGGACCGGAGGACCGCGGACGACCCCTCCCAACCCCGGGCCCACTAGAGGTAAGAGACCTTTTGAAATCTCTATGAGGTTTGGTGGAGGTGAGGTCCGTAGGCTCTGATCTGGGTAAGTCACAAGCTGAAATCGAGCACGTTTGATATCAGACAAGCCAGACACCCTTCTAAGAATCCCGGAGACTCTAGAGTACAAAAGTGTCCCGCTGCCCGTACCCGATCCCGATCCCATCCCGATAGCCGGCTCCCTGGGAAACGACCCATCCGGTCCGGAGTGGGTGTAAAACCCAGGATTAGTGGTTAAAGTTTGGTGGCACCTGTGTGAGTGTATAAGGCTGAGCGGCCGGAGTGTGTGAAAGCTGTGGGAAGACGCCCCGAACCTCCTGCGAAGCGAAAGCTCGTGACCGGGAGTGTCTCAAAAGCAAGCCCCACAGCTGAGGTTGCAGAACTGTGCTGTACCTGTGATGCTTCCCCAGCAGATGAGCCTTGGTGCTTGGCTCTGAGACAGGGGAGGGCAAGGTGTGTTCTGTGTGGCTTCTTATGTTTGAAGATAGCGTTGAAGCAAAGGTTAAATGATGGGGGCTGAACAATCCAAAGGGATTCCTGCCCCACCAAAAGGTACTCCCGCCGCTTACATGTATGTGCACCGCGGTCCGTCATCGTGTAAATATATGCAAAAATGGAATCAATATACCAAAAATGATCCGAAGCTACAATTTCCTTTAGAGGGCAGTTTTGACCCTATTAAAATCGGACACCTTCGAGGTGCCCTTCTTGCCCATGCCGTACACCAGGGACAATTTGACACATACCTGGAATGGCATGATGAAACAGAGAAAAGACGCCAGGAATCGAAAGTTAGAAGCCTGAAAGATACCCAGGAAAAACTAAAAACTCAGTTAAAGGACACACAGGAAAAGTTAAAAAGCGCCAATGACATGTTAAATCCCGTACCAGCAACAGTTCCTTTGTGCCCCTCGACATCCTGCCCCCTTTCCAGTGGGAAAAAGCCAGCCCCATCGGCCCCACCGGAAGATTTAATTGATTTGTTTCTAGAATGCAGGCAATGGCCTCGCCCGGGGCCCCCCCTTATCGTTCACTGTCTGGCAGTTCGGATCCGGGAAGCAGTTCACAGGAAGCTTCTACAGCCTCCACTACCCCGAATGATTCTTCCCACTGCCAGACCTCTCCGGGGACCTCAATTGTTTCCTCTGGAGCCGACAGCAGTCTCCGTACGTCCCCAGAGTTGTCCCCTGAACAACAATTACAGGAGGTGCAGGCCTTTAGACAGGACTGCGACGCTGTCATAGCGAAACTCACTGGGGATCCTAGTGAGAGACCCGATTCATCAATAGACGACAGTATGCGTCGTTTATCAAATAGGTTCGCAGAAATAAAGGAGCTCTTAAAATCTCCAGAAATGAAAGACGACCTAGGTGCTATATACCAACACACCCGACAATGGGAACGGGAGCGAGAGCAAAAGACAAAGGAACAAGTACTGAACCCGCCAAAACTTATGTCTAAAATGTGGCAGCGTTTTAACATGGCTTGTGTACTCAAGCAGAGCACTGGGAGAGCACTGGGAGAGCTCTCTCCCAGCAGACTGAAAAACCTGCCTTCAAGAGGAGTGTAGCTCCCAGCGCAGGGAGTGCTGCCAGCTTTTTTGGCGCCCTAGGTGGCGGAAGGTCCCGCCCCCAAAATGGCGCCCCTGACAGAGGTGGCAGAAGGTCCTGCCCCCAAAATACCGCCGATGACCGGGGTGGCTGAAGATGCGGTCGCTGCCCCGCAAATGTTAGTGCTGTGGGCGGCCGCCTAGGTTGCCTAATGGGTTGCGCCGTCCCTGCCCAGCGCCGTTGCACTGTTTACACTGGCACATTACAGCGCTGAAATTTGCTGCGCTTGGGGGTGTTTTTTTCACACTCCTGAGCGAGAAAGTTGCTGCGGTGTAAAGTGCCAGTGTAGACAAGCCCTAAATTCTGCTTGTTTTGCCATGACCCTTTAACAATGATGTATGTAAACAAATATGGAATTTAAGGACACAATGGACAAATGAAGAAGTGACAGTGTTTATGTGCATTGAAGAGAATCTGCTCTCTTCAGGCCAGGCATTTTACAGGAGAAAGACACTCAGGTGAATTGACTGAGCAGAAAGATGATACAGAATGAATGGCATGTGCAGGGAAACATTAATGAATACCATTTTATTTGATTTACCACAAGTGACCACTAAAATGAAGTAATCCAAGGTTCTTTTCTTCATCAGGGAAGAAATTGAAGTGCTTTGTGTAGATGCCATTTTATATGACTGGCTGCTGCATCTCCTTTTTCCTCTAATTTCATGTATTGGTATGGAGAGACTTTTGAGTCACCATGATGGGGCCTTGCTAACAGAGAAGGCCATGGTCCTCAGTATTGTTTGTTGTTTATATGATACTATAAATGTTCATTGTGCTTTGCAAAACACAGAATAGGACACAGCCCGCAAAAAGCATAGTCTAACTTTTTGGTCTTAAAACAAATCCTCTCAGCCACTTATCAGTGGTAAATGGGAAGCCCCAGTTCTCTTCAGTTTTTGCAGAATTTCAGATTACTGTGTACAAGGGGTGAAAGAACTTTTATGCTTATGAAGATAATATTCCAGGTGTTGAATGTATATTAATGTTGTGTTGTCTTCCTGACTCTGTAAACACGTGACAGCCCACTGCCCCTGCAGCTGCTTCTGTTTACTAACCAGCAACAAAGTACAATTAAGATTCTGGGCAGCAATGAAACTGTAAATAAACTTGTCAATATGATGCTTCCATTTGAGAGAGCCTTTGGGGAGAAGGTTGGGGGAGAGGCTATAGTAGTGGAGAGATGCAGCAGCCAGGATGCTGTGAAGTAGGAGAGGAAAGCTCCTCACAGCAGGAAGGGGTGGAGTTTCATTTTTTATTTTTTTCAGACTTTTGCTAACTGGAGGCTAATGGAACAGTGAAGCCTTTAAGCACTGTCCAGTTTCAAAGATGACAAGGCATTCAGATGTACTGTCTGAGTCCTTTGAAAACTTTATCCTGGTCCCCATGTGGTCTTCAATTCCATAGGTGTAGAATTTGCTGTGGAATTCACCCTTTGCTACAGAATTGCTGTCAAGTATCTGAGGTTTAAATTAAAAGGCTTGTTTCTGGCCCTCACGTTTGTGAAGGAAACTTTGTTAATGTAACTGTGTAAACCAATGAAATGGTGTCTTCTGAGTTTGTAGGTAGCCTAAGACAATAGCTGTGAATTTTGCTAGTCATATCACTAGAGTGAAAGCTCTAAAATCTGAAGACTGCAATTGAAATGTCGACATTGATAACTGTGTCATTCATAATGGTAGCAAAAATATCCAGCTAATTTCACATGCCCGCGAACTGCTTCCTATGCCTCCAAAAGTGGCAACTATCCCTATCCCACTTGCCAAATGCTACAGCGTCTCCTTACAGCTTCTGCAATGCAGCTGTCTTGTCAGTACAGAAATCTTAGATATTGAAAACTTGCATTTGTGGAGAATGTAAAATAGACTTTGCCATCAAAATAAACAACATTAGGACACTACTGCATAGATTTTATTTATCATACTTAATTTTAAAACACTCATTCTCTAATTTAAATGAAACTGAGACAGAATTGAGTTTCAGCCTGCCATAGAGTACGTGGACTATATACAATTATCTGGCTATTGAAGTGAGATTCCTCAGTACCTTGACCACCTCAATCATATCGTGCTGTATTTGACAAAATGAGGAAATTGACTTCTCAAGTGTATTCTAAATATTAGATTAGATTCAGGCACTATTTTGGGGAGAGAGAGTACCTGATCCTAGGAATAGTCTTCAAGAACTATAAGAATGACTCAAAGTCTGGAAAACTCACCTTATGGTGAGAGACTTAAGAAGCTCAGTGTTTAATTTATTCAAGAGAAGATTAAGAGGTGACTTGATGATGGTCTCCATGAGGAAGATATTTCTGATTATAAGAGGGCTCTTCAATCTAACAGGAAAAAAGGTCCAGTTGGTGGAGGCTGAAAGTAGACAAATTTACACTAGAAATAAGATGTTAATTACCATTTGTTGTTGAAAATATATCATGAAATGATTTATCTAGGGACATGGTGGGTTCTCCATCATTTAGTCTTTAAGACTGGATGTCTTTCTTAAAAGGAAAGTTTTGGGCTTGATGCAGAAATTACAGAGTGAGGTTCTGTGGCCTGTGTTATGCAGGAAATCAGTTTAGATGATCATAATGGTCCCTTCTGGCTTTACACCATGGAAGACTGATTCCTGAGTTGTAGAAATTCAGTGAGTCTAACTGTTGGCACACTTAGAGCAGAAACTTTAGTAATGATGATACCTTAAATTACCTTTAAATAAATATTAGGTTAATGTTGCAAAGTCAAGCACTCAGAAGATGAGAAATGCCAGAACTGACGTGGTCTGTGCAATCTTAGTTTGTCCTCCTTTTGCATATGCATTTTGATAGTCTCTGATTACATAGTATACTGTCCCATTTCCCTCCCTGATCTCTGTCTGACCCAGTTGGTTACAAGTTCTCCTCCCTAGGCTTCTGACCCAATCTGGGTCCTCCTTGACCCGGTCTTCCCCGTCCATTTTCTTCAGTGGCTCCCAGACCTAGTTTCTTTGCCAAGCCATTTCTAGTTGCTGCCAGCTGCTAGCATTCAGTCCCAGTCTCTATCCCTGCAGGCTCCTTGTCCCAGTCTGTTCCCTAGTCCTCCTCTGTACTGCCTTAGGTCCAGCTGTTGTCCCCTCTGCATTCAAATCACGTTTTCCTCCTCCATGCTAACTGGGTGTCAGCAGGGAAGACATGGAGAGCACAGGAGAAACTGGTTCCCTGCTTTGTGTTCTGGTGTCTGGTCTGGCCCCAGCTCCGAGCAGCCATTGCAGGGAAAGTCCAGCTTTGCCTCTATAGCCTAGTGCTGGAGGATGCTCACTCATTTTGTGAGGATGGTTAGGGGGTCTATTGCAGGCACAGATACTAACTCAGCACTAAGAGCTGTGAAAGGCTCACACGTGCTCAGTGAGGACACACTCGGTGATTTTTAGCTGTTAAGCTCTAACAAGTCTCTACTGAGCATGTGCAAGCTGGGATTTTTTAAAAATTTGGGTGAATTTTTATAGAGGGTGGCGAAAGGCACATTGCTGACACGCAGCTTACCAATTTCAAGTCCTTGCTCCAAAGCATGGGGGCTCTAAAGTTTTCCAAAGAAAGGGAGTGACCAGAAATTTAGCAGCAGAAAAAAGTATTTTTCTCTAGCTTTGTTCTTGGAAATGGCTAACTGTTTTGCCTGAAATTTTGCAGAACAATTCAGCATGAGGCAGACACCCAGAATTGAAAATTTCAGCCCAAATAGTTAGTTTGGCAAAGTTATAGGCAACTGAAAAAAGAGTCTTATAATGGGAAGTGTCATGCAACTTTAAGCAGTGATGCCAGCACGACCCATAATAAAGGATTCCAAAATGCGTAAGCAGGTTCTTTTTCAGGATCATTTCATCCACCGCTAAGATACAGCAGTTTTTTAACAGTGCACAGCAACACTACTTAACAGTTTGAGATAAGAAGGGAATCATACTACTACTTCGAGTGCTTGTTCATATCGATTCCAGTTAAGTACGTGCACGCACGATCGTCGGAAGATTTTTACCCTAGCATCTCTTGGTGGGTCGGCTGAGGCACCCCCTGGAGTGGCGCCCTTATGGCGCCGGATATATGTCCCTGCCGACCCAGTGCCCCCTCAGTTCCTTTTTACCGCCCATGACAGTTGTTGGAACTATGGAGTGCGGCATAGCTGATCTCCACCTCCTTAGCTCTTTACTTGTACTGTAGATAGTTGTTTAGTGTAGTTAATAGTTATTATCAGTTATAGTGTAGTTAATGGTAAGTTTTGTACGTAGTGTAGATAGTACTTGGAGGAAATGGGGTTTATCCCCTTCCCTCCTCCCCGGTACCAGGACCCATGCCCAGGTCTCCGAGTTTCAAGCCTTGCTTGCCCTGTCTCAAGCTGATGCCTATGGGAGACCCCCATGACACCTGCTTGAAGTGCCTGGGGGAATCCCATCAACCAGGTAAGTGTCACATTTGTAAGGCTTTCAAGCCTTGAACAAAAAAGGAGCGTGACTTTCGTTTAATACAGCTCCGCCTGGAAGCGGCACTTAGCCTGGTGCCTTCAATACCGTGCGCAGACCAGACGCCGTCGGTCTGAAGAGCGCCTCTGGCACTGGAACGACCCGGCACCAGCAAAGACTCTCAGCACTGGACGACTCCGGCACTAGTACAGGCGCCACATCTCTTGCTGTTTCTGTGGCCCAAGAAGCAGCACAAACCACCTGTTGCTCCTGTTCAGTTGCAGGTGCCGCCTGTGCCCCCATTGGAGCAACAACCCGGGCCAGACAGCCCCGTGAAGGCTCCAAGTCCGGCACCATTGATTCCGGCGCCGCAAGGCTGTCTACTCCAGAGACCTTCTCCACTGCTCGCGACCTGATTGCGCTGACTGAGCCTGGACCATCTCGCCCTTCGGCACTGCTGGTGTGGACTGTTCCATCCATATGGAAACCCGCCTTCATGCGACCCTCCTCACAGAATGAGACAACTCAGCACCGATCTCGGTCCTGGTCCAGGTCGTGGCCCTGATCCCGCTGATGGTCCTGGATTCAGCACTGCTCGCAGTCCCAGCACCGATCCCCATCTTGGCGCCAGTGGTACTTGAGTTGCCACTCTGCCTCACATAGGTCTCCCTCTCGGTATGATCGGTACCGATTCAGCTCTTGGCACTGGTCCTGGCACCAATTGTCTCGCAGCCGATTCCGGCACCACCTGGACCGTAGGTGGTCATCGAGATCTAGATCGACCTCCAACACCGTTATGACCGTCGGTCCCGATCCGGATCATGGTGCTGCCCGAGATCCTGGCACCGGTCTCTAGCTCCCAGGCGTGGAGTGACAGAGTGGAATGGTGCAACGCTGCATGTGCGTTTGGCTCCGCCTTGGTCTTCACGACCAAATTCAACGTCATCCCAAGCAGGGAGTGGCTACTGCATCCAGGGCCATGACGCTGATGGTGCTAGCCAGGGTCAAGACGAAAGACAGGATTCTGACCAGGCACCTCCACAGTGGTCCTTCTGGACTCCTTGGGCATACCACCAAGCCCAAGGTGTCCCCTCAGGTGCTTCTCGATCTGCCCATTTGGAGCCTCGGATGTATGAGACCATTGTGAGCTGCCCTCCCTCGGTAGTCTCGGAGGCAACTGCCCTGCCATCAGATCAGGCCCATGCCACTAGCGTGGGTGGACCTAGGGCAACTGGGCCCTCCTCAACCAGACCTTCCCCAGGATCTGCTACTCCCAGGGTTGTCGTCCTCACCCTCACCTGACGAGGCCATAGCAGGCATGTCCTCCTCTGGTCCACCGTCTATAGATCTTTGTGCACATCAGGAATGGCTACGTAGGGTGGCACAGAACATGAGCCTCCAGGTGGAGGAGGTGGTGGGAAGTTGAGGATCTGGTGGTGGACATTTTATCAGCCGATGCCCCTACACGTGTAGCCCTACCTTTCATTCGGACCTTCCAGGCTAATGCCAATATGATCTAACAATCCCCAGCGTCTATCACTCCCACGGCTGGAGGGGTGGAGAGGAAATACATGGTGCTCTCTAAGGACTATAAATATTTGTGTGTTCACCCCCAACCTTGCTCCCTCATGGTACAGTTTGTAAACGAGAGGGAGAGACACGGCCAGCAACCTCCAGCCCCTAAGTCCAAGGACACTAGGTGCCTGGATTTATTCGAGTGCAAGATTTATTTAGCTAGTGGCCTACAGCTCAGGATAGCTAACAAGCAGGCCCTCCTGAGCTGTTATAACACCTGGAGCTTGATGGGGAAATTCGAGGAAATGGTTCTCCAGGAGTCCAGGAAGGAATTTGGAGCCTTGCTAGAAGAGGGCAAGAAAGTGGCGAGGACGTCCCTGCAGGTGTCTTTAGATGCGGCGCACTCAGCAGCTAGGACTCTAGCCTTGGGCGTGGCTATGCACCTCATTTCATGGCTACAAGTGTCCAGTCTTCCACCAGAGCTGCAGCAGACTATTCAAAACCTGCCCTTTGATGACCAGGGGCTATTCTCAGATAAAACTGATCCCAGACTTCAAAGTCTGAAGGACAGCAGGGCCATCGTGCGCTCATTGGGCATGCATACCCTGGTGACGCAACGTAGGTCCTTCCGGCCCCAACTGCAGCGCCCCTACCTTAACCCTTGATCGTGGCAAGACTTCGCTAGAAGATGTGGCCATGGTAATAGGAGGAGACAATCTGGTCCTCAGTCAGGTCAGGATCAGGGCCCCCCAAAACCATCAGTGGGGCCCAAGCAAAACTTTTGAAGGTGCTCCTGAGGACAGAGCACCAGTCTCCTTGCAGGATCCTCTCCCACCTTTCTCCAACCGCCTCTTGTATTTCCTCCCTGTGTGGTCCTGCATAATGTCAGATCGCTGGGTCGTATGCATGGTGGAAACTGGATACCATCTTCAGTTTGTCTCCCCCGCCGCCCTCCCTCCCCGTCCCTCTTCAGGGACCTCTCTCATGAGCAACTCCTCTTACAGGAGGTACAGGTGCTCCTGGCCATTGATAGAAGAGGTCCCAAAGGATTTGAGGGGCAGGCTTTTTACCTCCATTACTTCCTAATCCCCAAGGCAAAGGGGGGACTACAGCCCATTCTGGACCTGCGCGGACTCAACAAATTCATGGCAAAGTTGAAGTTCCACATGGTATCCCTGGGAACCACTACCCCTTCCCTGATCATGGAGACTGGTATGCCACCCTCAACATGAAGGACGCGTACTTCCACATAGCAATTTACCTGCCGCACAGGCAATTCCTTCCCTTTGTGGTCAACCAGCAGCATTTCCAATTTACCATCCTTCCCTTTGTCCTGTCCACAGCACCAAGAGTCTTCACAAAGTGTATGGCTGTCGTAGCGGCCTCGCTCCGCCGACATCAGATACAAATGTTCCCGTACCTCGACGACTGGCTCATTTGGGGTTGTTCCGAGCTACAGGTGCGATCTCATGTTCACTTCGTCATGAGCTTGTTCAGGCAACTGAGTCTGCTGCTCAACACCGAAAAGTCCACTTTAGAGCCAACCCAGAGAATAGACTTCATTGGGACGATCCTGGACTTGAATCTCACTAGGGCTTGCTTACCGCAGGCCCGCTTCCAGTCCATGATGACCATTATTCATGGCCTCCAAAGCTTCCCGACCTCGACAGCATGCATGTGATTCAGTCTTCTGGGCCACGTGGCCTCGTGCACTTTCGTGACCAAACATGTCAGACTACACCTCCGTCCACTTCAGACCTGGCTCTCGTCAGTGTACCGTCCAGGCCGAGACAGTTTGGATACAATACTCATGGTGCCAACGGAGGTCTTATCCTCTCTGGGTTGGTGGCTAAACCCCAGCTTGGTTTGTGGGGGAATGCCATTCCATGCTCCACAGCCCTCTCTAGTCCTGACCACGGACGCGTCATCTCTGGGCTGGGGGGCACACCTTGCGGGCCTTTGCGCACAGGGTCTTTCATCTGCACAAGAAATAACCCTACACATCAACGTAAGGGAACTGAGAGCAGTATGCCTGGCGTGTCAGGTATTGTGCAAACACCTTCAGGGCTGTTGTGTTACAATCTTCACAGACAACACAACGGCCATGTTTTACATCAACAAGCAAGGTGGAGCACGGTTCTCCCTCCTTTGTCAGGAAGCCATACATCTCTGGGAATTTTGCATAGCCCACTCATTTGACCTGATGACGTCATTTCTCCCAGGAGTCCAGAACATATTGACAGATTGCCTCAGCAGGTCCTTCCTAACTCACGAGTGGTCGATTCACCCAGACGTTATCCCTTCTGTTTTCCAGAAGTGGGGGTTTCCCCACATAGACCTCTTCGCCTCCCGCGAGAATCAGAAGCACTAGGTGTTCTGCTCTCTCCAGGGACGCAGCCCGGGCTCCCTGTCAGATGGCTTCCTGATACCGTGGAAAGACCACCTGCTCTATGCCTTTTCTGCGTTCCCATTGGTCCACAAGGTCCTTCTCAAGTTACGCAGAAACAAGGCCTGCATACCATCCCAGAGTGTCTCTGGTCTCTGAAGCAGCACGGCCTAGTGGTCTCATCCATCAAGGTACACCTAGCAGCAATTTCAGCCTTCCACTCTGGTGAGAACGGGCGCTCAGTCTTCTCTAATCCTACGGTCGGCAGGTTTTTCAAGGGTTTGGCTCGTTTGTGCCCGCAGGTTCGTCATCCGGCCCCTACGTGGGACCTCAGTCTGGTCCTATCCAGGCTCATGGGTGCCCCCTTTGAGCTGATGACCACCTGCTCACTTCTGTACCTTTCCTGGAAGACAGCTTTCCTCATCGGTATTACATCGATGAGGCGCGTGTCGGAACTTTGGGCCCTCACAGCGGACCCACTGTATATGGTGTTCCATAATGACAAGGTACAGCTGCGACCACATCCCACCTTCCTTCCTAAGGTGGTGTCTGTCTTCCATGTCAACCAAGACATCTTCCTCTCGGTCTTCTTTCCAAAGCCGCACGCTTCACGATGAGAGCAACAGCTACGTTCCCTAGATGTTCGTAGGGCTCTCGTCTTTTACATCAAATGAACAAAACCTTTTAGAAAGACGTCCAAGCTGTTTGTAGCTGTGGCAGACCGGATGAAGGGTCTCCCGGTGTGCTCACAGCGAATCTCTTCTTGGATTATATATCGTGCATCCGTGCGTGCTATGAATTGGCTCGTGTCCCAGCTACCCACCTCACTGCCCGTTCTGTTTGGGTTCAAGCTTCGTCCACTGCCTTTCTGGCTCATGTACCCATCCAGGAGATCTGTAGGGCAGTGACTTGGTCATCCGTGCACACCTTTGCTTCCCACTGTGCCATAGTGCAACAGTCCAGGGATGATGCTGCATTTGGTTCAGTGGTCCTTCACTCTGCGACATCTCACTTGGTAAGGCTTGGGAGTCACCTAATTGGAATCGATATGAGCAAGCAGTTGAAGAAGAAAAGACGGTTACTCACCTTTGTAACTGTTGTTTTTCAAGATGTTGCTCATATCCATTCCAAACCCATTCTCCTTCCACACTGTCGGAGTAACCAGCAAGAAGGAACTGAGGGGGCGCTGGGTTGGCAGGGGGATGTATCCGGCGCTATAAGGCTGCCGCTCCAGGGGGCTCCTCAGCTGACCCACCCAGTGTTGTTAGGGTAAAAATCTTCTGACAAGCGTGCACACAGCGCGTGCACACCTAATTGGAATAGATATGAGCAACGCATCTCGAAGAACAACAGTTACAAACATGAGTAACCGTCTTTTCCTCCAGCTAGAGGAAAATTTTTAAGCAGGCTGAATTTAGTTACCCAAGTTGAATTTTTCTTATGCTCATCTTATTTTCTCACACTTGTATGATTTTGTTGCACTGCTAATTATATCTTAGTTGTTAGGGTTAGTGGAAATTGCTGATACTTAACATAGGTTTGCTAACATAAATTACAGCTTGGAAAGTTTTTCAGTCTAGAATTATTGGTAGTTGGTGCTTTCCTGTCTGAACCCTGATTGACAGCTCTGAACTATCTCTGGATTCTGGTGCGGGGGAGAAACTCAGGCATTCATATCAATGGGCATGCTAAGTAGGAAAAAAAATTAGCAAATGAGAGATTTTCCTTTTTTCTGTTGCTTGCAACCACTGTCTTTTTAAATGATATTGGCAGCATCAGCAGCCACTAGCAAATTTGGCATGCATACTTTTTATCTTGACTTAATCTGCAAAGGTTTTGGTCTAAGATATGTAGAATTCATTCTGAGGCAATGGATATATAGCACTTTCCTCTGCATAGATGTCTGAATAGGGCCCTACCAAATTCACTGTCCATTTTGATCAATTTCACGGCCAGAGGGTTTTTTAATTGATCAGCTTCACATTTTCAGATGTTTGCATCTGAAATTTCACAGTGTTGTAACAGTTGGAGCTCCCAACTCAAAAGGTACCTAGAGGTGGGTCTGATTCCTCCCACCAGACCCCGAGCAGCCATGCAGAGGAAGGGCAAGTCCTGTCCCTCCCAGCCCGGCAGGGACTTGCAGCTAGGGGCCCTGGCTGGGACACTCCCAGCAGCATGCGAGAGATCAGAATTTCATGGAGAAGGGCATATTTCAGGGTCTATTACATGTTTTTCAGAGCCGTGAAATTGGTAGGGCCCTACTGCTGAGGCTTCCTAGTATTGATACACTTCACTGACAGAATGTAGCATTTGAGCACTGTTTTATTCATGCTTGCTTGGGATAACCTGCATAACTCACAAATGACAAGGACTTCAATGTGTAATGTGGTCATTCAAGCCAATAAAATGTTTTGACCACACCACATTGTGTTTTCTGATCTCCCATGTGTCTGAACAGCCCTTCAAACTACAATATGTATAATATTATCATTGGAACAATAACTTTGTAAGGAAATTATCATGGAGCCTTTGAAGTCAGTGGAAGGATTCCCATTGATTTAAAGGGACTCTATCAACCTGCTTATGTGTTGGTTTGCGATTACATGATAGTAAAAACATATGTTAAACATTCTCTTCTCTTGCTATATTAAAGCTTCACACTAAAGGGGAACTCCTTTAAATCACTGGTGATAAAGGGAAAATATAAAAAGGGTCACGTGCACATACACTTGAAGAGCATCTCCTTATTTCCATCTAATTTCTTTCAGCTACAGATTTAGCAGTAGGTTCAAATTACAGCATAGCAGATTTAGATTAAATCTCAGGAAAAACTTCCTAACTGTAAGGACAGTAGGAAATGGAACAGCCTGCCTCGGAAGGTTGTAGAAGCTCCTTTGCTGGAGGTTCTTCTTTTCCACAGTATGTGTGCATGCTTGCCACGTGCGCTGGCGCCGGAAGTTTTTCCCTCAGCGGTACCCATATGGGGAGCGCTGCTGCGACTCCTGGAGTGGCGCCACTATGCTTCCTAACCCCTCAGTTCCTTCTTGCCACCAGCGATGATTCATTGGAACTACTTGTTCCAGCTTTGCTGCAGTTCATCCCAAATCTTGTCTTGTTCAGTAGTACCTGTTTCAGTTAGTCTGTTAAAAGTTCTAGTTTAGCTAGTTAGAGTTTGGGCTGGAGCATGCCCCGGGGTTTAAATTGTACGAGTCTTGTAGGTGTTGGATGCCCAGAAGTGACCCGCACACTGAGTGTCTCTGCTGCCTGGGCAAATCCCATATCGGCAACTGCTGTAAAATCTACAGGTCCTACAAACCCAGGACAAAAAAAGAGAGAGACATTAGACTTCGGGCCCTTCCAATGGAGTCGGCACTGGCTCCCACCCTGGTGCACTGAGCAGAATCAGCACTGGGCACTTTGTCGTCGGCACGTGGCGATCCCCAGGCACCTTCCAGTGACCGGCACTGCTCCCTGTTGAAAAAGCAGAGGAAGGCCTCGTCATCTCAGAAGCTTCTAGAGAAGGCACAGGGAGAGGCTAGACCCACGTCAGGCAGCTTCTGTTCCCCCCTGGGCTCTAGACTCAGGTCGAGCGGAGCAGCCTGATTCCATCAACTCAGACCTCTCTGGCTGAAGTCCGGATGCCTTTGACACCGGAGGCCTTGCGGGAGGCCAAAGATATTATGATTCTGCAGGTGCCTGGGGCACTGCTGGCATCCGGACCCCACTCTAGAGGCAAACCACCCCTGGGATCTCGGCAGCCGACGCCGACTCGACACAGATCCCGATCAGGGGACCGCTCTCGGGCTTGTTCATCACCCAGTGTTCTGTCAAGGCACAGCCCCCAGTCTCTGCTCCCATTGCCCTCCTGGCTGTCTGGTCGAGTACCGTTGGATGGCCACGCCGAATACAGAGTATCAGCAGGACAGGCACCAACGCCACACGCACTCCCACTCTAGGAGGAGCTACAGGAGCCGCTCCCGACTTGGCCACCGTTGCCAGTCAAGCTCTGACTCTCGCGCGTCGAGGCACCGAGCTTGCGACTCCCGGTGCAGATTGCCAGCTCCACGTCGTCATCGTTCCAGGCATCAAAGTGTCTCAACTGGTAGCAGCTCAAGGCGGCACCGTTCCTTGATGCTGGAGCCCAGATACCGTGGCAGACAACGTGCTTGGCACCACCGCGCCTACCGTTTGCACAGCACCAACAGGTCATTGGCAACCCTGACCTCGTCCCGCATGCAGCGCCCTATGACCCAGCTGGGCCAACCCGACCAGCTGGTGCCGCTGGCACTGCACTAGAGCCAATGGCAGGGGCCCCCATAGCAGGGCCAGTAGTGCCAGTGGATCCCCTGGCCCTCCTTGCACGTCCAGCAAGGCCCTCGATCGATAGTGGGAACATCGGAGGCTCCGTTCCCTATCCAGACCTCTGAGGAATACATTGGCGTGTCATGGCTCCTTGGCACCACAAGAGGAGTCCGACCAAGGGGAGGATCCCGTGGCACCGGCCGGCGTGCAGAACCCGGAACCGGCCCCCCTCCCCCGCATTGGAGGACAAGATCGCAGCTCTGCCCCCCCTCCTCCGTATCACAGGAGGACTTCAGGACCCATCAGGAACTGTTAAAGCGAGTAGCATCCACTGTCCGCCTCCAATCTGAGGAGATGGAGGGACCCTCGGACTCGCTGTTCAATGTACTCTTGTCCTCGGCACCGGGCAGAGTGGCCCTCCCGCTCCATGAAGGGGTAGCCAACATCTCTAATGCCCTCTGGCAAACACCAGCCTCTCTTGCCTTGATATTGAAATGGGCAGAGTGCAAATACTTTGTGCCCACGAAGGGGCATGAATATCTCTATACCCACCTGGCCCCCACCTCCCTAGTGGTAGAGTCTGTGAACCACAGGCAAAGACAAGGCCAACCAGGTCCCACACTGAAAAATGAAGACTCCAAAAGGCTGGACTCGTTTGGCAGGAAGCTTTATTCGTCCAACAGCTTCCAGCTCAGGGTGGTCAACCACTAGGCCCTCCTCAGTCATTATGAGTTTAACTTGTGGGGATCACTGTCGAAATTCTAACCCTCCCTTCCGGAGTGTGAAAGGAAGGATTTTAAAGTGCTGGTGGAGAAGAGTGCCGCTGCTGCAAAAACTGCTCTGCAGGCGGCGGCGGATGCAGCTGACATGGCTGCTGTGTCCATGTGCAGGGCATCGTGGCTACTGCTGTTGCTGTCTGGGCTCTCTGCAGAGGCGCAGCCTGTGATGCAGGATCTTCCCTTTGACGGCAAGGACCTGTTTGCGGAACAAACAGACATGAGGCTCCATGGCATGAAGAACTCACGTACCACCCTTCAAACCCTTGGGCTCTATGTTCCGCCCAAGGAAAAGGCCAAGTCGCAAGCCTCCATTCCTGTGCCTCAGCCTAGATATGAGCCTGCCTATAAAAGGTCCAAAACTCAGACAAGGCGACCTCAAAGGCAGTCTCGCTCTGCCCCGCAGTCTGGGCCCTCCAGGGGCAAGCAGCAGGGCAAGAAGCGGTTTTGATTGGCTGTGGGAGGGTACCCCAGTGACTTCCGAAAAGACCCTCCCACCAATGGAGTTGGGTTTCAGCAACCAGTTGTCTGCATTCCTTATAGAATGGTCCTGAATAACATCGGACCGATGGGTCCTCATCACCATTTCCTAGGGTTATATGCTACAGTTTATCTCACCCCTGGCTTCCTTCCCCGTTCCCTCGGTCGACAGGGGGGACCCGTCGCATCTACCCCTGCTGCGGCAGGAAGTGAGTTGGCCCCTCAGCTTGGGAGCTGTGGAGGAGGTTCCATGGGAATTCCATGGGAAAGGGTTCTACTCTCATTACTTCCTGATTCCCAAGGTGAAAGGGGGACTCAGGCCCATCCTGGATCTGCAAAGCCTTAGTCGATTCATGGCAGAATGCCGGTTCCGCATGGTCTCCCTGGCATGTATCATACCCTCCCTGGACCCTGATGGTTGGTATGTGACCCTGGACCTCCAGAACGCTTACTTCCATATCCACATATTTGAGGGGCACAGACACTTCCTTCATTTCCTAGTGGGGCAGGACCACTACCAGTCTGCGGTCCTTCCCTTTGGCCTGTCCACTGCACCCAGGGTATTCACAAAGTGTATGGCAGTAGTGGCGGTCTACCACACACGTTGAGGGGAACAAATATTCCCCTACCTCGACGACTGGCTGCTCAAGGGCAGGTTCAGATCCATGTTGACCTGTTCTTGGCCACGTGTGTCAAACAGGGTCTTCTAGTAAATGAGGCCAAGTTGACATTGGTCCCAGTGCAGCACATAGAATTCATAGGCACTTTCCTGGATGCCTCCAAGGCCACAGCCTCCCTTCCAAGGGACAGGTTCCTGACCCCGAAGGGGCTTATAGCCTTGCTCACAGAGTTTCCTGTTACCACAACCAGGGCATTCTTACAGTTCCTGGGCCACATAGTGGCGTGCACATATGTGGTCTGCCACACCAGGCTTCGGATGAGGCGCCTCCAACTCTGGTTGGCCTCAGAGTTCTCCCAGGGCCGGGACAAACTAGACAAGGTCCCCGTGGTACTGGCATGGGTGATCACCACGCTTCAGTGGTAGTCCTGCCTGGACTATATGCTCCAGGGAATTCCCGTCCGGGACCCCACCCCATCATTAGACCTAGTATCTGATGCGTCAGACCTGGGCTGGGGAGCCCACTTAAGGAACTCTCAGACCCAAGGGATGTGGTTGGCTGAGGAACTGTCCCTTCACATAAACGTCAGGGAGCTCAGGGCGATACGATTAGCATGCGTGGCGTTCAGCTCGCAGCTGTGCAGTAAGGTGGTCAGAGTACTCACAGACAACACCGCCATGATGTTTTACATTGGCCCTCTGCCTGGAAGCCCTCAACCTCTGGGAGTTTTGTATAGCCCACGACAGCTCCCTGAAGGCCTTCCACCTGCTGGGCATCAACAACACACAGGCCGATTGCCTGAGCAGGGTTTTCTCCTCCCAACTCAAGTGGTTGCTTCATTCGGAGGTCACTCACCAGCTCTTCTGAGTGTGGGGCTCTACCCAAGTAGACTTGTTTGCGACCAGGCAGAACCACCATTGCCACAGGTTCTGTTCAGGGGAGGAATGGGGAAGAATGTGATCTCCAACACCTTCCTCCTGTCATGGTCGGGCCAACTTTTTTACGCTTTTCCCCTGTTTCCCGTCATTGCCAAGGTCCTGGAGAAAGTAAAAACGGACAAAACATGTGTCTTCCTAATCGCTCCAGCTTGGTCCTGGCAGCATTGGTACGGGACCCTCTTAGGCTTATTCGTGGCCCCTACCCAGCTGTTGCCACTCTGCCAGGCCCTCCTGTCCCAGGGCCAGGGCCGCCTCCTCCACCTCAGTCTGGATACTCTCCATCTGAGAGCCTGGCTGATCAATGGCTAAATGCGTAGGAGAGAAAGTGTTCGGAGTGGGTCAGGTGTGTCGTCCTCGAAAGTAGGAAGCCATCCACGCGCCGGACCTACCTGGCAAAATGGTCCGGGCTTTCCAGGTGGGTGGGCAAGCGGGATGTTTCCTTGAGTACCTTCTTTCCCATAGAACTCAAGGCCTGGCCCCTTCCTCTGTCAGGGTGTACCTGGCAGCTATTTCGGTGTTCCATCCGCTGGTCCAGGGCTGCTTGGTTTTCTCCCATGCCATCACTGGGCGTTTCCTCAAAGGGCTAGACTGGTCCTTCCCTTATGCTAGAACGCCTGTCCCTCAGTGGGATCTAAACTTGGTGCTGTCCCACCTCACGGGGACCCCGTTCGAACCCCTGGCCACATGCTCGTGTTCCCACCTTTCCTGGAAGGTAGCCTTACTTGTGGCCATCACGTCAGGGTCTTGGAGCTTAGGGTCCTGACCTGCGACCCCCCCTTTTACAGTCTTTCACAAAGATAAGGTTCAGCTCTGCCCGCACCCTGCATTCCTTCCCAAGGTGGTCTCTGCCTTTCACATAAACCAGGATATCTTCTACCTGTCCTCTGCCCTAAGCCGCACGCTTCTAACGAGGAGCACCACCTCCATACTCTCGATGTGCGCAGGGCGCTTGCCTTTTATCTGGAGCGGACTAAGCCGTTCCGTAGATCTTCGCAACTCTTTGTTGCCTTGGCAGAACGCATGAAGGGCCAACCGATCTCCACCCAGAGACTGTGTCAGTGGATCACATCGTGCATCTGGACATGCAACGACCTACCAGGGGGTTCTTGCACCACCTATTGTAAGGGCTCACTCGACAAGGGCTCAGGCCATGTCGGCTGCCTTTCTGGCCTATGTCCCTATCCAGGACATCTGTAGGGCCGCTACCTGGTCCTCAGTACACATGTTCACATTGCACTATGCGATCGTCTCCCACGCCAGGAATGACACTGTTTTTGGTAGGGCTGTGCTCCAGCCAGGGGATCCATAAACTCCTAGCCACCTCCATCACACATAGCTTGTAATCACTTACTGTAGAATACACATGAGCAAGCACTCGAAGAAGACAAGACAGTTACCTGTTCTGTAACTGGGTGTTCCTCGAGATGTGTTGCTCATGTCTATCCACATCCCACCTTCCTTCCCCACTGTCAGAGTTGATCTGGCAAGAAGTAACTGAGGGTGGGGGGGAGCACGTGGCTTCTCTTATAGCGCAGTAGTGGCGCCAGTCCAGGGCTTGCAACAGCGCTCCCCCTACAGGTACTGCTGAGGGAAAAACTTCTGTCCCCGATGTACATGGCGAGCATGCACACCTACTGTGGAATAGATGTGAGCAACACATCTTGAAGAAAGCCAGTTACGGAACAGGTAACTGTCCTTTTTCAAGATGAGACTGGATAGTCATCTGTCTTGGATGGTTTAGACACAACCAATCCTGCATCTTGGCAGGGGGTTAGACTAGATGACCCTTGCAGTCTCTTCTAACCTTGTGATTCTATTATCCTTTTTAGGAGTTGGATTAGGACTTATTGACTAAACCAATTGTAAATGCACGCGTTGTAAAGCAATGTCAAAAATGCTGGAAGTCCCTGGTTTCTCTTGATTATTTGTGCCATTATGACCATCAGAATATCTATACTTGGTCAGGCAAATGGTCCACCTAGCTCAGTATCCTGTCTGGTGCCAGATGCTTCAGAGGGAATGAACAGAACAGGGCAATTATTGAGTGTTCCATCCCAATATCCAGTCCAGCTTTTGTCAGTCAGAGGTTTAGGGACACCCAGAACACAGAGTTGCATCCCTGGCCATCTTATCTGAGTCGTCGATGGACCTATCCTCCATGAACTTACCTAAATTATTTTTTGAACCCAGTTACACTTTTGACCCTCACAACATGCATTAGCAGTATGTTCTACAGGTTGACAGTGTGTTGTGTAAAGAAGTGCTTCCTTACGTTTGTTATAAACCTGCTGCTTATTAATTTCATTGGGTGACTCCTGGTTCTTGTGTTATGTGAAGGTTGGTTGATTAACTCGTGAAGGGTAAATAATGCCTAATCCCTATCCATTTTCTTCGACACCACTCAATATTATAATAGACCTTTATCATTTCCTCCTCCTTTAGTACTCCCCCTCTTCTAAGATGGACTGCCCTTATGTCACTTATTATATCTCTCCTCGGTCTGGAAGCTCGTTCCTTACCCTTAAATCTCTTTATTTTTGCCAATACGCTATACTCTTTTGATCAAAATTCTAGTTGCTATGTTTTGAGATTGGGGTTGTCTCAAGAACGTCAATGAAGTATTCAAGGGTGTGGGTGCCTACGATGGATTTTTATTTATTGTTAGGGTTATTATATTTTTCTGTCCTTATACTCTCTCCTAAATGTTTTTATTTTAAATTTCTTTTTTGCTTTTGTAACTGCTGGTGCACTGATTGAGTAAGATGTATGGTTTCCAGAAGACAGCTTATCCACAGTTGACTATCAAAGATCGTGTATACAAGCATTTGAGTGGAAACAATGAGGTGTTAGATCCCATCATGTTGGATGAATTGTGATTAGTTGGGATATCGATGTTCCAACACTCGCATTACTTTGGCATTTTTATCCAACCAGCACTGAGTTTTCATCAGCCAATTGTGTTGCCATTAGGTCAGTCCAGTTTAATTGGAGACCCTTTTTGTGTAACTCTTTGCATGTTCTAGAGTTTGATTGTAGCATAGTTTTTTAAGTCATTTTGTTATATCTGCAAACTTTTCGCCATCTCATGTTTTGTCGCCTATTTCGCCGAAGCATCATTTTAATTGGACATAAGTGAAAGCACTTCTACTGGATCCTAGTTACACGTCCGTAGGTGGGATTCCACTATTTGACCTCTCGTCCGGTTTGTGTGAAAAATGCCGACTGTTTATTTCCTCACATGCTTTGTTATTTTCCTAAGAAGGACTTCCTCTTACTAGACCCTCAGGACTGGAAGGAGAACCTGGAGAGGGTCATCGAGTGCCAGTCTCCCACTGCCTTCTTATCCATGATTGCTCATTAAGTGCTTTGTGGTGAGCGGACGTTTGTAAAAGGCTTTCTCTGGAATAATTCTAAGGTGGCCATGTTTATCTAGTTGAAGCGTCTGGTCTAACTAATAGGGGAGGGGCTCGACTCTTTTGATACGCAACTTCAGGCTATGTGAATAGCGAGTGCTGAAGTTGAAAGTATCTTAGATCAAGTTTACGTAGACCGTTTCCCTCACGGTCGTGGGCTATCGACGTAGGCCGCAGCGCTTCCCCCTGTCGATCTCCGCTCCGGACCAGCTGTTCGTCGTTGGTGGAGTTCCGGCGAGATTTGACAGAGGAGTGCATCCCGGAGGAGATCGATGTTATCATTATGTTTTCTAGCTGAACGGCGCAATATATGGAATCCCGAGAAATCGATTGCTACCGTACGCCGATATGGCTGAGGTAGTTGAAGACGTACCCTTTTCCACGTGATAATTGAGACGTACCCTTTCCACATGTTTGACCCCCTCAATGAATTCTAAAGATTGGCAAGGCATGATTTCCCTGTACAAAAGCCAGGCTGACAGTTCCTCAACATACTGTGTTCATTTATATGTCTGATAATTCTGTTCTTTACTATAGTTTCAATAATTTGCCTGGCACTGAAGTTAGGCACACTAGCCTGTAATTGACAGGATTGCCTTTACACCAATTTTTTTAAAAAAAGGCTCTAACATTAGCTAGTTGTCTGGGACAGAGGCTCATTTAAGCAATAGGTTACATACCACAGTTAGTAGTTTTGCAGCTTTGTATTTTAGTTCCTTCAGAACTCTTAGGTTCATACTACCTGGTCCTGCTGACTTACTGTTGCAGGTTTTTTTCCCCAAAATCTCCTCTGTTGACGCCTCAGTCTGGGACAGTTCCTCAGATTTGTTAGCTAAAAAGAATGGCTTAGGTGTGGAACTCTTTCTCATACTATGCAGTGAAGACTGATGTAAAGAATTCATTTAGCTTCTCCCCAATGTTCTTGTTGTCTTTGAGTGCTCCTTTAGCACCTCAATCATCAAATGACCCCACTGATAGTTTGGCAGGCTTCCTGCTTCTGGTGTACTTAAAAAATAAACTTTTTTTTTAAGCTCTTTTTTTTTTTTTGTCTTTTGCTAGCCATTCATCAAATTGTTGTTTTGTGGCCTACCTAGTTATACTTTTATACTAGACTTGCCAGAGTTTGTTCCTTTTTAATATCCTCAGTAGGATCTGACTTCCAATTTTTAAAGATGTCTTTTTGTCCCTATCTCCCTCTTTAACTCTGCTAGTGATTGTCGTCTTTTTTTCTTAATTTGGAGTATACATATAGCTTGAACCTCTGTTACAGTGTTTTAAAAAAGTTTCTGTGCAGCTGGCATGCATTTCACTCTTGTGACTTTTAATTTTCATGTGACTAGCCTCTTCATTTTTAGTTGTCCTTTGTGAAGTTAAATGCGACTGTAGTGGGCTTCTTTGGTATTTTCCCCCTACAAGGATATGAACTTTAATTACATTATGATCACTATTACCAAGCAGATCAGCTGTATGCACTTCTTGGACCAGATTCTGTGTACTGCTTTGTGACTAAATCAAGAATTTCCTCTCCTTTTGTGGGTTCCAAGCCTAGTCGATCCAAGAGGCAGTCATGGAATTGCATAGTCCTCTTTCATCCTCTCAATGAGAAAACAGGTTATTTTCAACATGATTGATATCAACTTGCAACCATTACTTTGGTCATGTTATCTTGTGATAGCATGGTTCATAGAATTAAATATGACTATCAGAAGGCTGATAAATATGGAACTGTGTATATTCAGAAATAATTACCTAGCATTCTTTCCTGAAATTTAAAGAATAAAGAGTTCTCAGATTTTACTTAAGGACAGCTATGAAGTAGATAATATCTAGTCATTGTCAGTAGTGCAGGCTTTTTTTTTTAAAGTGTATTGATTTTTATTAAATGTAAAGGATACTTGCCCTTGGAAGCTAAGATTTTGTCACGAGTGGTTTTTAGTAAAATTCAGGGGCAGCTCATGGGCAATAAAGAAAAAGTCACAGAAGCCGTGACCAATCTGTGACAAGGTGGGGATCTGCAGGTCCCCACGCTGCCTGCAGTGGGGCAGGAGCTCTGGGGTCCCCCACCTGGGTTGTGTATTGGAGCTCCAGAGTCCCCCCGCAGTCCATGGCTGGGAGTAGTGAGGTACTCCTGCCTGCCTGCAGGTCCAGGGGTCCCCGCTGCCTGCAGGGGCCAGGAGTTCTGGGGGCCCCCACAGCAGCTGGCAGCTGTAGGGTATCCCCACTACCTGTGGCAGCTTGGAGCTCTGGGGACTGCAAGCGGCAGCAGGGGTATCCCGCAGTTCCTGGCCCCCATGTGCGGCTGTGGATCCTGCAGCTCCCAAGCCCCGCAGGCTGAAGTCACAGAGGTTGCTGGAAGTCATGGATTCTGTGACTTCTATGACCTCCGTGACTGAATCTTAGCCTTAATCACGGTTTCTTATACTGGTTTCAGTTTTGATCCACTGCCAGTGAAGACAACTGTGTAGCGCTGGATCTTGTAAAATTGTTTGAACACGTAAAAAAAACTAATTTTGCTTTCTGTTGAATGGTCTGTTTATTCATATTTAAGGAATTTGTGCCCTAGTGGTTTAGAATAAACTCCCAAGGAGTTGACACACTTATTGTGAAGTTAGAATTTTTTCGGTTTAAACAACAAAAACTTATTTTAATTTCCTGAGCCAGTCAGACACGCAAACATTCATCAGTTGTGGGCTTTCAAAATATAGAAATGCTAGAATTGCTTTAGTTAACATTTTCATAGCTTATATCAGGTACTGTAACACTTGGGAATGTACTTTCAGATACAGCTAGTTACAAAAGATATACAAAAAATAATGTTTCCGTTCATCTTAATTACTGCACATTTGTGTTTTTTGTTTACATCCTGTTAAGTTGGAGTCTGTCTGATGTCCAGTATGTTTGAACGTAATTTACTCTGTTTTTACAGTTTGAATACCAACCTATGATAGCAGAAAGTCTCCAAACCAACAATTAAGGCATATGGGATTATCTAGAGAGTGGGGTATTTTTTTCTATCAATCTGTGATATAAAATCTTAATTTTTCTTGTGATTGCAGAGGTCAGCAGATGCATCAAGCCCAGAAGATGGAGAAGGTAAGGAAGGAAGTGTTTTAGTTATTTTAGATTGCTAGTTGCTGTCTAATTAGAATTTTGTCTGTTTTATCTCTTAAATCCTTTATCTCTACAGAATCTGACCGTGAGGATGGGAGTTACTGTCCTCCTGTAAAACGTGAAAGAACTTCATCTTTAACACAGTTCCCTCCTTCACAGACAGGTAAAGGGTTTTCTAATTCTTTTACAGCAAGAAAATAAGGGAGAAGATGTACTTCCTTGGTTTCTATCTAATTCTCCAGTCCTTCCATCATCTTCCATGCTGTGGGCAGACTACTAACATGGAGGGCGAGCAGATCCTCTTTCCTTTATATTGTGTTGCTTTTTCCTTTGCCTTCCCTCATGAACCTAAGTCTCATCCATGTCACTGCCACAACTGAAGCAAGACAGTGAGGAATGTGGGCTTAAATCCGTAAACAAAGCAGGGATATTAAACAACTTTCTTTACTCATAGATTCATAGATTAAGACCAGGAAAGATTTTTGTGATCATCTAGTCTGACCTTTTGCATAACACAGACCATAAAATTTCACTCAGTAATTCCTGCATCAAACCGATAACTTCTGGTTCAGCTAGACAGAATCGTTTAGAAAGACATGCAATTTTGATTCGAAGAAAGTGCATCTTATTTCTAGTCTAAATTTGTCTAGCTTAAGCTTCCAACCATTGGATCTTGTTATATCTTTGTTAGATACAATACAAACTATATCTATTGAAACCTTTTCTATTGTTCATAGACTTATCAAGCCAACCCATAACTAGTCTTAGATAAAATAAATAGTGACCTTTTTTAGTTTCTCACTGTAAAGCAAGTTTCCAGGCCTTGGATCATTATTTCTGTCACTGTGGATAACACTGTCACTCAGACCTGTAATTGGGGCATCATCTTTGACTCAACCCTGTCTCTCAAGCCACACTTCCAGGCAGTGTCCGAGTCTTGCTGCTTCTACCTAGCTAAAGTTTCCAAGATTCAGCCTTTTCTTTCTGTCCAGACCGTCAAGGTTCTTGGTCAGGCATTTTCATCTGCCTTGACTTACTAATCTTTTTTCTGGCCATGAAACCAGCCACATCATTCTATTCAAGTCTATTCAAAATGCTGCTGCTGGGTTCACCTTCCTGGTACATCACCTCCCTCTGTGCCTCTCCACCTCCACCACTGCTTCAAACAGAATCCTTGCTTTTTAAGACTCTTCACCATTTAGTCCCACCCTTTCCTTCAGATCTATTCACTTGTCAAGCTGTTGACTTTGCCATCACTGGCATGATGAAGGTGATCTTCATCACTTGCCTGTCTACTGCTCCCTCCAGCGTCTACCAACTCTCTTACACTGTTTCCATACATGGGGTGTGTGTGTGTGTGGGAGAAACGAGTACACTCCCCAACACAAATGGTGAAGCTGCCTAATTTTCCCTCAAGTTGCTCCTTAACCTATCTACTTCTGTGATGCTTCCAAATCACTGCCAGCTAGCATTGACTAAGCAATAGATGAGCTGAGACTTCAGGTTTTTTGCTAATTTCTGGTTCTTGTTACTCCACCCAGTTTGTATTCTCCACTGTCATGTCCTGTCTGACATCAAGCCTGTAAGTTCTTTATTTTCCGTCTGTACAGTACTTGAATGATGGGGCTCTGATCCTTGATTGGGGTTCCTAGGTTTTGCTGTAGTACAGATAATTAACAATCATGTTCTAGGTTCCCTGAAAGCCTTGGTAATAGCTGGTTAGTTTCATACAGCGTAAGGCTAGAAGGGACCATTAGACAACCTAGTCTGGCCTTCTCTAGATCATAGCTCATTAAAATTCACGCAGTTGCTCCTCTTCTTAGCCCTAAAACTTTATTTAGTCTAAAATATCCAGGACTCAGATTAAATAGTGAAGAGAACAAGAGAGACCAAGGTTTTCACCAATGCTTGAGGTCCCTGCAATGGCCAGATGATGATGTCCAGATGATCCTAGCAGGTGAACTATGCCTCATGTTTCGGAGGAAGCTGAAACCCTCCAGGGTCCCTGCCAGTCTGAACTGAGAGCAAATTTTTTTCCCAACCTCAAATCTGGGCATTAGTACGGCCCTGAGCATGGCACGCCAGCTATTCTTCTAAGAAAGAGGAAAGTGTGAACATAAGCATATAAGAGTGGCAGTACTGGGTCAGACCAAAGGTCCATCCAGCCCAGTATCCTGTCTATTGACAGTGGCCAAAGCCAGGTGCCCCAGAGGGAGTGAACCTAACAGGTAGTAATCAAGTGATCTCTCTCCTGCCATCCATCACCACCCTCTGACAAACAGAGGCTAGGGACACCATTCCTTACCCATCCTGGCTAATAGCCATTAATGAACTTAACCTCCATGAATTTATCCAGTTCTCTTTAAACTCTGTTATAGTCTAGCCTTCACAACCTCCTCAGGCAAGGAGTTCCCACAAGTTGACTGTGCACTGTGTGAAGAAGAACTTCCTTTTATTTATTTTAAACCTGTTGCCTATTAATTTGTTTGGCCCTAGTTTCTTATATTATGGGAACAAGTTAAATAACTTTCCTTATTCACTTTCTCCACACAACTCAAGATTTATGTACTTCTCTATCCCCCTTAGTCTCCTCTTTTCCAGGCTGAAAGTCCTAGCCTCTTTAATCTTTTCTCATATGGGACTTGTTCCAACCCCGTAATCATTTTAGTTTCCTTTCTTGATCCTTTTTCTAGTGCCGGTATACTCTTTTTTGAGATGTGTTCTCATCTGTACGTGGTATTCAAGATTGGGCGTACCATCGATTTATAAAAGGGCAATAAGATACTTCCGTCTTACTCTCTATCCCTTTTAATGATTCTAACATGCTGTTTGCTTTTTTGACTGCCGCTTCACAGTGTGTGGATGGCTTCATAGAAAAATCCACAATGACTCCCAAGATCTTTTCCTGAGTAGTTGTAGCTAAATTAGCTCCATCATATTGTATGTATAGTTGGATTATTTTTCCAGTGTGCATTACTTGGCATTTATCCACATTAAATTTCATTGCCAGTGTTTTCACTCACGTTTTTTCTTTTTTTTTTATTTTTTAAAGTCTTTTTTTTTTTTCTCATTTTTTTCTTTTTTTTTCTTTTTTTTTTTTTTTTTATCTTTTTTTTATATAGATTTTTTTTTGTTTTTTGATTTATCTTTTTCTTTTTCTTTTTACTTTGAGCTCTTTTTTTTGTTATTTTTTTTTTTTTTTTTTTACTTTTTATTGTATTTTTTTTTTTTTTTTTTAGTTGAGATCTTTTTGAAGTTCTCACAGTCTGCTTTGGTCTTAACTACTTGAGAGTTTAGTATCATCTGCAAGCTTTGCATCTCTCTGTTTACCCCTTTCTCCAGATCATTTATGAATAAGTTGAATAGGATTGGTCCTAGGACTGACCTTGGGGAACTCCACTTATACCCCTCTCCATTGAAATTTACCCTTGTTCCCTGTCTTTTAACCATTCTCAATCCATGAAAGGATCTTCCCTCTTATCTCATGCAACTTAATTTATGTAAGAGCCTTTGATGAGAGACCGTGTCAAAGGTTTCTGGAAATCTAAGTCGCTATGTTCACTGGATCCCCCTTGTCCACATGTTTGTTGACCCCTCAAAGAACTCTTTATAGATTAGTAAGACATGATTTCCCTTTACAGAAACCATGTTGACTTTTGCCCAACAATTTATGTTCTTCTATGTGTCTGATAATTTTATTCTTTACTATTGTTTTCAACTAATTTGCTGTACTGATGTTAGACTTACCAGTCTGTAATTGCTGGGATACCACTAGAGCCCTTGTAAATATTGACGTATATATTAACTACTTCCAGTCATGGGTGCGAAGCCAATTTAAAGGACAAGTTACAAACCATAGTTAGTAGTTCTGCAATTTCACATTGAGTTTTTAAAAGCATGAAAGCACTGATCACATCCCTCAATATCTCCTCTGAAGTTGTGGACAGTCTCTAATGTTTCAGCAAGAAATGTGTATGTGTGGGAGTGGGGACAGAAGACTATTCTGCTGACCTCAGATTTGAGCCCCTGTGAGGCAAGAATAGGTTAAATCTTTCTGTGCTTTGGTCTGAGCACCTTTCTGCTGATAACCTTCATCACAGTGCCGTTAAATGATACATTTGAGGATGAAGCTTGGCACTAGACCCATAGTCACTGGCATGGAGACACAATAGTCTCTGTGGCACATGGAGCTCAATCACAAAGAGTCATCACTGGTCAGTCTGCAACATGTCAAATTTATAATGCGTTCACTCTAGATGATTCACCCAGGGTGGCTAGTAATGAAGTGACACTGCTTGGAGGCATTGCCTCATGAGTTCGTCATTTATCTGAAATCCTACTAATGGAGTAACAGCAACTCACCCCCCCCCCCCAGTTTGTTTAGGGAGAACCTATGCCCTGAGAGACATTTTGATATTTAGCCTTTGTAGGATTTCTTATTCATATGGTGGGGATTCTAACCTGGCCCTTGCAGTTGCCCTTTAAGGTAGCGACTGTTCTTAACGTTTTCATTATTTTGGGAATGTCAGCCACTTGGCTAGTTCATTCTCCCCTTTCCAAAGATTAGGGCTTTGGAGCAGAGCCTGGAGCAGTGGAGCTACAAGTTTTTGCCTGGAGCGGAGCCAGAGCACAGCTCCAAAACTCTGTCAAAGATACTCCAGAATAAACTAGGATATCAGCTTTATCAGCATTGTGACTGGCACCTAACTGGAGGTGTCAGTGTCTGCTATTGTTAGTTGTTGGAGGGTAGTAATTTCTTGGCTTTCACTGACTGAATGTGTTCACATTTCTCTATCGGAAGGATTGACTAAGATCTGTCTTTTGAGAGGTGTCAGAATATCATTCTGCATCACAAGATCCAGCTGGTCTTTAGTCATGCAACTGTATCACACATGGCTCAGCAAGATGAGATACACGTGATCCCAAGCACTACAAGTTTGGCAGACACTGATTGTTTTACTCGTTGAGCATCAGTTTTAACTGTACTCAGAGTACATGATCAGGCGACAGCAAATGTTTTTTGTATGACATTGTCAGTGGTGAATTCAGATACCCTATATTGTAGTAATCAGAATAATGACATTAGGACTTTCCTGCCTGGCGCTGACCAGTATCACATCTTCTCCAAGACTGGACGTCCAGATCCCACAAGTCATGAGAAATTACAGATTATACCTGGGATGGAGAGCTCTAACAGAGGAGGTTCTTGTCCCAGAGTACTTGCTGCTTATTTGCACAATGGGCATTTTATTAGTACTTTGAAGATAGGGAGTGTCCTGAATTCCTCAAAGATGGAGTTAATTTGAATGGCTTGCCAGATCACCAGTACTACTTATTGCTAGCGTTCAGAGAAGTCTGGAGAAGCCAACTTTGATATGTTTGCCATCAGTGCTCTTCACAATAAAAACTCTCTAACAGAATCAGAGGTTGCGAGGTCTCCATGTTTCAGCAATCCCAGGTTGACCCAGATATGATGATATGATATGATTCCAGCAGCCCCATGCTAATCCTGATAGGGGTTTAGACTCAACCTGGCCTTTACCAAGATTAATCTCTCAGCCGGGGTCTTGCATTCCATCCCAGTCAAGTAGCCTGCTGCCAGGTAACAGGGTCCAAGACTTGAAACACCCCATGCCTGGTGAGGTAGGGTGAAAAGGTTTAGTTGATTATAGCAATGGTTTGTGAATCTGCTTTAAGCCTCTGTTATCTAGTGAGCCTGGGATTTGTTGCATGGGCAGTTATTTTCTGGGAAATATTGATTTTAGCCTTCACAAGAGGCAAGCATTAGGTCTTCATAATTGGACCAACCTGGTGCCAAATATTTTCTAAGATAAGATGGGGTATTTAAATTTCATAAATACTTCCTGTAAGCATTGTCTACATGGGAAAAGTTACCAGTATAACCATACCATTATAATTCTAGCAATGTAGCTGTGCTGATATAGCATAACCCCCTGTGTGGACACACTTTTTTGAGATGTGGAGTGCTTTTATTTGGTTTAGCTTTGTCTCTTTGGAAGTAGTTTAAGCTAAGTTTCGACTCTTTGTAAGACAATTGACTGTTATATTATCAAAAAATTTGTCCTTTGAGTAGTTGTCCCTATGGGTGCTCCCCTCCAGCTGTGTGTGCACACCCGTGTGCTTTCGATCAGATGTTTTTGGTTGCAGTGTCCAGGTGGTCCTTCCCTGTGCTGCAATGAAAGAGTATATATGGGAGTATGGACATATGCAACCACTCCAGTTCCTTCCTAATGTGTGTGGCTAGAGATGGAGTGTTGTTTGTTAGCTTTGAGTTCATCTAGCTTGCTTGTCTTTATTTTTTATTCTATTTTATTGTATTAATTCCCTGCACAAGTTGGGTGCTTTTGGGTGGTTCCCCCATTTTGTTTTTGAAGTTGGGGCCTGCTTTCACCCCTCTGAGACCTTGGCATCTCTTTGTCTGTGGCCTTTTTTAGGGGAGTGGGTAGGGTGAGTTTGCCCAAAACTCCAGGCTTCAAACTCTGCCAGACCTTTAAGTCTTTTTCCCTCAGTGACGGACATTCCAGCTGCCTCTGCTGTCTCAGATTGTCTCGCATTCCATCTGAGTGCAAGGTCTGCACTGGCTTTAAGAGCAGATCTAGGAAGCTGAAAGAAGACAGGCTTAAGTTACTCCTTATGAAACATTCTGTGAGATCTGCCACTGCCTCAGGGCCCAAGTACTCCATTCTCACTCCTCACACCTGATAAATTGGCCTCAGACAATTTGGGTGCCCCATCAACTTCTGTGGTTCCAGCTTCAATAAGCAGAGACTTGTGGGCAGTTTCAGAGACCCTAAAACAACCCGCCACCCCAAGGTTTTCCAGGAGAGAGCCTAAGAAGAGGGAGAAGTTGCCCCAGAAGTTGGATAGCAAGGAGACCTAGTGTCCTGGTATGCATATTACCGAGGCTCCTATCCCCTCTGGTGCTGACCTCTCCTCCATACCAGCAAAAAAGTTCTCCAGTATTTCACTCACCCAGTAAGCAGCCCAGCTTAGCACTGATGCTGGTTTTCCAGACACAGAAACTCCTTGAAGAAGCCAGCTTCATCTGTGACCCTGACCCCCACTTCTATGGGCCATGCACATAAGGAACATACAGATTGCCCAGCTTTACCATCCCCAGTATCTTCAGCTGCATTTTAACTAGCCACTCAGTGCCCTGCTTTGCCAGTGCTGACTAGATTCCTTGTGCAAGCGAGCTTTCAAGTGTCTGAAGAACCTGACTGCCCTCTGCTCACAGGTACCAAGAGGGATCTTCTGCTGATACAGTCTCACACTCTGATGACATGGCTACTGGGAACTATACCTCTAGCCTCTTGCCCCACACTTGCACATTACAGAAACTGGATAATCCCTTCTGGGACTTGGAGATCTCTGTCCAAGATTCCACTACCTTTCCACTTGACATCCTTTTCCCCGCCCCTCCTGAGATGGCTGTGTCAGGTTAAGACATCTCTCAGGATCAGGATAATGAAGGCACGGAGTGGTGGTCAGGTTGGGTTCCAGGAGATGATGGGAATGGCAGCCAAGGTGGTGAAGCTCCTTCCATCCTCTTCTGACACAGACGCAGTACCCAGCTTTCCCTCCCCACTCCCCGCCAAGGTTTTCTTTTTGAGGACCCTGAAAGGGAACTCTCATTAATTTGTTCACAAATTAGGCCTGATTTCCAACCAGATTTTGGTTCATTGATTATCCTGGGAACAAGTGACTACTGAAAAAGATTTGGGGGTCATGGTAGGTAATCAGATGAACAGGAGCTCCCAGTCCAACACTGATGGCCAATAGTACATGCAATCCCTTGGAACGCAAATGGGAATCTCAAGCCAAAGAAGTAAAGAGGTTAGTATTTAACCCTCCGTATTTCCTTGGTGCACACGCTGCATGGAATACGCTACAGCTTCATGGCTGTCCAACAATTATAGAAAGGGATGTTGATATGAAATTGAGAGGTCAAGATGAGCCACAAGAAGATTAAAGAATTGAAAAACATGCCACAGTAATAGACTCAGGAACTCAATCTTAGTTTGTGCTTAACAAGATGAGAAGATCTTGAAATTAAGTCAATGCTATCTAACTTATATTATACGGAGAAACTTATGATATGGGGCATCGTTGACCACAACAGAGAGGGTCCTAACAAGAGCCAATGGCTGGAAAGTGAAGCTTACAAAAATTCAGAAACTGAAATAAAGGTGTACATTTAAACAGCGACGTAATTCAACCACTGAACAATTTTACACAAAAGGGTGTGGTGGATTCTCCATCACACCGTGAATTTATGGTCAAGATTGAAGTTTGATTACACATCCTCTAATTCAAATACAAAAATACTAATGGAAGTTCTCTGGCCAGTGTTCTGGGAGTCGATTTGATGATCGCGGACACTCGACTTCCGGTCGCATCTAACATGAAATACAACATGTGCATTCAACTGGAAAAGATGTAAAAAGCAAGCACTAAAAGTTAGGAAATACCAAAGCTGGCACAGAAGAGAATATCTACTTAAAAGACAACCAACATACAGGACTGCCTCTGCAGTATCCCACTAGACTAGGATTGGAAATTATGTATATGCTTAATATTTCTAACAAATGTTTGAATCAACAACTTTTGAAAAAGTCTAGTGTAGAACAAGACAGTGATAATTAACATGTGCTAACTGGTTCCAGTTAAAGCCTGAAAAAGCTTAAGGCCTTGGCTACACTGGAGAGTGCAGCGCTGGTGGTGGGTTACAGCGCTGGCAACTTACTCACCATCACACTGCAAGGCACCATACAAGCCTGCATCTCCCTGGACGCAGCGCTGGCTGTACTCACTGCTCGTTCTGGCGTATAAGGAAATTTGCAGCGCTGGTGATGGACAAGCGCTGCTGCAAGTGTGGCCCACCGAAAAGCGCTGTAAATGGCCTCCGAGGCATTCAGAAGGCATCCCCAGAAATGCCCTGTCAGCTCCACTCTCATCATTCACACCTCCTAACTGCCCTGGCCTCAGGTGACTCACCCCAAATGAAACCCCGGGAATTTAAAAAATCCCCTTCCTGTTTGCTAGCCAGGTGCTGAACTGCAATCAATAGTGAAATCTTTACCAGGTGACCATGCCCCACGGCCACGAGCCCCCAGCAATGGAAGCAATGGCAAAGTTGCTGGACCTCATCAGTGTTTGGGGTGAAGGATACCTGTGCAGTACACAGCTGCACCACAGCTGTAGGAATACGAATACCATAATGGGCAGATCTCAGGCCATTGCTGGAAAGGGCCATGACCGGGACAACAGTGCAGTGCAGGGGAGGTTAAAAGTGAAGGATGCTGATGGAGTGCCTATTAGCAAAGCTGCAAGGGAAACTGCCGCTCAGGTGGCTACCACCCACGACCGTGAGCCGTATTTACAAGGAAGCGGAACGCAGTATTGGGACACTATCAGAGCGGACGAGGCGAAGGTGGGGGAAGCGGAAGGGGGGGGAGAAATCGAGAGTGAAGGGTACTAGGGGGGAGGAGACACCCTCGGAGTCCAGGAGGCAATGCAGCCAGGAGTTCTTCTCAAGCCAGAGGAAGGCAGCCAGTCGCAGCAAGCTGAAACTTGTTTGTGAAAGGACAAGCAAGAGGAGCGGTTTCCGGTAAGCAGCTTTATTCGGGATTGGAATATGTTTGGAAAGAGGAGGGGGGTTACGGCTGGGCATGCATGCCTAGATGTGGAACAGCCCACTGATGTGAGTCTATCAGCGAGTTGCGGTAATTCGCCTCGTAATCTCTATCAAAAGTTTCAGCCAGAGCGGGGCAATGCCGCCCTTGCGCAAGTTGTAGGGAGAGCCAACTGTGGCCTGTCCGCCAGCAGGCTAACGCGTACCACATCACTGTGCGAGAGGGGTAAGGGGACCATTGCTGGCACACAAGGCAAGCTGAATAGGGCCAGGGCAGAATCCGCATGCTGTAGAAAACCCTCCCAAGCTCTCAGGTGACGACCGCAGCACGAGATAGCTCTAAGATTAACTCCTGTGGAAAATGTTGGGGAAGAAACATGTCAGTGTAGATCCGCCCTGCAGCAGTTTGCTATTCCTCAATGCACAACCCCTGCCAATACCTGAAAACAAATCAAGTCCCCCTTACTCACAAAATTTCCTGCCTCCTGTGGTTAGTGTGCTCTGTTTGGTATGGAAAAGATGCTTAAAGTGAAGACTGTAAAACTCCTTCATGTGTGGGAATAACTGATCTGGGTGAAGATTAAAAATCGAACGCAGCCTGTGTTAACTGTTTCCATTTTTGTCTTTCGAACAGTGTACTGACATACTGGACTGCCCGTATCATCCAATATGGCCAGAGGCTTACAAAACATCAGAAAGAAAGCCCGCGAAAAAGCAAAGACGACAAATGCTGAAGCAGTTATGGATCAGTTCTGCCAGAGAGAAGTAAAACTGCAGGATTGGAGAGAAAGCGCAGCAGCTAAGAAGGAGCACAAGCATGCTGATAAAGCCATCCTGCGCGCCAAACCGGACATACCAGTCACTCGCGTAAGTCATGCAGGCAGCACTAACCGTCCGCCCACTCTGCCCGTCCCAAAGACCTTGCCCTTGTGACCCAATGTCAGCTCCAAGACCCCTTCCAACAGCATCCAGTGTTCTTATCACCAACCATACTAGCCCCAAACACCTGTAACGTTCCCCAACCAGCCTCATGAGTAACATACGACCCTACCTCTCTGCACCACCCCATCACCCATGCAGATAATTCATCCTGAAGTGCAGCAGTCATTGCACAGCATCTTCAGACAGGACATATTCAAACGCTGTGATTGGTACCAGTATTCACGTCACCCCGACCCCTAATTCCAACCTGCCCTTTTTAAGTTCCCAAAATGTGTGTGTCTCAAAGAAAGTATTTCTTTTCAATAAAATAGAATTCTAGGCTTGAAAACAGTCTTTATTATAATGAGAAAGGAAAGATACGTAGCCCAGGAAAGAAACAGGCATCGCAAATCATTTAGGAAAAGCAGATTCCTACTAACATTGTAACCACTGCACATTTCAAATCCCGTGCAAGGCACCAAAACATTATGTTGGTTTCAAACCATAAATTTCTCCTAAAAGGCATCCCTAATCCATTGCAGCCCTGTGCTGGACCTGTCTAGTCGCCCCTGCTCCTCTGGCTGTGGCAAAATATCAGACTCCAAGCGTGAAACCCGGAGGTCCATATCCTGACTGAATGTTTCACCCTTCCCTTCACAATATTATGGAGGGTACAGCACATGGATATAACCGCTGATGCTGCTTTCCCCCAAGTCTAGCTCCCATACAAGATCTCCAGTGACCCATTTAAAACGCCAAAGCACTACTCCACAGTCATCTGCCAACCGGCTCAGACCTGTAGTTGAAACCGTCCATTGCTCCTATCAAGCTACCCATAAACGGTTTTCATGAAAAAGGCACAACGGGAAGTTGGGTCCTCAAAGGATCACAATGGGCATTTCAACGTCCCTTTACTGTGATCTTGCGGTCTGGAAAAAAAGTCCGGCCTAGCAGCTTCCTGAACATGGCCCACTGTCCAAAGATAGCGTGCATAAGCACCTTCCAGGCAAGCCTGTGTTAATAGTCACAAGAAACGACCACTAGTGATCCACAAGCAACTGACGAACCACAGAAAAATACCCCTTCCGATAAAGTACTCAGATGCTAGGTGGGGTGGTGATCAGAAATAGGAATATGCGATCCCATCCATCCTCGCCTCACAGTAGGAAACCCATTTGTGC
>NC_133779.1:26885827-26893478 GCF_003597395.2 Chelonoidis abingdonii | reverse complement strand
CGGCCTGCACCAATTTTAAAAGGGGAACATTTTTACCCAGCGGATTTTGCCCAGCTTACTCCCCAGTTTTCAGCTGCATTTTAACTAAGCCACTCAGTGCCCTGCTATTGCCAGTTGCTTGACTAGATTCCTTTGTGCAAGCTGGTTCAAGTGTCTGACGAACCTGCTGCCCTCTGCTACAGGTACCAGAGGGATCTTTTGCTGATCAGTCTCACATCTGATGACATGGCTACTGAGGAACTATACCTCTAGCCTCTTGCCCCACACTTGCACATTAACAGAACTGGTATCCTTCTGGGACTTGGATCTCTGTCAGATTCACTACCTTTCCACCTTGACATCTTTCCCCGCCCTCCTGGATGGCTGTTTGTTCAGGTAGAATCTCTCAGGATTCGGATACTGAAGGCACGGAGTTGGTGGCTCAGGTTGGGTTACCAGGAGATGATTGGGATGGCAGCAAGGTGGTGAAGCTCCTTCGCCTCTTCTGACACAACTCGTCCCCGCTTTCCCCTCCCCACCCCCGCCAGGTTTTCTTTTTGAGACCTGAAGGGAATTCATTATTTGTTCACAATTAGGCCTGATTTCCACAGATTTTGCTTCATTGTTTCTGGTTTCGATTATTTTACAGGCATGACTTTAACGTCCTTGAATTTTAATGTAGCCTTTTGTTTAGCTATTTATCTTTTTTCTTATTTATTCCTTTTCCCACCCATATGTGTTGTTGATCTTTGATGAACTTATTTTCACACTTGCTCCACTTAGAAGAAATTTGTGGCCAATTTTCACAGCACCTGGACGTGGCAAGGGGGTAGTTATTTATTTTGGCAGTTGAGTTCTTTAGTTGTCACTATGGGTGCCCCACTACTGCTCCTTCCCCCTACTTCAGAGTCTTGCCTGTCTGATTTTTTTTGAAAGCACTGGGTGGCATCAATTCCATTCCACTGCGCTCGATAGAGCATACAAATGTAGGGGTGGGTACGCAAATCTCATATTTCAAGCCATGGTCTCTGCACCATCGGGGTGTGCGCAGCTTGAGCAATTCTTCTCTGAACTCAGTATTGTATAATAGTCACTCTCCATAGTGTCTCATTTCTTTTCTGTATAGTGTTAGGCTTTTCCTTCACTTCCAAATTCCTGGTCCTCTGCCTGAACGAGCAACATACTGCGCGAAGTGCAACATTCGTGTTTTATTGGGTGATTCGAGTTATCATCCTTTTCCTTTCGATCATCTTGTCCCTATTATAAATATTTGCTTCTTACACTACTTTAATCCTGCCTCCTACTTTTGTAGCTAACTTTCTCCCTTTTAGTACGAGCATTAACCTCCAATTTACAGAACACAGGACCATGCATAAAACAACACATCGAGCTCGGATTTACACTTAATCTATACGCATAAGGGTTTCAGCTACCTCTATTCACAGTTTCTCCGCTTGTTATTGTAGGAGTTCCTTACCAGAGAAACTGTCGACTAAAATTTCACTTTTACTGTTTTAGCTCTTTCTTTTCTGGAGGTGATATTGTCACTTCCAAACCCCAGATTGCTTATTTTTAATAGGATAGTTTGTTGTGAGGCTGTGACTACATTCCCGTTATGCTGCTGCCGAAACCAGCTCAGGCTTGTCACAGTAGGAGAGGCCTTACCGACAGTGAATTTTTGATTCTTTTCTTTTTCTTATACTGCTAAGTGATGAGCTACACCTAAATTAGTTGCCTTTGGGCTGATTCTATTCAACACGACCATTGTGTGATGGAGACTCCTCCTTCATGAGCCTGCTCTTGCTTTCACTGTCCAAAGAGAGAATCCTTTTTGCCAGTTGTTGCTGCCACGATGACATCTGCTTTTATGTGTGTTCTTCAAGACCATCGCTCCCCCCCCCCCCCCACCATGGCCTCGTTTTCTAGATATTCCTTTATAGTGTCAGTACAGTGGTGATTACTCTTCATTTGGAGGATTCATTTTCTTCCCCATCTGTGTTTTGTTTCTTTTAGGATGTTCTTGTTTCAGAGCCCGACACTTCATGCGTGCTTGGGGGTATTCTTAGCAATTGCCTTGCGATTGCTTAGCTGTCTGCACTTTACATGACTTGTTAAGTATCTCTTGAGCTCTATGCAAGTTTGTCTGTAGATAAAGGGATGTTAAAGTTTCTCATTACACATTTGAGTTGCTGAGGCTGTTGATTTAAATCTAAGCTGCGCTTGAGTACCATGTCTAAGCTGTTTACAGTTGGGAGCTGTTTCGTACGCTGTGTAGGAAGTGCTCGTGTGCAATTGCCGCTGGGTTGGTGCATTGGGCAGCTATCCGCACAGAGCACTCGTCCCATTTGCACCGTGGGGTGGAGGTGACGGCAGGGAGTGGGGGTCTCCACTTTCCTGTCCAACGCCCGTTGTGATCCGCTTTCACATCCCACAGTTCGCTGTTTTTTCATGTCCATGTTTGGCGTCATTATTGAGTCTCACGACGGTTTTCTTGGCTGATTTTCTTGGGAAATTGGTAGCCTGAGTCTGAGGACTTGCTGGATGAGTTCGCCAAGACATCACGTTTGGCAGATTGACTATTCCTTTCAGCTCCAACTGAACACGTGAGGGTCGACGTGATATGGTCGCTACGGCAGTATGCACTCATTGCTTGTGCTCATGAGAATGCTCAGCCACCATGGAACGCTTGCTTTTTTGGCGGGCAACCAGCACTGAGTTGGTTAGGGATCACATCGTATTGGAAGTCTGGGATTGATTAGAGCAATGCTTACAGAACTTTCTGGATGAGAAAAGCTTGCTTCATGGACTATGTGGGAGCTCACCCCACCCTGCCGTCAAGTACACGAGATTGAGAGCTGCCTGCCAGTGGAGAAGCGGTGGCTATTGCAGTCTGGCAGCTGCAACTCACCAGGACAGCTACGATCAGTGGTGGAACCATTGGAGTGGGCAAGTCACCTTGGAATCTTGTTGATGCAAGTTTTGGGGCCATATCGTCCTGCTAAGAGAACCGTGACTCTTGGGACGTGCAGGACCATTGTGGAGGCTCTTGCACAAATGGGTTTCCCTAACTGTGGGGCAGTTCCCGAGTCACGTGTTCTTTCTTAGCAGGATGCGATTAGGCCCTTGCACCTTGCATCAGACGATGTGAGTGACGTCCACACGGCTTAGTACTTCTCCCCACTACAACCCAAAACTGGTTCCCCACTCTGATGGCGGTTAGCTGTCTTGGAGTTGCCATGTTCACTGCATAGCCACCGTTCTCCACCTGGCAGGGCAGCTCTCAATTCGTGTCCTTGTGACGCCGTGGTGGGTGGTGCGCCCTACTAGTCCCATGCAATGAGTTTTCTCATCCAGAAGTTTCTGTAGCCATTCTTCATTCATCCCAGACTTTCCATGACGATGTTGATCCCACCCCTCAGTGCTGTTTGCGAGCCCAAAGCAGCGTTTTCCATGGTGCTGCAGATTCCATGAATGCCCACAAGCATGTAGTGTTCATACGCCGCGTTTCAGGCGAACCGATTATCTCGGTTCGGACTCCCGTCCACTGTCAGCTTGGAGCTGGAAGGAATAGGCTAACTGCCAAGTGTGTTGCTGGCGACACTCATCAGCAAATCCTCAGCAGGCTCAGGCTCCATTTTCCACAGAATCAGTCTGCACAGAAAACCGTCGGGGAATCACAATGACGCCAAAACATGGACAGAAAAACAGCAACTGCTGGGTTGAAAGCGATGCACACGGGGCGGTATGGACAGGACAGTGGCTGACCCCCACCTCCGTCCCGCTTCCACTAACCCACTGGTGCAAACTGGGACTGAGGTGCTCTGTGGGATCGCTGCCACAAATGCAACCATCCAACAGCGCTGCCAAATGTGGCCAACAATGCAGCACTTTCCTACACAGCTGTACGAAGACAGCTGTAACTCCCAGCACTGTACAGCTGGTCAGTGTAGCCATGGGCCTAAGCTTCAATTCTAGCAGCTTAGTATGTGTTTAAATGCAAATGCCTCAGCTATTTACTTTTTCAAAATTTTAGTACATTGTAGCAACACCATTTAACTCACACTTTTTATTCTAGTTCCTAGACAAAGCCTTAGGCAAGTAGGTGCTCAAGAAGATCTTTACTCCATGTCTATGTAAAGTTGCATTCCAGCTCGCAATCGCAAGGCAATTGCTAAAGATATACTCCCCCAAGGCACGCATCTTTAAGTGTTTATCGGGCTTTGTTCTGAAACTAAGACATCCTAAAGAAACAAAAAACCACCAGATGGTTGGAAGAAAATGAATCCTCTCAAAATGAAGAGTAATTCCACTTGTATGACCATTATGATAAGGAACTCATCTAGATAACTTGCTTGCCAAGCTGTATGTGGCTTGAAAGAACACACAATACAGAGTATGGTCATCTTCCGATGATTGGGCGCAGCACAGACTTGGCCAAAGATATCTCTACTTTGGACAGTGCAACGCAATGAGCAGGCTCTATGACTCAGGGGAGTCTCCCAGTACCACACCCAATGCTCGTGTTAGGTTATAGTATTATTCAGGCCTGTCTGCAAGGCCTATCTTTAGAATTTAGGTGTTTCTTCTGGTTTTTCATCACTTAGCTAGTTATAGAGGTATAAAAAGAAGAATCAAAATCACTGTCTGTGTAATGGCCTTCTCTTACTGTGACAGTCTGAGGCCTGGTTCTTCGGCTAGCAGCCATAAATGGGAAATGTATTGTCACAGCCTCACATTCCAAACTAGTCATATTAAATAAGGCAATCTGGGGCTTTTAGGAAGGTGATTCAATCTATCACCTCCAGAGAAAGAGAAGAGCCTAAACATGTAAAGGAAATTTAGTCTGACAGTTTCTGTCTGGTAAGAACTCACTCACTTATCAATGACATAGCTGGAGAACCCTTATGTCTGAATAGATGTAGCTGTAAAACCCTTATGTCTGTATAGATGTAGTTGTGAAATCCTCCCTTCTGTATGTTTTGTATGTTTATTTGCATGGTCTCTGTCTGGTTCTGTAATTGTTTCTGTCTACTGTATAATTAATTTTGCTCGGTGTAAACTAATTAAGGTGGTGAGATATAATTGGTTAGCTACAATACGTTAGGATTGGCTAGGTAATATTCAGTAGAAATGATTGGTTAGTATAGCTGAGAATATTACTATATAAATTAGGGCAAACAAAGTAAGTTGGGATTCAAAATAAGGAAAAGGAACTTGAAATTTAAGCTTGCTGGAAGTTCACCCCAATAAACATCGAATTGTTTGCACCTTCGGACTCAGGTATTGTTGCTCTCTGTTCATGCGAGAAGGACCAGGGAGTGTGAGAGTGAAGGAATAAGCTCTCTAACAGCTCAACATGAAGAGATGAAATTAGACATCTATGGAAGGAAGGTTACTTATTTATACAAATATGGAGTTCTTAGAGAGATTTTGTCCCTCTAAGTGCTCCACCCAGATGTGCATAGACCCATGTACTTTCAAATAGAGATTTTTGGTCTGTACCTGCACCCTTACATTCTTATGCTCTAATCTGAGGGCGCATTGGGGAGGATGGAATTGATGCCACTCCAGTTCTTCTCAAAAGAAAAATCCAGCCACAGGCAAGGACTCTGAAGTATAGGGAAGGGGCAGTTAGTGGGGCACCCATAGTGACAACATTTAAAGAACTCTAACTGCCATAAAAATAAATAACCTAGCCTTTTCCTTTGAGCAACTGTTCCTATGGGTGCTGTTGTAATAATTGGGCCTACAAATTTTCTCTAATTGTGAGCAAGTGTGAAAAGTGAAAGTTCATAAAATGTCAGACAAACATGTTGGTGGGAAAAGGTGAAAATGAGACAAAAAGATTAAATTAGTCTAAACAAAAAGGCCTACTATTAAATTCAAGACTGTTAAAGTCAGCCTAGTAAATAATCTGAAACCAGGAGGCCCCCATCGTGTAAGTATGGTCTACATTCTTTGTTCCTTGGTGTGTACATTGACATTTAGCTGTATTAAAACACAGATTGTTTGCTTGCACCCAGTAGACCAAGTGATCCAGATTACTCTGTATCAGTTACCTGTCCTCTTCATTATTTACCATTCCCCCAATCTTTATGTCATCTGCAAACTTTATCAGTGATGATTTTATATTTTCTTCCAGGTCATTGATAAAAATGTTAAGCAGCGTAGGCCCAGGAACCGATCATTGCAGGACCCCACTAGAAACACACTCACTCAAGGAGTTTCTTAATCTGTTTAATGTGTGCTTTGTTAGTTTTATGTTGTTCTAGTTTTTTAATCAAAATGTCATGCAGTACTAAGTCAAATGCCTTTATAGAAGTCTAAATATACATCAACACTATTATCTTTATCAACCAAATCTGTAATACCATCAAAAATATTGTTAGTCTGTTTTCCATTAAACTTATGTTGATTGGCATTAATTATGTGTTACCCTTGTTTAATTCTTTATTTGAGTTCAATATTAGCTAATCCATTATTATGTTGAAGGGTGGGACTTTACAATGAGGGAAACTAACTGTTGTGTCTGTACGTGTGGGTTTTTTCTTAGTAACTTTTTTCTTGACTACAGTAACAAAGAACAATGTCTTTATGCCATCAAGCTTCTGTGAACCTTCTGCAGGAAATTCTGATTCAGAACCAGGTGAGCTTCCTAATCTCTTTGCCTTTTTCAGCAAACTGTTATGGCTTGTGCTTGTGATCTAGAGCGGGCTAATGAACATTTTAAAACTAAGCCCTTAGATGAAAGAATGTGAATTAGCTGCTAAAGCTCATCTCCCCTCATAAGTAGATTGTTCTTATCAGTCATCATACAGGGTTTGTTTTCTGGGGCTTGCGGATATAAACTATTTATTTACAGTTCCCACTTTGCAATGCATCTGAACTTCAGGTGAAGTGGAATATGTCATTTTCCAGTATGTCATTGTTTTGTACGATGGAAGGTGGTATGATTCAAGTTTTGTATCTGTTGCCTTACTAGCTTAATAGCCTATTGTCATATCAGCTGTATACGGTTGCAAATATAACATAACCCACAAATCATACAGATATTTCATTACTGAAAAAAGAATTTAATTTAGCCTTATGTGAATTTTTAAAATGTCTTTAGAAGATGGTTTTAATTTCACTTTTTTCTTTTCAGTGGATCAGACAATTACCACAGCCCCAGTTCTTTCCTCCTTTTGGAACAAGGGACTTTGCCCACTTCTGTAATAACTTACAGCATGTGCTATCTTTAGCACTTCCCCAACTGTAGAGTGGAAGTGTGAACACATGCACCCAAACAGTCTTTGTGGTCCAGCGCCATTTGAAATCACTCCCAATGAAGATTCTTAGACAAACACTACATCAAGATAAGAGTTAAAATTGTGGTTACAGATTAGTAATTTTGACTAAAGGTTGTATTTATTCCTTAACTAAGACCTATAAACTCAGAAATTCAGAGTTAATGTTACACTTGTAAGACAACATTTTAAGGTATGGCACATGTAAAATTTTAACTCTGTCCTTTAGTGACACCATTAAATAACCATAAAATTATGCAAAAGAACAGGAGTGTTTGTGGCACCTTAGAGACTAACAAATTTATCTGAGCATAAGCTTTCATGGGCTACAGCCCCACTTCATCGGATGCATGTAGTGGAAAATACAGTAGGAAGACACTCTCTCT
>NC_133779.1:26842218-26882448 GCF_003597395.2 Chelonoidis abingdonii | reverse complement strand
TGTTTTCTGGAAGATCACCAATGGACTGTAGTTTCCTCAGGAAGTCAGTGGTGTCTCAAAGATAGCTAGGAGTGCTGGTAGCATAGGGCCTGAGGAGGGAGTCTGCATAGCCAAACAATCCTGCTGTCAGAGTGCCAATGCCTGAGATGATGGGGTGTCCAGGATTTCCAGGTTTATGGATCTTGGGTAGCAGATAGAACACCCCTGCACAGGGTGACTGTGTGGATTTGCTCTTGTGCTTTTTCAGGGAGTTTCTTGAGTAGATGGTGTAGTTTCTTTTGGTAATTGTCAGTGGGATCAGAGGGTAATGGCTTATAGAATGTGGTGTTGGAGAGCTGCCTAGCAGCCTCTTGTCCATATTCCGACCTATTCGTGATGACAGCACCGCCTCCTTTTTCAGCCTTTTTTATTATGATGTCAGAGTTGTTTCTGAGGCTCTGGATGGCACTGTGTTCTGCACGTCTAAGGTTATGGGGCAGAGGATGCTGTTTTTCAACATTTTCAGCCCATGCACATCGGCGGAAGCACTCTATGTAGAAGTGGAGTCTGTTGTTTCGACCTTCAGGGGGAGTCCACCCAGTATCCTTCTTTTTGTAGTGTTGGTAGGAAGGTTTCTGTGGGTTAGTATGTTGTTCAGAGGTGTTTTGGAAATATTCCTTGAGTCGGAGATATCGAAAATAGAATTCTAGGTCACCACAGAATTGTATCTTGTTAATGGGGGTGGAGGGGCAGAAGAAGAGGCCCCGAGATAAGACAGATTCTTCTGCTAGGCTAAAAGCATTGCTGGATAGATTAACAATATTTCTGGGTTGGTTAAAGGAGCCACTGTTGTGGCCGCTTGTGGCATGTAGTAGTGTAGATAGTTTAGTGTCCTTTTTCTTTTGTAGAGAAGCAAAGTGTGTGTTGTAGATGGCTTGTCTAGTTTTTGTAAAGTCCAGCCACAAGGAAGTTTTTGTGGAAGGTTGGTTTTTTGAGAGTATTCAGTTTTGAGAGTTCATTCGTAATCTTTCCCTGTTTGCTGTATAGGATGTTGATCAGGTGGTTCCGCAGTTTCTTTGAGAGTATGTGGCACAATCTGTTAGCATAGTCTGTGTGGTATGTAGACTGCAATGGATTTTTTACTTTCAGTCCTTTTGGTATGATGTTCATCTCTTTGCATTTGGAAAGGAAGATGTCGTCTGTCTGTATCTGTGCGAGTTTTTTCATGAAGTTGATGGATTTCCACTCCATACAGCTAAATTCAGTGCCTTGCATAATGACAGGTTTTTGCGGATACAGACTAACACGGCTGCTACTCTGAAACACCTCCTTATAGTGTGTTTGGTAACACCCATTGTTTCATGTTCTGTGTGTGTGTGTGTGTGTGTGTGTATATATATATATATATATATAATATCTATTTATCTATCTATCTTCCAACTGTATTTTCCACTACATGCTTCCGATGAAGTGGGCCTGTAGCCCATGAAAGCTTGTGCTCAAATAAATTTGTTAGTCTCTAAGGTGCCACAGGTACTCCTGTTCTTTTTGTGGATACAGACTAACACAGCTGCTACTCAAACATAAAATTATGATAAATGCTTAAGTGGTCATGGTCCTAGATTAGCTATAGCTGATGTTGAATTAGATTTTGTTTTCCACCTTCGTGGTGTCACTATGGAACATTGTTCAAATTTAGCCTATGCAGAAGATTTCGGTGAGTTTTAACTATATAAGAAATTTGAAGAGATAGTGTTATTCTGTTACTGAAACCATTCGAGATGAGACAAGGGCCTGAGATGCTAAATTTCTTAAAGAAGCCATTTTAAAATAATTAATTTTGATCAGCTAATAAATTTACTTGCAAATTCTTAGTAAACTTATTCTGTACTCACAGTAAGTATTGGAGAAAATCAGTGTATTCTTCATTCATAACAGAGATGTTGAATCGGTGCTTTAAGTACAAAACTGAATCTTAATGGTGGAGCCCTCACCAGCTGCTCCATAGTAAAGAGCAGAATGAAACTCCTTAACCCAACTCAAAAGCATAGGGCAACTTCTGCAACCTCCATAATACCCCACTGCCTCATTAGCTTTATTGCTATGTTACTGTTTCTGTTTACTTTCCTTCGCATTTGTCATACGCAATTTGCAGAATGGTGAAGTGCAAAATCACAACAAATTGATTGTGGTAAACATCCATGCTGCCTTATCCCCAACCCCCCTTCTGCCCTTCTGCCCTTCAGAACACATGCATTTTTATAATTTTCAGTTTGAGGGGAACTAGATTCTTCTTTCAGTTAAGTATCAGAGAGGTAGCCAGGTTAGTCTGGATCTGTAAAAAGCGACAGAGTCCTGTGGCACCTTATAGACTAACAGACTTATTGGAGCATAAGCTTTCGTGGGTGAATAGATCTGACGAAGTGGGTATTCACCCACAAAAGCTTATGCTCCAATACATCTGTTAGTCTATGAGGTGCCACAGGACTCTGTCGCTTCTTTCAGTTAATCTATTAAAAATTCTACCTGTGGTGACCAGCAAAGGTTCTTGCCATGTCTGTTGTCAGGCACCGTGGGTCTGGAATTAGTTGTCTAGTGGGAGATTTACGCACTGTGCTGCAGTCAGATGAAACTGCAACTGATGCCCCGCCACCAGATGTTAGACCCGCTGACTAGCAGCAGACTGCTGTTTGGTCGCCACTTTGTATAAAACTTCCTGTTCCTGTCCCACCACGAGTAACAACTCACGAGAACCGTTGCTGCCTAGAACTCCGACGTCAACTCCCTGCCTCTTTGCTTGCCTCCTACTCCTTGTTCCTGTCTCCTGTTATCTAGCCTTGCTCCTTCTTCCTTTTACCATACCTAGTTCCACACTCTTGCTACCACGTCCTGCTCCTAGTGCCTGTTTTCTTGCCCTGACCTCTGCTGCTGACTCCTTCTTTGACCCTAGATGTGACTTTTGACTCCAATTCTGACTTAATTCTTGACATGGCTCTAAATTTGACCCTTGGTGTGGCTTGGACTCTGACTCTGGCTTTGATCTTTGGCATGACCCCCAAATGTAACCCTGACTCCACCCCTTGTTTTGACCGTTAGGTCAGACTGTTCTGTTAGAGACTCTGACAGCTTGCTCTAATCCTCTTGGTCTTCTCCAGGATTCGCTGCTGAATCCTTGGACTAAGTATGGACACCTCCAGGGCGCTTGACCCACTGTTGCCCCAGGGGCCTGTGAGTCTGCAGGAGTAGACTGCACCTTTCTATAGGATGAAAACCTGAAACTGAGGGACTAAGCGCTACAGCTACAGAAGAGAAACTGCTCCGTGCTGGAGCAAGCTACAGCACTTGGAGTGGCTGTGGGTACCGACTTGTCAGCCCTTACGATGCCAGCTTGGTTGACCAGCCCCCGAGTCCCTCTGCTGGCAGTATATAATAATTCCTACAATAAGTTTCATGGGTTCCTTACCTAGTGCAGACTCCTGTTTATGCTCCAGTGCAAAGAGTATGTAATAATCAAGTAAACTGGGTCTAATTAACACCGAGCCTGCTTACTGGGATAGCTCTGGCATAAGTCTCTCCCCTTCTAGAGCAGGATCGTTCAATGTTGACCAACTGGGACTTATCTGGAGAAGCGTTTGCTACTGTTTTTTAATGACCCTCACAAACCCTGTGTGGCAGACTCTCCTGTATGAAAGCTTTGTCAAACTCTGGAGTCATAGAATCATTGAATTTTAGGTTTGGAAGAGACCTTATGAAGTCATCTGGTCCAATCATCTGCTCAAAGCAGGGCCAACACCAACTAAATTATCCCAGCCAAGGCTTTGTAAAGCTGGGCCTTAAAAACCTCTGAGGATGGAGATTCCACCACCTCCCTAAGTAACCTATTCCAGTGCTTCACCACCCTCCTAATGAAATAGTGTTTCCTAATATCCAACCTAGACCTCCCCCACTGCAACTTGAGACCATTGCTTCTTGTTCTGTCATCTGCCACCACTGAGAACAGATTAGCTCCATCCTCTTTGAAACCCCCTTTCAGGTAGTTGAAGGCTGCTATGAAATCCTCCCTTATTCTTCTCTTCTGCAGACTCAGTAATCCCAGTTCCCTCAGCCTCATCTCGTAAGTCATGTGTCCCAGCCCTCTACTCATTTTCGTTGCCCTCCGCTGGACTCTCTCCAATTTGTCCACATCTCTTTTGTAGTGGGAGGATCAAAACTGGACTCAGTACTTCAGCTGTGGCCTCACCAGTCTCAAATAGAGGGGAATAATACTTCACTCGATCTGCTCACAGTGCTCCTATTAATACAGCCCAATATGCCGTCGGCCTTCTTGGCAACAAGGACACACTGCTGACTCCCATCCGGCTTCTCGTCCTCTGTAATCCCCAGGTCCTTTTCTGCAAAACTGCTGCTTAGCCAGTCGGTCCCCAGCCTGTAGCGTTGCATGAGATTCTTTCTTCCTAAGTGTAGGAGTCAGCCCCTTTTGTCATCCAGTTCTGATGCTTGGCCATAGATGCTGCCTGGAACATGACCGCACTTCTCCATCAGTTTTGGCATTATCTTTGCGAAGATACTGCAGCTGGAACGTAAAAGGGTCCCACCTACCTTCTGCACTTACCTAAGTCTCAGTCCTCAAGGCAAGCAAGCTCTGCCTCGTTTGAGTCCATTCACACTAACACAGTACAGTCCCACCTATTCTCCAGTGAGTGAGAGCATAGAAAACAGGAGACCATCTGCTTCTGTTGTGGAGGAGCAGGTATGTGGTATCCACTGTTAAGTGCTGTGGAATGTTGTTGCTGCTGCAGAATTGTTACTGTTTTTGGAGCGCCAGTGTCAGCTCCACTAGCAGATAGTGCCACATGTTAATTCAGAAGACCTTGATGTTACTCATAAAAAATGACCACAGGATTGGTTCAGTGGCGAGGGCACTCGGCCAGGTTTACTGTTGCCGAAGCATGGTATTAGTGCCCTGACTATGGTTACAGGTGCGCTAACACATGCATGCCCATGACAATGATACCCGCTCAGTTAATGTACCAGATGTTTCCCCCTTGGCTGGACAAAGCTGCCCCTCCTATTACTTCTGCTTTTATACATTGTTACAAACAAGTTATGTATTACAGTCCTGACATCTTTAGTTACCGCCCATATCCTTATATCTGCTAGTTCAAACAAAATGTCCCTATCCATTATCCTGTCATCCTGTCCTTATCTTACTCGGAGTCACTGGCTTTATGATGTTACTTGAGAGCTCTAGGTGTTCCTGTAGCATCCTGTCAGGTCAGGAATGCGCTTACTTGCTGTTAGCTAATACCTGGTTCATTACTATTTTGCCAAGGCCAGACCTACTCCGGTTCACAGCCTGGGTTCACACTGTTAGTTATGCCTATGCCTTTATCAAGTCCTAGATCCATGTGCCGTGTCAAAACCCCTGCTAACCTGATGATAGGGAAAAGAATACCCCCACACCCAGTCAGAGTCCCCAGCCTCCGTACCATGAGGAAGAAACCCTGAGACTGTTAAATCAGGAATTCTTCATTTCCAGTTCTGCATATTCCCCTGCACCTGTGGATCCTGCAGATCAAGCAGGCCTTCCCCATGGTATGGGGCTTGATATGGATTTTTCCATGGCCCAGGTCCTTGATCTTCCAGTACAACCCAAGGTTATCCTGAATCTTGTAGAAACAGTAGATGGGTCACCTTTGGGGTCTGGCCCAGGTATACAGGAAAGCACATCACTGAAAGTGGTGATTGAGGAACACTGGGAAGCCCTTTCTGGAGTAACGTCCCTACGGGTGCTCCACTTCAAGTTTGCATGAGCCGTGTATGCTTTTGATTGGAGATTTTGGGTAGTGGTGCCTATTTGGTCTGTGCATGCACTCTACTCTGCCTTGTGCTCTGCATCATGGCTATATGGAGCTGTGCAGGTGAACTGCCCTCAGTTCTTTTAAACCACCACTGCCTGAGCCTGAGCCATAGCAATGTCAGAGTTGAGTTTACCTCAGCTATATTTTTTCTCGTTTCTACTAATTAGTATTAGTTGTTGGTGTTAGCTTTTATATTATTGTAATTCTATAAAGTTAACACACACACACAGTTAGAGTTTTTAGTGTAAGGATCATTGTCCTTTCTCCATTTTTTTCCCTCCTCTCAGCGGAACTTAAATGCTTGGAAGGCATGCTTGGTTCTCCCAGTCTTACACACTACCTTTTGTGCTGGTAGGCAAGCCTGGTGAGTGGTGAGCATTCCTGGTTACCTCATTGCCTTGAGGAGTCTCATGTTCCCTAAATGTGTAATTTCTGCTTGCCATTAAAATCAAGAGCCTGAAAGAATTGGGAGCTTAAGCTATGTCTCCTCATGATGGAGAGTTTGCTCTGACCTGCTTCTGACCCCAGGGGACCCTCCCCATACAGTTGTCTCTGAGCAAGTCGACTGCCTCGGCCTCCTTGGTGCAGCACTTCGCTAGAGCATTGAAGAGGAAGTCTCTGGAATCCTTTCAAAAGAACTCTAGGATGCAGTCTTCTAGCCCCCTTGGTAGTGAATCTACTTCAAAGGGACAGTCTCTGGTTCTGGCAACCACTTTGGCTTATACTGTTGTCCCTTTTCAGGCACCTGTCTCAGGAGCACCTTCTATGACAGGAAATACAACTCCTCCTGAACTTGGGTGGTATAGAATCACTTCCTATGCAACACAGAGGGAAGGGGTTTTGTTCCAAGTACTTTTCAACTTCTGAAAAAGAACAGCGGATGGACACCCTTTTTAGATCTAAGATTACTCAACAGCATTGTAAATATTCAGAAGTTCAAGATGGTAACTCTTGCAGCAGTAATTCCATCACTGGATTAAGGGGATTGGTTCTCAGTCTACAAGATGCTTACTTTCTTATAGCGATTCACCCCTTTCACAGAAGATTCATATGCTTCAGTTTGAGTCAAGAACATTTTCAGTATAGGTGCTCCCATTTGGTCTCTCCTTTGTGCCCAGAGTATTCTCAAAAGTTCTCCTTAGTGGTGGCTGCTTCTCTGTGCAGACAAGAAATTCTGATATTCTCATTTCTCAGTGATTGGATGCTCAAGGGATGATTCTACAGCAAAGCCCAGCTTGCCATTCAGAGGGCCATAGACCTTTTTCGCTGACTGGGATACTATTAAACATACAAAAGTCCACCTTAACTTTAGTGCAAAGTTTGGAGTTCATAGAAGCTTACCTTCATACCAGCCAAGGCATACCTCCCTTTGCACAGGTTCACAGCCTTAGCCAATTTAGTCACTACAGTTCAGATCCGTGCCTAAATACGCATGGGAAATTGTCTCCAGCCGTTGGGCCATAGAGCAGCTGGTAGTTTTATAAGAAGACATGCAAGACTTCACATGTGTTGCTTCCTAGGGCGGCTAAGAACTGTTTATTTGCTGAACAGACAGAGTTTGAATAAACTAGTCTTGACACCTGTGGGTGTGAAAAGATCTCTGGTTGAAGGACCCTCACATCATCTGCACAGGGGGATACCCTTTGCTCAACCTTCTCTAATGTTACTACTAAAGATAGATGCATGCCTACTGGGATGGGGAACCATCTAGGAGCTCTCACTTCTTAAGGCAGGTGGTCACCTCTTGAGACCACTTTACACACAAACCTCCTGGAACTCATGGCAGTCAGGAATGCCTGTTTCCATTTTCTGCTGCTAATCATGGACTGCTGCTAAGCATGAGGATCACGATGACATGTCATGCATGTTTTGTGTCAACTGTCAGAGCTGCATGGTTGCTCTCCCTCTGCTCCAAAGCAATAAGGCTGAAATTGGCGCATTCAAAATCATATCAGCATCTCAACAACTTAGCTTTCGGGCATGCAAAACATCATCACAGACATGCTGAGTAGGTGCTTCACACAGGATCACAAATCAGAGATAGATCCCTTTACTCTGCCATGTATTTTGATGTTGAGGCTTCCCAGAAATAGATCTATTTGCCGTGGCCAAAAACAAGAAATGCTTCCAGTTCTGCTCAAGAGGAGGAATGGGTCACTGCTCCTTGGGAGATGCCTTTCTCCTTCGTAGGCGCTAAGGTCTTCTGTATGCATTCCCTTCAACTCCTCTGATCTTCAGGAAGCTGATCACAATAAGAAAGGACAAGGATAGGGTTCTTTTGGTGGTCCCCACATGGCCAAAACAGACATGGTTCCCTTACCTCATCCAGCTCACTATTTGTCAGCTGATCACCTTACAGTCTGTCCCTCATCTTCTCTCTCAGGATGGTGGTCAAAGTCTTCATCCCAGCCTTTGGGTTCTTCGAGAAACAGCCTGTTCTGAAGAAGTAAGGTGAGTATTACATAGAAAGCAGTCCACTTGTAATAATTACCTGCAGAAGTGGATGAGATTCAGCCACTGGTGTGACCTAAGACATCTTTCACCTGTGTCCACTCTGCTTTCATATATACTTGATTACATCCTAGAACTGCAAAAGACAGTGTTGTCTCTGAGTGCTATTAAAGTGCACTTGGTAGCTATTATAGCCTTTTGTTTTTCGTTTTTTTTAATAGTGGAACCAGCTGAATTTGAAGGGCATAACACAATACTGACTATCATGGACCAACTCACCAAAATGGCCCATTTTGTACCATGCATGTGTCTCCTGACTACTGCATGCCTTCTAATTACACACGTTCTACCTCCATGGCTTTCTCAGCCATCTTACAATGGACTGTGGCTCCCAGTTTATATCCAAGTTTTGTATTCCACTCTTAGGTATCAAGTCCTGTGCATCCACCCATCACCCCCAGTTGGACAGCTGGTCACAATGCGTCAACCAGAAGCTCAAACAGTTTGAACCTGTACTGCTTCTGAGCGACTGTCAAAATAACTGGACTACGTTACTTCTGCTTGCTGAATTAACTTATAACAATGCAAAACACGTCTCAATCTGATCCAGTCCCTTCTAGCATGATTTTTTAATCCACGCTTCTACTCCTCCACTCTCCGACCCCCAACAGTTCCTGTTGCCTTCAGTCTTGTACAGGCCATTCATGAAACTCAAGCCAAGCTAAAAGAGCACTTGGAAGCAGCAAAGATGGCTTACAGACACCATGCTGACAAACACTGCCAAGAAGCTCTGCCTGTAGAAGTAGGTCAGAAAGTGTGGCTGTCCACAGAATACCTGAACGCCAGCCGACCTTTGCATAAATTGGATAAGATCAATATGTAGGGCCTTTCTTCATGATTCAGGAGATCAAAATGGTAGCATTTGAATTACAGCTCCTTAGATCTTGCAAGATCTATCCAGTATTCCATGTCTCTTTCCTGAATTCTTTCCTTGACCATCCTTTCCCCTGCTTGTGTGCAACACCCTCCACTCCAGGTTCAAGTTTGAGACCATGAAAAGTATGCAACACCCTGGATTCGCAAATGCCTGTACTATCTGATCTGGGAGGGCTATGGGCCTGAAGAATGCTTTTGGGAGCCAGCTCATCACATGCATGCCTCTGCAAAAATACAGGCCTTCCACAGGGACCATCCTGCGAAAGGGCAGTGGTGTCAGATTCCACAGGTCTTGAACTCAGGCCTGCAGGGTTGGTAAAGCTTTTACTTAGTGTTTGCACAACTGCACTGCGGGGTCAGATGTGGGAAATACAGCTAATGCCACCTATAGGTCGTGCTAGAGCCCTAGGCATAACTAACAGTATGCACCAAACGCTATGAACTAGAGTAGGCCTGGCCTTGGCAGAATAGAACACACTAGGTATTAGTTAACCAATTAAGCACATTTTAAAGCTGGGAGGATAGTACAAAAACAGAAGTTTTAAAGTAACTGCATAAACACATTTTTAGGAGATGGTTCAGATACACACAAACCCCTTGTAAAATAGAAAGGAAATTATGGGAGAATGGATGAGTGTTGTGTTTAAACTAGCAGGTACAGAATAATAACGAGAATCATATAAAATACATAGGCGTAGTTTCACTTCTATTTTGGGTGGAGAGGGAGGGGGGCAGGTGCAAGAGGCTTAATATGTATAGGTCTAACTTCTAGATTTACCAATTTGTTAGCAGAAGTTAAATTACAGTGTACTTTAAATAATGAATGTAAACTGTATTTGTGATTGCATTACCCTTTTTTTATTTTAACTATTTGCCATGTTTACCCATTGCCAGTTAAAAATCAACATTAGAATAAAAACAAATTCTTGAATGAACAGAACTGAGCACTTTCATATAACTCTGAATCATGGCTCTCTGATTTGAGAGAGAAATAAACATTGTCTTAAAGATAAATACAGCATTTTTATATTATGTATAAGAAATAGTCTTTTCCCTTTTGGTTAGCTGTTCTCGGATTTAGATAGAGTAAAATAATTTAATGGATCTAAGTTAAAACTTGTAAAGGTCACAATTTTCCATAGGTGTTTTCCATCTTCCTATAGAATCTAATAGAAAATGTTATCCCTGCGATAGGTTTTTAGAGTAATTTCTCAAGGTGCTTGATCTAATTCCTATTGAAGTCCATACGAATCTTTGGCAAGGTCTACTCTGCACACTTACTGCAGTATAACTACGTCACTAAGGGGTGTGAAAAATCAACATCCCTGAGCAACATAGGTGTACTGACCCTAACTCCCTGTGTATATGGCTCTGTGTTGACGGGAGAGCATCTCTCCCCCATTGATTTAAAGCATCATTCCCAGACACGCTGTAGCAGTGCAGCTGAGCACTCACCTTGGTTGGGAAGCAGCTCAGCTGCCTGGTTCTTATTGAAAGTGGTCCCAAGTTCAGCTTGCAGGCTGCTGCTCTCCTGCCCTCCCTTTACGCAGTCCATGTGGAGAAACTGACCGGCAGATGCAGAGTGCCCCCCGACCCCCATAAGGGGGTGGGAGGATGAGAAGCAGTGCTAGCTGCTCTGTGCCTGCCAGTCCATTTCCCCTTGTGGGCTGTGCTGAGAGTCATCTGGAGCTGCTCTCTTGCCCTCCCCTTACATGGATCATGGAGGGGGGAACTGTCCAGCAGGCACAGAGCTCCTGATGTCACTGTTCCCCTCCCCCTGAACATTTCTCCTCTAGGAGGAAGCAGGCCCAATTACAAGGGAGAAATCTGGGGGCCCCTCACCTGTTGCCTCTGTGTTGTATCCAGTTGGGGGGGCAGTGCCCCCCAATCTCCACCCATAATAAAATATAATATGTAACTTATTTATATCACTGTATTAAAGAATAAGTCATAGAAGGGACATATCTGCACTTGTCTAGGGGACGGCATCCTGGTATTGAACAACATGCTACTGTGTCACGGACATAAATGTTAGTGTACCTGTAGCTTCTATGGGGAACTAGTACCATGCTTTGTCAACCATAAACCTGTCCAAATGCCTTTGCCACCAAACAAAACCTGTGGTCTTTCTTTATAAGTAACGTCGAGATCTGCTGAATCAGCAAGGTGCACTCTGCTGGTGTAGCTAAAACCAGAGGTTCAAGTGCACTAGCAGCATTAACAACACTGTAGCACCAGGAGCTTTCCACAGCAGGAACAATACCTGCCACCGAGGTTACACCGACTGATTAACAACAGACTGTTGATTGGACACCACCAGGTATAAAGCTTCCTGTTCCTGTCCCACCCGTTCTCTGAGCAACTAGTTGCTTGACCTGTTGTTGGCTAGACCCCTGAGATCAAGGCACTGCCTCTTCGCGTGGTTCCTACTTCTTGTTCCTGGCTCCTGCTGCCTTGCCCTGCTCCTTATTCCTGGTTCCTGCTTTCTCTCCCTCACCCCTGCTACTGACTCCGTCTTTGACACTTGGCATGACTTCAGATTCCAACTCTGTCTTAATCCTTGGCATGACTTTTTACTCTGATTTTGATTTTTGGTGTGACTCCAACTGCAGCCATCACTACAGTGCTAAGTCAGACCACTCCATTATGGTCCCTGACATCCAACAGCTGATTGTTCTGCCTTCATAATTTTGCCTGCTCCTGGCAGCAAGGGATACCGCCTTTCTCTAGGGGCTGATTGTGCTGTCCCTCTACCAGCCCCTGGCAGGCTGGCACTATTAAATCATTTTTTTTAATTGTCTCCTTTTAACTTGGCTGAAGAGAGTTCTATTCAGTTTAATTGAACATGTCTGTTGCTCCTTTCCTTTCCACATTATGAAACACAACTGTCCCTTTTAAGAAGCCTTTCTAGAGAAGGGAACAGTGCATCCTGTCTTGAGGCCACTGCTCTGAGAGCTGAACAGAGTCTTTGTGTATGTAAATTCCCTGCTTTATGCAATTGTGAGTTTATTTTAATAGTTTAGTTTAGGGAAGATTTGCCTTGAGCAACTCTTTTTGTTTAGAAAAAAGATTTGTTCAGTGAAATCTCTTTAAATGGATAAAACTTATAATTCTAAAACGTATGTAATATTCTAAGAAGGTGCAGTTGACCTGCTGGCTATTAGGTGTGGGTTTTTTCCTCCTCCTATGGTAGTGACTACAAATAACCGCCAGAGGCTACTTGGACCATTGATGTGTCCCAGAGTGACCTTTACTAAGTTAATAGATAAATGCCGTTGTGTTCAGAATCTGAGCGATGGGAATATTTTGCTGAGCTTGTGATGGATAAAGCATTTTGATAGAAGCAGGTATCTGTACATCTATATAAATGTTTCCTCTCTCATTCCTCTCCTTTGACGCTTACATTAGTCACTTACCTTAGAAGTGGTGAAGGAAAATGAATGTCGTCTGTTGGGGTTTTACCATTTTTTTTTTTCTTGCAACTATTTTGTATGTAATGAATTAATACAAATCCTGGTGTTCCTTAGCTCTCAGTTTCAAGTCTTAAGTTGGCTTGTGATGAGGAAGGTAGGGAGGTTAATGTAATGAGTAAATGGAAGTTCTTGGAGACAGAGAATTTTCCATGGTAGGATTGAACACCTGGTCTGCTAAGTGTACTGTCCAGCCTCCAGTATCTGTTGCTTCAAAGTTAAGTAACCCCCTCATTCCCTGGTGTATCTCCTAACCTATTATGTAGTGTTCCAGGTTAGTCAATGCGAGAGATTTTCTTGACACCCCGCAAACAATTAATTTATGCCCCGAAATGTGAAACTTGATTACCTTTATTTTAATGTAGATACAGCTTGATGCCATAGCCAAATAGAAAACCAAGTGTTCTGTAGAATTTTGATTCAACATAAACATTGCCTTCCATCACCAAAGGGGTAATTGCCTTCAGAGTGTTGGAAATGTGTTAGTCTTTTGTGCTTCTAATGCTTGTTGGATTACTTCATTTTCTAGTTCCATTTCTGAGCCCTCAAAAAGGATCTTTCCTCCTCATGCAGTAGTGTTTTAGCAAACTTTTGTCTCAGCAAAGTGGGGCTGCAGAAACCAAAGACTATTCACAGCAAAATGTCCTGTACAGCTACTTGTACAAATATTGTTGCTTCTGTGCTGGGGGCATGGCTAAGGATAGGCCTTCTGTAACAGGAAAGCTTGACACATCTGAATAGATTATAATTGGTGGGGGTTCTGTTCACTATGATAGTGAGCAAACGTTGTCCCATAATGGGGGGGTGATGGGAGAGTGGACTGCGTGGTGGGCTCTCTCTTTGACCATACAACAAGTAAGGCCTGGTCAATACCAGAAAACGAGATTGGTTTAACTATATCAATCAGGTGTGTGAAAAATCCACACCACCAGGCAGCGTAATTAGGAGTATGTCTACATACTACAGGATTATTCCGATTTTACAGAAACCAGTTTTTTGAAACAGATTGTATAAAGTCGAGTGCACATGGCCACACTAAGCACATTAATTTGGCAGTGTGCGTCCATGTACTAAGGCTAGCGTTGAATTCCGGAGTGTTGCACTGTGGGTAGCTATCCCATAGTTCTCGCAATCTCCCCCACCCATTGGAATTCTGTGCCTGGTGGGGCAAAAAAAAGATTGTCACTGGTGGGTCTGGGTACAGCCTCACCCCTCCCTCCGTGAAAGCAGCGGCAGTCAACTGTTTTGCGCCTTTTTTCCTGGGTGAACTGTGCAGACGCCATACCACGGCAAGCATGGACCCTGCTCAGCTCAAAACAGCAATCATGGACGTTGTAAACATCTCGTGCATTCTTGTGCAATCTATGCTGAACTAAGACCTGCAAAACCAGGCGAGGAGGAGGCAGCTATGGTAGAGTGGCGACGAGAGTGATGAGGACATGGACACAGAATTCTCTCAAACTGCGGGCCCCAGCGCGTTGGAGATCATGCCAGTAATGGGGCAGGTTCTAGCCATTTAACGCTGATTTTGGGTCTGGGAAACAAGCACAGACTGGTGGGACCGCATAGTGTTGCTTGTGTTGGGCCGATTCCCAGTGGCTGTGAAACTTTCGCATGTGTAAGGACACTTTCATGGAACTTTGTGACCTGCTTTCCCCTGCCCTGAAACACCAGAATACCAAGATGAGAGCAGCCCTCACAGTTGAGAAGCCAGTGGCGATAGCCCTCTGGAAGCTTGCAACGCCAGACAGTTACCGGTTAGCAGGGAATCAATTTGGGGTGGGCAAATCTACTGTGGGGGCTGCTGTGATGCAAATAGCCAAAGCAATCACTAAGCTGCTGCTAACGAAAGGTAGTGACTCTGGGAAATGTGCAGGTCATAGTGGATGGCTTTGCTGCAATGGGATTCCCTAACTGTGGTGGGGCGCTAGATGGAACCCATATCCCTATCTTGGCACGGAGCACCAGGGCACCCAGTACATAAATCCGCAAGGGGTACTTTTCAATGGTGCTGCAAGCACTGGTGGATCACAAGGGACATTTCACCAACATCAACGTGGATGGCCAGGAAGGGTTCATGATGCTCGCGTCTTCAGGAACACTAATCTGTTTAAATGGCTGCAGCAAGGGAATTACTTCCCAGACCAGAAAATAACAGTTGGGGATGTTGAAATGCCTATAGTTATCCTGGGGGACCAGCCTACCCCTTGATGCCATGGCTCATGAAGCCATACACAGGCAGCCTGGACAGTAGTCAGAGCTGTTCAACTACAGGCTGAGCAAGTGCAGAATGATGGTAGAATGTGCATTTGGCCGTTTAAAGGCGCGCTGGTGCACATTACTGACTCGCTCAGACCTCAGCCAAACCAATGTCCCCATTGTTATTGCTGCTTGCTGTGTGCTCCACAATCTCTGTGAGAGTAAGGGGGAGACTTTATGGCGGGATGGGAGGCTGAGGCAAATCACCTGGCCACTGATTACGCGCAGCCAGACACCAGGGCGATTAGAAGAGCACACCAGGAAGCCACTGCGCATCAGAGAAGCTTTGAAAACCAGTTTTCATCACTGGCCAGAGTACGGTGTGACTGTTGTGTTTGTTTCTCCTTGATGAAAACCCGCCCCCTTGATTGACTCATTCCCTGTAAGCAATCCCCTTCCCCTTCGATTACAGCTTGCTTTCTAAGGAAATAAAGTCACTATTCATTTAAAAATCATGTATTCTTTATTAATTGATTATAAAAAAGGGAGAGAACTGACAGGGTAGCTGGGTGGGTTTGGGAGGGGGATAGGGGAAGAAAAGGCCACTAAAAAAATTTAAAAATAATGACAGCAGCCTTTTGGTTGGGCTGTCCACTGGGGTGGAGTGGGCTGGTGCACGGAGTCCCCCCATGCATTCTTACACGTCTGGGTGGATGAGGAGGCTAAGGAACATGGTGAGGGAGGAGGGTGGTTATACAGGGGCTGCAGCGGCACTCTGTGATCCTGATGCCGTTCCTGAAGCTCCACCAGACGCCAGAGCATGTCAGTTTGATCACGCAGCAGCCCCAGCGTTGCATCATGCCTCCTCTGATCTTCCTGCCGCCACCTCTCATCTCGAGCATCCCTCCTTCTCACATCTCGCCTCCTGTCCTCACGTTTCATCCCGTCTGTCCTCACGTCACTGGCATCTTTCCTGTACTTTGATACCATGTCCTTCCACTCATTCAGATGAGCTCTTTCATTGCGGGTCACTTCCATGATTTCTGAGAACATTTCGTCTCGCGTCTTTTTTTTCCGCTGCCTTATCTGAGATAGCCTTCGGGACAGAGGAGGGAGGCTTGAAAAATTGGCAGCTGCAGGAGGGAGGGAAAAAAGGGAGAGAATTATTTAAAAAGATATATTTTACAGAGCAATGGTTATACTCTTTCACGGTGAACAACACTATTCACATTACATTATGCACGTGTGATTTCAGTACAAGGTCGCATTTTGCATCTTAATATTGAGTGCCTGCAGCTTTGGTGTTAGAAATCACAGACGCAGGTCCGGGCAACAGAATTCGGCTTGCATGCGGCCATGGTAAGGCATTGTCTTTCGGTTTCTGCAGCCTTCATATATCCAGCGCCCTCCTTTCCCAAATACCAAGCAAAGCACGTCGAGTGCTGTCTTTCCTGTTAATGTGCAGCAGCAGAACCAACCCCCCCCCCAATCCAGTTTCTCTGGGATGATCACTTTACCCCTCCTCACCGTGTGGCTGGTATCGGGGAAGATCCCTGCTAGGCAAACGTGAAAACACTCAGCGCTAAATCACCCCCCCCCCCCCGGGTTGGCTAACTGCAGGGAAGATTTTTTTTCAGCCACAGGCAAACAGCCCAGTAGGAATGGCCACCTCTGTCCCGTTAATTAAATTCCCGTATTTCAACCAGGTTACCATGAACGATATCACTTTCCTGAGGATACACAGCGAGATAAAGAATGGATGTTGCTTGAATGCCAGCAAACACCGGGACCATACGCTGCTAGGCTTTGTCATGCAATGATACCAGATTATTGCTACATGCATGGTGTGGTCAAGTGTCCTACCATGGAAGACGGAATAAGGCTGCGCTGCCCAGAAACCTTCTGCAAAGGTTTTTGGAGTACGTCCAGGAGAGCTTCATGGAGATTTCTCAGGAGGATTTCCGCTCCATCCCAGACATGTTAATAGACTTTTCCAGTAACTGTACTGGCCGCGAATGCATCCCAAGTCCTCAGGGCAAATTAATTATTAAAAAACGCTTGCTTTTAAACCATGTTTTATATTTACAAAGGTACACTCACCAGAGGTCCCTTCCATGGCTTCATTGTCTGGGATACTGTCCACACTACAGTGCTCTTTAAATCAATTTAAAGGGCTCTTTAAATCGATTTCTGTACTCCTACAAAACGAGAGGAGTAACGCTAAAATCGATAGTATTACTTCGGAATACTGTTAGTGTGGACGGAAATCGACATTATTGGCCTCCGGGAGGTATCCCACAGTGCACCACTGACCGCTCTGGACAGCAATCTGAACTCGGACGCAGTGGGCAGGTAAACAGGAAAAGCCCCCGCGAACTTTTGAATTATATTTCCTGTTTGCCCAGCATGGAGCTCTGATCAGCACGGGTGGCGATGCAGTCCCAAATCCAAAAGAGCTCCAGCATGGACCGTACGGGAGATAGTGGATCTGATCGCTGTATGGGGAGACAAATCTGTTCTATCAGAGCTCCGTTACGGAAGACGAAATGCCAAAGCGTTTGAAAAAAAATCTCCAGGCTACACAGTGCTGCGTGACAAGCGTAACGGCAAGCCAGAGACTCAAATGGACGCTAATGGAGGGAGGGGGTACTGAGGACTCCAGCTATCCCACAGTCCACAGCATTCTCCGAAAACTATTTGCATTCTTGGCTGAGCTCCCAGTGCCTGTAGGTTCAAACATTGTCCGGCGTGGTTCAGGGAATAGCTCCTCAGTTTACTCGCCCCCCCCCACCACGTGAAAGAAAAGGGAAAGAAATCATTTCTTGACTTCTTTCAATGTCACCCTATGTCTACTGAATGCTGCTGGTAGACGCTATGCTGCAGCAGTGAAGCGCAGTATTCGCTCCTCTCTCCCTCTCCGGTGGCAGACGGTGCAGTAGGACTGGTAACGGTCCTTATGAACCCGAGCGCCAATGCTTGATAATTGTTCAATATCTAACATGTTGGCCTGAGATGAGGCCAGCCGGGGGGGGGGCGCCTGGCTAAAAACAGAACAGGAATGATTCCTGGTCACTCCCAGTAGATGTTACAGAATGGCTGGTAACCATCTTCATCATAAACTGGGGCTGAGCTTCAATCAGCCCCCTCCCTTTCATGTGTAAAGAAAAGATTCTGTACTGCCTGGACTATCATAGCAGTGGGATGCTGGGCTCCTCTCCCCCTGCACCGCTTAATGTTCCTGCCTGGACTATCATAGCACCGGGAGGCTGCCTCCCCCTCATTTTATGTCACTAAAAACTCCTGCATTCTTTATTACTTCATGACACAAATGGGCGGGACACTGCCACGGTAGCCCAGGAAGGTTGGGGAGGAGGGAAGCAACGGGTGGGGTTGTTGCAGGGGCACCCCCTGTGAATACTGACACGGAGCAGCTGTGCTCTCTGATACACTGGTCCTCTAGTACACTTGCCCCATATTCTAGGCAGGACTGACTCTATTTTTAGAAACCATAAAGGAGGGATTGACTCGGGGAGTCATTCCCAGTTTTGCTTTTGCGCCCCCGGCGATCTCAGCCAGGGGCACTCATGATAGCAGTAGACAGTACAAAGGGGAGAGATAACCGTCATCTCATTGCCAGTTTACTCCAGCAGTAGACGGTACAGAACGACTGGTAACCATCTCTGCTATCATGCAAAAGCAAATGAATGCTGCTGCTGTGTAGCGCTGGAGTATCGCCTCTGTCCGCGGCATCCAGTACACATATGGTGACTGTAAAATAAAAAAAGCTGAACGGGCTCCATGGTTGCCGTGCTATGGCGTCTGCCAGGGCAATCCAGGGAAAAAGGGCGCGAAAGGATTGTCTGCTGTTGTTTTCCCGGAGGAAGGAATGACTGACGACATTTACCCAGAACCACCCGCGACAATGATTCAACCCAGAATTCAAGGGGCAGGGGAGACTGCGGGAACTATGGGATAGCTATGGAATAGCTACCCACAATGCAACGCTCCAGAAATCGACGCTAGCCTCGGACCATGGACGCACACCACCGAATTACTGTGCCTAGTGTGGCCGCGTGAAATCGAATTTATAATATCTGTTTTATAAAACCGGTTTAATGTAATTCGGAATTATCCTGTAGTGTTCTGTTAGCATGCAATCATCTCTTCGTATTGTGATCAGATCCAGTACCCCTCCCGTACGGTCCATGCTGCAGCTCTTTTTTGATTCTCAGGCTGCATGCTTACCTGTGCTGATGATCTCTGTGTGGTCACCTGTGCTGATCAGCTCTCCACGCTGGGCAGACAGGAAATGAAATTCAAAAGTTCGCGGGGCTTTTCCTGTCTACCTGGCCAGTGCATCCGAGTTCAGATTGCTTTCTAGAGCGGTCACAATGGTGCACTGTGGGATAGTGCCCGGAGGCCAATACTGTCAATCTGCGGCCACACTAACCCTAATCTGACATGGCAGTACCGATTTCAGCACTACTCCCCTCGGGGATGATTACAGATACCAGTATTAAGAGCCCTTTATATCAATATAAAGGGCTTCATTGTGTGGATGGGTGCAGGGTTAACTCGGTTTAACGCTGCTAAATTCGGTATAAACTCGTAGTGTAGACCAGGCCTAAGACAACCTAAGTCTCCATGTATACTGCATTAGGTCAGTGGAAGAATTCTTCCATTGGCCTAGCTACCGCCTCTCGGGGAGTTGGATTACCTATGCTGACGGCCGAATCCCTCCCATTGGCATGGGTGATGTCTACAGTGAAATGCATCAGTGGAGGAGCTGCAGCAGCGCAGCTGTGCTACTGTAGTGTTTTATGTGCAGCCAAGTCCTAAATCTCATCTTCCAGAATTCTAGAGGTGTGTGGGTTCCCCCCCCCCCCCCCAATTCCTCATAACCAGTCTGTCCTCTTAAACTGGTTCTATAATCCTCAGGTAAGTCTGATTCAGTAAAGGCACGTAAACCCAATATCATAAAGGACCTCAGATATCCTTTCCTTTTTTCCTCACTCAGGGAGACCAAGTAGATATACACTGCTTGCTTGCATCTCTTTCAAGTATATACCGTCAACAGTATAATATCTTATGTTCTTTAATGGTAGCTGCTGTTGGATTTTGCCATGCTTTCAGTTTTACTTTTTAGTGTGATCACTCTACTTGGTTAAAGCAACTGTTTGTTTCTTAATAAGTATCCATTTTTATTTTTTGTGCCTGGGAACTCACGATTTACAACACAACGAAAAATCTGGTTATGTTTTCCTTAAAACAATAAAAGTTAAAATGTATATCTGGCAACAACTCATAATTTGTCCCTCTTGATTTAATTTTACTGTCTTGTTCAGTGGAAGCTAAAACTGTATTTCTTATTGAGGAAAACAAGATAGCCTCCTCGAATTTGGGAAGAAAACCCATTTTGCAGCATTAAATATATGGAGATATACCTGTCTCATAGAACTGAAAGGGACCCTGAAAGATCATTGAGTCCAGCCCCTACCTTCACTAGCAGGACCAAGTACTGATTTTGCCCCAGATCCCTAGGTGACCCCTCTCAATGACTGAACTCACAACCCTGGGTTTTAGCAGGCCAGTGCTCAGACCACTGAGCTATCTCCCCTCCTTTCTTTTTATATTAGGGATTTCTGCTGCTGATGGACATTACATTGGGAAAAGTGTGAGCTCTCTGTGGCTTGTGTCTGCTGTGAGAGTGCTTAATTCTTTGCATTCTGCTCGGTTCCCTGTTTTTGCTACATGCCTCTGAGAACCTACGTTCTTATATTTTGTATTGTACTTCTAGAGGAAAAGAGCAGTGGATTCCGTCTAAAACCACCAACACTTATCCATGGCCAGGCACCCAGCGCAGGTAGGTTTACTATTTTCTGAGGCAGAGGAAAAGCACATTAAATGAAGACCTTGTTTTATTCAGGGGTTTCCTCAAACTAATCTCCAAATTGGAAGGATTCTAGTTCCTGTTTAAAAAATGGTCTTCTATTGCATGAACACTGGGGTTAAGAAATTTGTTTTGTGTATGTAAGTATGTGACAGAGGGAGCAGTGCTGTTACAATTACCATAGGAGTTTAAGGAAATAAAACTGTTGCTTTGTGTTAGTGGAAGCCATGATTTGTAATGTAAACTGTTTCATTCTCAGTACAAATGGGAGTTTGTAAAATATTACCAAAGTTTATTGCTTTCTCATGTTTTGTTTTGCTCTGTTCTAGTGCTCAAAAGCCAATTTATATAAATCAAAATTAGGGCATGTGTACAAAGATGGAGACAGTCAGTATATCTAGCAGTCTCCTTAGCCATCCAAATTCAGGACATCTATTTGGAAACTTTGAAAAATGACTCCTTCAGTGCAAGTAAAATATTAATGTTAAAGGTGACAATTTTTTCATAACATTTTAATGGACCAAGTGTTCCTTTTTTTTAATTCTGAGGAGAAACCCTAACTCAGTGGTCCCCAACCTTTTTGTGGCCAGTAGCACATTCATGTTTTCAGAAGAGTGTGGCGGGTGCCAACAATTTTTCAAGACTTATTTTGTATTTGTACATTAAATAATACGAAAAACAACATCTTTAATATTACATAATATATGAATCCATAAGATAAAGAAGGTAATTTTACATGTAAAAGGTATTAATTAAATTATTTGGCAATTACTCTTTCATCTTACCATGTGAATTTGCTCTTTTTTTTATCTACCTGTAAGAAAAATTAAGGAGTTTTTACAAAATAAATATCATAAACAGTTTTCATCTTATTTATTTTTAAAAAGTCAAATATATTTGGACCAGCAGTTCAACGTTTATTATTCTTACTTTAACATAGAATGAAGCCTGCAGCCCCCGAGTTCTCTGTCCCCGGCAGGGGCAGGGCCACGGCTTCTCTCCGGCTTCGAAGCTGTAGCCTGGCACCTGCCGGGGACAGAGAACACCGGCTCCTGCAGCCATGGAGAGAAGCCTCAGCCCCGTGCCTGCCATTGACAGAGGACTCTGGGGCTGCAGGCTGCGGGCGCCGGTGCTCTCTGTCCCTGGCAGGCACGTGGCCCGCCTAGTGCCCAGCAGGGGAGAGAAGCCGCAGCCTCGCGCCTGCTGGGAACAGAGTACTCTGGGGCTGCAGGCGCTGGCATTCTCTGTCCCTGGCAGGCGCAGGGCTATGGCTTCTCTCTGGCTTCTCTGGGGCTGCAGGCACCGGTGTTCTCGGTCCTTGTCAGGCACCGGGCCGCGGCTTCTCTCCGGCGTAGGCTGCAGTTTCTCTCCAGCTTAAGCCTGCCGGGGACTAAGAACATCGGCACCTGCAGCCCCGAAGAAGCCAGAGAGAAGCCGTGGCCCTGCGCCTGCCAGAGACAGAGCATGCCAGCGCCCTATGCCTGCAGCCCTGGAGTTCTCTGTCCCCAGCAGGCGCGGGTCCGCAGCTTCTCTCCCATGCTGGGCACTAGACAGGCCCTGTGTCTGCCGGGGACAGAGAACACTGGCTCCCGCAGCCCGGAGTTCTCTGTCTCAGGCAGGCACAGGGCCGCGGTTTTTCTCTGGCTTAAGCCCCACATCTGCTGAGGACCGAGAACACTGCTGCCCGCAGCCTTCAGCCCCGGAGAAGCCAGAGAGAAGTCGAAGCCCCGTGCCTGCCAGGGACAGAGAACACCGGCGCCTGCAGCCCTGGATTTCTCTGTCCCCGGCAGGCCTGGGTCCCCAGCTTCTCTCCCATGCTGGGCACTAGACAGGCCCCGTGCCTGCCTGGGACAGAGAACACTGGCGCCCGCAGCCCGGAGTTCTCTGTCTCAGGCAGGCGCAGGGCCGTGGTTTTTCTCCGGCTTAAGCTGCGGCCCCACACCTGCTGGGGACCAAGAACATTGCTGCCCGCAGCCTGCAACCCCGGAGAAGCCGGAGAGAAGCTGAAGCCCCGTGCCTGTCAGGCACAGAGAACACTGGCACCTGCAGCCCTGGAGTTCTCTGTCCCTGGCAGGTGCTGGACCACAGCTTCTCTCCCCTGCTGGGCACTAGGCAGGCGCACATAAATGCCCTGGTGGGTGTGATGGCACCCGCGGGCACTGCGTTGGGGACCACTTCCCTAACTGATCAGGGATTTCCATAGACTTCTGGAGTTGATCCAGTCGGCAGGGGTGAGAGGGGGGGTTCCTAATAGACTGTTTTTTAAGTCCAGATGTGAATGGCAGAACTGTAGGATATTGTGTTGTTTTATAGAATTCCAAAAAGATCAGTTTGGCCCCAGGAGCTGGTCAGGATTAAATGGAACAATATGCTCGATTAGTGTTTTCACTAAGTTTCAGTTTACAGGCCATGAAAAGTATTTCACTCTCCACAACCTGTAAGAGAATTTAAGGGGAAGGATAAGACCTAGTGTGTGGAGCTGGGCATGGCTTTCATAAATACAGCTGGGAATGCATGTTCTCTGCACGTCAGTCTTAATTGAATTTTCTGGCTTTTATTCTGTCTTAATATTCTTTTAATGTAGATTTTAGTGGGAAAATGCAGGATGCATTAAGGAACTGTTTAAAGACTAGGAACAAAACAGTAATCTTACCCTTTCTGAATTAATTTGAGGGGGCAAGAAAATGTATTTTCCAGGGGACAAGTATGATATAATTTGAACTTTGTGCCACTTCAATCTTGCATTGTCTCAGAAACACTGAAGGAGACGATTGAGTAGATGTTGATTTTTGCAGCTAATGTACTTGAGGGTCCTGGAAAAGTTTGCTTTCATGTTTAGGTCTCCCAAGCCAGAAACCTAAGGAACAGCAACGAAGTGTACTACGCCCTGCGGTTTTACAAGCACCCCAGCCTAAGGCCTTTTCACAAATGGGTAAATCACATTCCTCTATTGCTCTATAATATTCCATGCATTTTGATCATGTATGCATAGTGATGTTGGGAAAGAGAACCAAAAGGGCAACAGACCTGTAACTCTGAGGTTAATTTTGTTTCTCCTCAGTGACCTTTTTCTTTAATGTCTTCCAAATGTCACTCGGTTTCAAAGGAACCTAGAAGTCATTAGGGTGAAATACAACTGTCACATAAGAAACAACACACAATGAGATGCGCAGTGTTTGTTTAGTAAATGCATCTGGGGGAACTGTGATGCATTGTCTGTCTCCAGAACCTGAGTAGTATGTTTGTCTCTGGAGTCTGGTGGTGTAAAATATAATTAACTTTATGAGTAAAACACATTAAGTAATTGAGTTATGTAATTGCATGATTTGGGGCCTTAGTAAAACAGTTTCCTCATTTTATAAGACTTGAAGTGTACATACATTATGAAACTGATTTTATAAAAATGCTAAGAGAGTACACGTTGAATTTAAATACGTAGAATTTTCACACTAAACATTTTATAAATACATTTTTAATGGTTCCAAATGAATTTTTTTTTAGCCTTCTGGTAAGGCAGGAGATGAATGTTGTTGGACTCTTAATGCTACTGACTTCTAAAGCTTCTTAGGGGATCTAGTGGATTGGAAACTTACTAACTGCAATTTTCTATATTATTTTGAAAAGCTGAATATCCTTTTGGATGGCCCTCTAAATCTTCAGCATATAGCATTTCTCATTACAGTTCCCAGCAGTGGGACCAATGGTGTAAACATCCCACCAGACTCTGCAGTGGCAGCCACATCAGAATCATTAAGTAACACAACACAGAAAGCTTCTGATGCTGAAGACCAGGTGAGTATGACAGTGATTTGGATGATCAGTTGCAGTTCTGTAAATTCTCATTTGAATGTTGTTTTAGAATATTTAGAATATCAGGGTTGAAAGGGACCTCAGGAGGTCATCAAGTCCAACCTTCTGCTCAAAGCAGGACCCATCCCCAGACAGATTTTTGCCCTAGATCCCTAAATGGCCCCCTGAAGGATTGAACTCCAAACCCTGGGTTCAGCAGGCCATTGCTCCAACCTGAGCTCAAACCTGAGCTATCCCTCTGCTCATATTTCTAATGAGTGCAATACAAATCGGTGTTTAAACAAGTATTCTCTAAATAGCACCGATTTGTATTGCATTCATTAGAAATACAATTGTATCAGTGATAGTAGTCACTAATTTATTTTAAATATCTCCTATCAATCAAGTATTGTACAGAACGCTTACTGAATCTAAGCATTCTTAATTAAGAAGGTACCCTTTGGCATAATCAGTGGATTCCCCTCCCCTTTCCCCCCCCCCCCCAGATGCTAATAGAACAGTGCATTTCTTACAGATGACTTCTGTCCTCAATAGCTGCCTGGTTGGATTCACTGTCCAGGTGTCTCTGTTCCTAACATAGAATGGGGAGGGTCTCTCTCTTGAGTGGTGCTCCTCCCCATTGGTGTCTGCTGCAACCCCAATGCACCACCAGCTGCATCCCACTGATCTGATAAAGTTTGCTGAGAGAAGCCTAAATGTGACTTGATTTATTGAGGTTTACTGGCCTGGGTCTCCTGTATGAACTATAGATTCGCCAGCCTGATAGGGAGAGGGCCACCTTCTCAGAGTTGGACAATATACTTCTCGTACTGCTTTGCCGGCAGATGTCTCCCTTTCTTTGCCCTGTGTGCAAGTCAGGGAGCAAGAGGGGTAGGAAGCTTTAATGTAAATGTCGCATGAGAAGTGAAGCTTCTCTATCAAAGAGGCACTGCTGCCTGTGGCAACTGTTGTGCAGCTCACCAGAGGATCCTGAGTCCAGTGGACCTTACAAGGTCAGTCTGACTGACTGCATCTTCTGCTGGCCAAATTTATCAGGGTAGCGGGAAGCTGGGGAAGAGGGAAAAGGGCACAGAGAGAGCTTGAATGAAAGCCTGGCTATGGATTTGTTAGGGACACAACTAGAGAGCCTGAGAAACAAGATTCCTTACTGTACAGCTTCCTTCATCAGCCCTACTAACTAAACCAATGCCTCAGCTTTTCCCTCCACTCCAGTTTCCTGTCCCATACACATTTAAAGTGTTTTTATAGATGCTTATATTTTAAATGCTTAAACACAGTTATTAAATGTTTGAATGTAGAATGCTGCTCAGAGTCATAGAAGATTAAGGTAGGAAGAGACCTCGGGGTCATCTAGTCCAACTCCCTGCTCAAAGCAGGACCAACCCCAACTAAATCATCCCAGCCAGGGCTTTGTCAGGCTAGGCCTTAGAAGTTTCTAAGGATGGAGATTCCACCACCTCCCTAGAGAACATATTCCAGCGCTTCACCATCCTCCAAGTGAGAGAGTTTTTCCTAATATCCAGCCTCGACCTCCCCCACTGCAACTTGAGACCATTGCTCCTTGTTCTATGATCTGCCACCATTGAGAACAGCTGAGCTCAATCCTCTTTGGAACCCCGCTTCAGGTAGTTAAAGGCTGCTATCAAATCCCCCCATCTCTTCTGCAGACTAAATAAGCCCAGTTCCCTCAACCTCTCCTCGTAAGTCATGTGCCCCAGACCTCTAATTACTTTTGTTGCCCTCCACTGGACTCTCTCCAATTTGTCCACATCCTTTCTGTAGTGGGGGACCCAAAACTGGATGCAATACCCCAGAAGTGGCCTCACCAGTGCTGAATAATCACTTCCCTTGAACTGCTGGCAATACTCCTACTAATGCAGCCCAATATGCCGTTAGCCGTCTTGGCAACAAGGGCACAGTGTTGACTCATATCCAGCTTCTCATCCACTGTAATTCCCAGGTCCTTTTCTGTAGAACTGCCGCTTAGCCAGGTTGTCCCTAGCCTGTAGCAGTGCATGGAATTCTTCCATCCTAAGTGCAGGACTCTGCACTTGTCCTTGTTGAACCTCATCAGATTTCTTTTGGCCCAGTCCTCCAATTGGTCTAGGTCATTCTGGATCCTATTCCTACCCGCCAGCATATCTACCTTCCCCCCCAGCTTAGAATCATCCGTGAACTTGCTGAGGGTGCAATCCATCCCCTCATCCAAGATCATTAATGAAGATGTTGAACAAAACTGGCTCCAGGACAAGACCCCCTTGGGCACTCAGCTTAATACTGGCTGCCAGCCGTTGATCATACCCTTTGAGCCAACGATCTAGCCAGGTTTCTGTCCGCCGTATAGTCCAGTCATCCAATCCGTACTTTTTTAACTTGCTAGGAAGAATACTGTGGAACTACAGGGATAGGGGAAAAGTAGGGGATGGAGAGAGGTGAAGGGCATGGAAGGGGTCGGGGAAGAGACTTTACAATGGATACAGGGCCCAGAGAACAACAGATCTACTGCAGTTAAACCATAAACAACTTTTTGTGGTTACTATGGAGGAGACAGGCAGATGATGAGGGGGCATATGAGGGTCACTGCAGGAGTAGGGAGGCGCATGAATAGAAATCATGGAAGAATTCAGAGGAGGAGGGAGGTCTGGGGACTACAGGTGCAGATGTGGGTGCTCAGGCTCTTGTTCTTTTTTGTGTCCTCTGCACATTCCCACTTTTAGGATGTGCCCATGGGTACAGGTTGGATGGTGGAATCTTCTGGAAGCAGCACCTCTTAGAGTGCTCATGTGTTCCTCCTACCTGTCCCTTCAGTGTTCCAACATGTTCCCATGGCATGGCTCTAAAAGGTGGTATAGTGCCAGGTGCCACCTCTGTTCCTTCCAGATGAATCACAGAATATCAGGGTTGGAAGGGACCTCAGGAGGTCATCTAGTCCAACCCCCTGCTCAAAGCAAGACCAATTCCCAACTGAATCATCCCAGCCAGGTCAAGCCTAACATTAAAAACCTTTAAGGAAGGACATTCCACCACCTCCCTAGGGAACCCATTCCAGTGCTTCACCACCCTCCTAGTGAAAAAGATTTTCCTAATATCCAACCTAAACTTCCCCCACTGCAACTTGAGACCATTACTCCTTGTTCTGTCATCAGAGACCACTGAGAACAGTCTAGATCCATCCTCTTTGGAACCCCCTTTGAGGTAGTTGAAAGCACCTATCAAATCCCCCTTCATTCTTCTCTTCTGCAAACAAAACAATCCCAGTTCCCGTCCTCTCTTCAACGTTATAGTGATCCAGCCCCCATCTGCGAATCTTGGATTTTGTGCCCTGCACTGGATCTTGGTCCAATTCTTTTTCCACATCTTGTGTGTAGTGCTGTGCCTATAAATGGATCAACCAGCTACTCCCTCAGATGGGCCCTATCACATGTCGAATAAAGGAGGGGAAATGATCATGTCCTTCAGATTCTGGCTGGACTGCCTCCTTACGGTTATCAGACCCCAAAATGCCATTGCTTCTTGCAACAAGGCACATGTTGATCATATCCAGCCTTCTCGCCACATGTAAGCCTAGTCCTTTTCTGCAGAACTGCTTCCCCGTGAGCCATGTCGGGAGTCCCTAGTCTGTAGCAAGTGCATGGGATTCTTCGTCTCGTAAATGCAGGATCTGCATTATGCATCCTTGATTAGAACTCTCAATCACGCTTTTCATTTTTGTCCCAATCTCTAATTTGTGTTACGTCCCTCTGTATCCGATCTCTACCCTCGCGTATCTACCAACTCCTCCCAGTTAGTGTATCTGCAAATTGTGAGAGTGCAGTCCGTGCCATCCTCAGATCATTAATTTTAGATATTGATACAAAACCCGGGCCCCAGTGACTGACCCTATGGGTCACTCGGCTGCCACCCCCTTAGGGCATAAAACATTTGGGGGAAAGAGGGTCTTGATCATCTACCCGTCGAGCCCGACGATCTAGCCAGTTTCTACTTCCACTCTTATAGTCCATTCATCCAGCCCATACTTCCTTTAACTTGCTGGTTAAGGAAATATGTGGGAGACCATATTCAAAGCCTTTGTTAAGTATCAACGGATAACATCACATTCCATGCTTCCCTCATCATCAGACCAGTTATCTTCTTCATAGAAGGGGCAATTAAGGTTAGTCAGGCATTATTGCCCTTGATGGAATCCATGCTGACTGTCCAATCACTTTCCTCTCCTCTTAAGTGCTTCAGAATTGACTCTTGAGACCTGCTCCATAATTTTCCAGGGACTGAGGTGAGGCTGACTAGGCCTGTAGTTCCCCGGTATCTTGTCTTCTGTTTTTTAAAGATGGGCGTACATTAGGCCTTTTTCCAGTCATCCAGGACCCTCCCAGTCGCCTAGTTTTCAAGATTTAATGGTAATGGTTCTGAATCACATCGCCACTCCTTTAGCACCCTCGATGCAGGCTCCGCCCCATGACTTGTTGCCGTCCAGTTTCTTCTAACTGTCCCCAACAAGTATCTTTCTCCCAGAGGGACTGGTCACCTTTCACCATTACTGTGCTGCCTCAGGGCACAGTATCTGGGAGCTGACCTTGTTTGTTGAAGGACAGAGGCCAAAAAAATCATTGAGTACGTTAGCTTTTTCCACATCCTCTTTCACTAGGTTGCCTCCCTCATTCAGTAAAGGGCCTACACTTTCCTTGACTCTCTTCTTGTTGCCAACATACCTGAAGAAACCCTTCTTGTTACTCTTAACATCTCTTGCTAGCTGCAACTCCAAGTATGATTTGGCCTTCCTGATTTCACTCCTGCATGCCTGAGCAATATTTTTATACTCCTCCCTGGTCATTTGTCCAGGCTTCCACTTCTTGTAAGCAGCTTTTGCGTTCACATCAGCAAGGATTTCACTGTTAAGCCAAGCTGGTTGCCTGCCATATTTACTATTCTTTCTACACATCGGGATGTTTTTTCCTGTAACCTCAATAAGGATTCTTTAAAATACAGCCAGCTCTCCTGAACTCCTTTCCCCCTCATGTTATTTTCCCAGAGGATCCTGCCCATGAGTTCCCTGAGGGAGTCAAAGTCTGCTTTTCTGAAGTCCAGAGTTCGTATTCTACTGCTCTTTTCTTACTTGTGTCAGGATCCTGAACTCGACCATCTCATGGTCACTGCCTCCCAAGTTCCCCTCCACTTTTGCTTCCCATACTAATTCTTCCCAGTCTGTGAGCAGCAGGTCTAGAAGAGCTCTGCCCCTAGTTGGTTCCTCGAACACTTGCACCAGGAAATTGTCCCCTACACTTTCCAAAAACTTCCTGGATTGTCTGTGCACCGCTGTATTGTCCTCCCAGCAGATATCAGGGTGATTAAAGTCTTCCATGAGAACCAGGACCTGCGATCTAGTAACTTCTGCTAGTTGACAGAAGAAAGCCTTGTTCACCTCATCTCCCTGGTCTGGTGGTCTATAGCTGACTCCCACCACGACATCACCCTTGTTGCTCACACTTCTAAACTTAATCCAGAGACTCTCAGGTTTTTCTGCAGTTTCACACCGGAGCTCTGAGCAGTGATACTGCTCTATTACATACAGTGCAACTCCCCCACCTTTTCTGCCCTGCCTGTCCTTCCTGAACAGTTTATATCCATCCATGACAGTGCTTCAGTCATATGAGTTATCCCACCAAGTCTCTGTTATTCCAATAACATCATAGTTTCTTGACTGTGCCAAGACTTTCAGTTCTCCCTGCTTGTATCCTAGGCTTCTTGCATTTGTATATAGGCACTTAAGATAACTCGCTGATTGTCCCGCTTTCTCAGTCTGAAACAGGAGGCCTCCCCTCTTGCTCTCTCCTGCTCATGCTTCCTCCCGGTATCCCATTTCCCCACTTACCTCAGGGCTTTGGTCTCCTTCCCCCGGTGAACCTGGTTTAAAGCCCTCCTCACTAGGTTAGCCAGCCTGCTTTTGAAGATGTTTGTCCCTCTATTCGTTAGGTGGAGCCTGTCTCTGCCTAGCACCATCCCATAGTCAAAGAATCCAAAGCCTTCTCTCCGACACCACCTGCGTAGCTATTCGTTGACTTCCACAATTTGACAATTTCTACCCAAGCTTTTTCCCTGCACAGGGAGAATGGACGAGAACACCATTTGCACCTCAGACTCCTTTATCCTTCTTCCCAGAGCCACGTAGTCTGCAGTGATCCGCTCAAGGTCACTCTTGGCAGTATCATTGGTACCCATGTGGAGAAGCAAGAAGGGGTAGCGATCCGAGGACTTGATGAGTCTCAGCAGTCTCTCCGTCACATCGTGAATCCTAGCTCCTGGGCAGCAGATAGATGACTCAGTCTCTCTGAGGAGGGAGTCCCCAACCACCAGCACCCTCCTCCTTCTCTTGGGAGTGGTGGTCATAGAATCCCCATCCCTAGGACAGTGCATCTCATGCCTTCCAATTGGTGGAGTGTCCTGCTCCCTTCCCTCAGACGTATCATCTAGTCCACTCTCCGCATTAGTACCTGTGGAGAGAACATGAAAAAGGTTGCTCCCCTGTATCTGCATTGCTAGTACATAGACGCTCCTCTTTCTTCTTCTGGAGATCACATGCTGCCAAATTTTTTCACCGTCCCTCAGTCCCCTCTGCACAGCCTGCTCCGATTCTTTAGAACGTCGTGCTCATAGAAGCATATCCTGATGTCTGTCCAGGAAATCTTCATTTTCTCATATGCAACACAGGGTCGATAGTTGTTTCTCCAGAGCTTGAACCTTCTCTTCCAATGTGGAGACCGGCTTGCACTTTGTACAGTCAAAGTCGCTTCTGTCCTGTGGAAGAAAGATAAAAATGACACAACCTGTGCAGGTTACAACAGCTGAACGCTCACCTTCCATAATTTCTTCCAAGAGCTTCCTCAGCTGTTGCAACAACTCACAGAAGCCCGTGAGATGAAAGCCTCAGTGGGCTCTCCCCAGGCGAACTCCCTCTGTTTAAAGCTATGGATCCAAGCGATGCAGAGATGACACATTCAGGCCTTGAGTGGGCCTGACTGTTATAAAAAGGCAGTCAGCAGTGAACCAGCTGAGCGGCGAACAGCGGAGGCTAACAAAGTGCCTTTCTATGCCTTGTTAGGCTAGTTAAGGGTTATAGCTCATTGTTTTAGTGTTAGGATTTCAAGGTAAGATTTTTAGAGATGTTTCAAAATATTTCCAGAGAGCACAGTAGTGGCATTGATGACGAAGCTGAAGATTTAGACGTTTTCAAAGATGTGTATTATGTCCCTCAATTTTCCTGGGGTCGGACACACATCAGGTGCCTTAAATGCCATGGGAACAGACATTCTCCTTCACATTGTGCTATTTGTAGCATGTTCAGTCATTGGACCCATAAGGAGAGGCAAAATAGACTTCAGGCCCTCCTACTACAAAAAGACCTTATCTGCCAAGTCTCTGGGATCGGAATCTTTGAAGGGATCTGAAGGAAAAGATAAGAGACCCAAATGGACTCAGAGTAGTTACAGATCCAAGAAGACAACGGTAGTAAAAGCTTCTGCCTTGGCATCAATCTCCTGTTCGAAGTCAGCTGAGCTTTTGATGGCAAAGTCCTCCAATCCATCTTAGAGATACTTAAACCCTCTGTCTGAGCCAGATCTGGCTAAGGATCCCAAGGCACCAAGTAGCATGCAAACAGGACCAACCTCAACTAAATCATCCCAGCCAGGGCTTTGTCATGCTGGGCTTTAAAAACTTCTCAGGATGGAAATTCCACCACCTCCCAAGGTAACCCATTCCAGTGCTTCACCACCCTCCTAGTGAAAAAGTTTTTCCTGATATCCAACCTAAACCTCCCCCACTGCAACTTGAGACCATTACTCCTTGTTCTGTCATCTGCTACCACTGAGAACAGTCTAGATCCATCCTCTTTGGAATCCCCTTTCAGGTAGTTGAAATCAGTTATCAAATCCCTCCTCCCCCCCCACCAAATTCTTCTCTTCTGCAGACTGTTACACATCTGTGAAATTTGCTATTTGTGCCGTGACCAACCTGCAAAAATTGTGTTGTTTCTCTGTGATTTTAGTAGACCTCTAGTTATATTACCTATTGTTTCATTATTGGATCTGGGATTGGATTTGAATTCTGAAAAGGATCTGGAAATGTTTTCAGAAGTTCAGCTTCTTCCCTTGAGCCATGGTTTTCTTTTTCTAATGAGTACTCTGAGAGAGCCTGTGTATCAAGCAGAGATTATGCCAGATTGAGGCAATTGGCAGGATTGGCACATGCCATCATGGATGCCTTGGCCATACTGGCCAACTCCCACTTACTCTTACTGTGCTTGAAGGACCCTGTCATTGAGCCTCCAGTATTGCATCTTTTCCTCCTAACTGATGTTTTCCATGGGACCTTGCCTAGTATTTCTCTGAGCTGGTTGAAATCCATCTTTCTGAAGTCCAGTGTCCTTGTTTTGTTTTTCTCATGTCTTCCTTTCCATAGGATCTTGATTTCTATCTGATCATGGTCACTTCCTCCTAAGTTTTTGACCACCTTCACGTTCGTGACCAATTCATCCCTGTTGGTCAAAACCAGATCCAAAAATTGTTCCCTGCACGTGCTAAGAATTTGCAGGACATATTATGTTTTGTTATAATAGTCTTCCCACAGATATCAGGGAAGTTAAAATCTCCCATTAATACTAGCTCATGTGTGTTAGCTAATCTTGTTACCTGCTTGTAGAATGACTCATCTCTCTCTTCTTCCTCATTATAATAGACCCTCACCATAACATCGCTGCTGTTCTTTTCCTTTTTTATCCTCATCCTCTGAGTAGGTCTGTTGCACACTTCTCTTGGACCTCAGAGCAAGTGGATATATTCTTGACATACAGTGCAACACCTCCTCCTTTTTTCCCCACACCCATCCTATCAGAAGAAGTTATATCTCTCAGTGCTGGTACTCCAGTCATGGGAGTTGGGCCACCAAGTCTGCATATTGCTAATTAAGTCATATTTTCATATACCATGAGTTCCAGTTAATCCTACTTGTTCCCCATACTCCTTGCATTTGTATACAGGTGTCAAGGATATTTTGCAGACTGCCCTGTGCTTTTTCTCCTGCCTTTTTAGTGCAATTGATTTTTAGCTCCCTTCCCCTTTTCATCATTATGCATTTACTTTTAAAAGGGGGAAAAGGAGGAGCTGGGGAATTATAGGCCTGTCAGCCTGACTTTGATACCTGGGAAGCTATTAGAGCAGGGGTGGGCAAACTTTTTGGCCTGAGGGCCACATCTGGATATGAAAATTATATGGTGGGCCATGAATGCTCACAAAATTGGGGCTGGGGTATGAGAGGGAGTGAGGGCTCTGGGGTAGGGACAGAAATGAGGAGTGGATAGGGTCGGTGCAGTGGACATATTATACCTGGAGTTCAACAAGGCTTTTGACACAGTCTCACATGACATTCTGATAAGTAAGCTGGAAAAATGCAGGCTCAACAAAATTACTATTACACGAATATATAATTGTTTGCAGTTATTTAACCAATCAGTAACTATTAATGGAGTGATGTTGGGAGGGAGGTCTCAAGTGGGGTTCCACAGGGATCTGTTCTGGGTCTGGTGGTGTTAATTACCTGAATGTAGGAATAGAGAGCATATTGATGAAATTTGCAGATGAGACAAAGTTAGGGGGAGGTTGCCAACGCTTTTGAAGATAGACCTAAATTTAGAGGCATCTTGATAAATTGGAGAACTGGGCTATAGACAACACAGTGAAATTCAGCAAAAACAATGTAAGCTGTTACACTTAGGGAAGAAAAAACAAATACATTCATACAAAATGGGGGATAACTAGCTTGGCAGTAGCACTGCTGAGAAGGATCTGGGAGTTGTGGTGGATCACAACCCCAACATGAGTCAACAGTGTGCTGTTGCCAAAAAAAAAAAAAAAGCAAATGCAATTTTAGGTTGCGTTAACAGAGGGATAGCATGAAAGCCATGGGAGGTGATTGTACCACTCTATTTTGCGCTGATTAGACCTCAGGTGGAGTACTGTGTCCAGTTTTGGTCACCAACGTATAGAAAGGATGCAGAGAAACTGGAGAGGATCCAGAGGTGAGCGACAAAGATGATCAAAGGGGTGGAATGCAGCCATAAGAGCAAATGTTGAAGGAACTGGGTATGTTTAATTTGGAAAAGCTGAGATTGAGTGAACAGGATAGCAGTTGTAGCAGAAAGTGAAAGCCTGAGACATGGAGGCCTGGTATAAGAGACTAAGTAGGAGGCCTGAATTAAATTAATCAGACCCAGAGCGTAGTACCAGAACATCCCGATAACAAGTACGGTATAAATGCTCCCCCAAAATAACAGGGACATACTGACCCCTCCTAAAGATAAGGTCAGGATGACAGTGTGATGGATAGAGATGTTTTGTTCGAACCAAAATGTACAAGGTAAAGGGTGGTAACTAACCACTTCAGAGGGGCAATACATAACTTGCTTATATCGTGTATAAAAGAGGGGTCACAGAGGGTGTGTCTTTGTCCAGCCAAGGGGTGAATGGAAAGTCTTGCCATTCACTGATCTGAGTCCATTGCAACAAGCATACATGTGTTAGTGTACCTGTAACCTTTGAGCCAGGACATTAGAACTGTGCTTCATTGACAATAAGCCTGGCTGAGTGCCTTCATTACAGAACTGAGTCTGTGGTCTTATTGGGCAGTTGGATTGGAGCCTACTTTACAAGCCAGCTGGCCAGAGCCAGTGCAGCTCGCAGAGAGAAAACACACGCAGTGAACAACTGACCACAATAGTCTTCAAATACCTGAAACACTGCCATAAAAAAGATGGACAAAAGTTGTTCTCTCTTGGCACAGAGGGCAAGACAAGAGGCAATGGTTTCAGACTACAGCATAGCAGATTTAGATCTCAGGAAAAACTGCTTAACTGTAGGAACCGTAGGACAATGGAGCAGACTGCCTAGGGAGGTCATGGAAGCTCCTTCACTGGAGGCTTTCAAAAGGAGGCTGGATAGCCATCTGTCTTGGATGGTTTAGACACAACAAATACTGTCGCTTCGCAGGGGGTTAGACTAGATGACCCTGGCAGTCCCTTCTAATCCTAGGATTCTGTAATTTTGGATGACAGGAAACCTAAATATGTGGATCTGATACAGTCTGATCCTGAACACTTTCCTGCCTAGGTACAGGATATATATTTTTGAATTTCAACAACAGGAGCTTGAATTGGAGGGTGATTCTTCCCTGGATGAGAATTTGGGTGTTGCTTTGGCATTATCTCCCTCTGAGAATGTTATTCAGTTCCATGAACTAGTGGACGGAGTGGTGACAGAGTTTTAAAACAGCCATCAGTATCTTTGGAAGCTGCTGACCTATTTTCCACTACAAGGAATGATTTGTCTCTACCAATACTAGAAGGACTTTGGCAACGAGCTATAGCAGAATGATCAAATCCATCCTCATGTCATCCAGTTTCAAAGAAGGCTAAGAAATTATACCAGATTCCATATGAAGAGTTTTCTTGCTTTCATGTTCACCTTCCACCTAATTCACTTGTTGTGGCAGCAGCAGTCTAGAGATCAAAGTCAGGTCACGTACACTCCCCTCTGTATGAAAGTGAAGGGAAAAAGTTTCTTTCTACGGAGTCCAACTTTTTCTTCAGCTTCTTTAAATATGAGAGTGGCCAATTACCAAACAGGGATTTCCAGATATTGATTTAATCTTTGAGACACTTTTCACTTTCCATCAAAAATCTTCCAGAACCTCAACAAAAATTAATGCAGTTATAAAAGGTCATAATGTTGCAAAACACACACATACCTACCTACCTTTTGGTGTTTCAGACACTGCTTCCAGATTGATAGCTTTCTGTAGATGTGCATGTTTAAGATGCTCATCATAGAGTATTTATTTATTTATTTATTTATTTAAGTGATCTCTTCAGGGCTAAAACTGATAAAGTTTTAGAAAAGGAAAGAGACATGGTCTACCTCTAGATCTTTGGATCTGCTACATTTTCTTGCTTTTACGTTCCTATGCTGTATGCAGTGCTATCCACCACCTTCTTCATATTATGCCCAAAGACAGCAGTCCTTGTAGCAGCGACATCAGTAACACAGGAATAGATCCTATGACACCTCAGATGAGGCCAAAGAGTTCTTCAGTTACATCTTCATTGCATAGTGGTCAGACCACAGGTTTGACATGAAGATTGAAACCTATGAGCCTGGCTTAGAGAGTTCTACCCATATTTTTGGAGACAGTCTATCTTATTTCTATGATGTAGAGTTTTCCATACCTTTGGGCACAGTAAAGGAAGTTATACCACCTAATTCGAATCCCTTCTTCCATACAACCTCCCCTCTCTTTTCAGGAATGCTTTTTATGAGAGGGTACTAAGGACAGAAATACAAACTGTATTATAAGCAGGAGCAATAGAAGAGTTTCCAATAAGTTCCAAGAGCATAAGTTTTTACGTCTGTTTTCCAATCCTAAAGGACAGGGTCTGTGATTTTTAGATGTCAGGAATCTAAACAGATATATCAAGAGTTTCAATTAAGAATGCTAATTCTTGCATAAATTATCTCCTGTCTTTCTTCTTTAGATTAGTTCACTGCTATCTTGAAAGTGCTTACTTACATATCTCTGTAAGACCTTCTCAGTGAAAATATCTTCATTTCCCCCTCAGTTGAGACCACTTTCAGTACAGAATCCTGCCATTCAGCTCCTCCACTGTGCCCAGAGATTTTATGAAAATGCATATCTGTGGTAGCAAAGTATGTGAGGAGAAGACTTGTGTGTGCATGCTCATTTGTCTGTAATTAAATGATTGGCTCCTAAAATCTTCATTCAAAGAGGAATTGAGAAATATTCAGTTCACTTACTGCCTGTTCAAGAATCTTGGCCTTCTAATAAACAAAAAGAAGTCTCTTCTGTCTCCGTCACAGAGAATCATCTGCCTTGGTGCAATCCTCGATTCCAGAGAGGGTTCATGAAGTTGTGCTTCAGTATTCAGGGCCTACTTCTGGAGCCCTCTTAAAATGTGATTTACTTAACCTTACTATGTCTTTTGACCTCAGCAACATATTATGTGATGCATATGCAGAAAGAGGTCACTTCTACACTCAGTATCAGGAAACTTTAACCAGAGTATGAATAGCATGTTCAAGATAATCACTGTTCTGAAATTTTTTTAAATGTCTCTTAACAGGTTGACCGAGGCCAGAGAATATTCTCAAAGTACTTTTATTCATCCCCGCTCCTCCTACTGTAATATTTTGGAAGTGTCTGATGAAACTAGGTTAGGGGGGCACATCTAAACAGTTTACTAATTTGAGGCCTTAAGAGTCACCAGGAATCCCTTTTACATATAAATGTGTTAGGGTCTGAGAGCTATCTTTCTAGGACTCAAGTTGTACCTCCCACAAATGTAGAACTCAGTAGTCCAAGTTGCTATGGACAATATGTCATCAATGTATTAAGTGAACAGACAGAGAGGAGCTTGTTTTTTCTCCTCTTTGCAAGGAGGCAGTAAAACTGTGTAATTGGTATATGATACACAATTGCCTCACATGTAGTGGGAGCTCGTAGTGAGGTTGCGGGTTCGCTGAGCATGGATTCCATGCAGATGCACAAATGGTGAGTAAAAGATTTGGTGGCTAACGACACTTTCAACCTTTGTGGCTTCTAGACATTTGTCTTTTTGCCACCAGGTTCAATACCAAGCGTCCTTATTTAAGAGTAGGTTCACAGTCAGTGACAGGTGCATTCCTTAGTGGCCATAGCTGTGCTGTCTGAGTTTTCCTCCTTCCCACTAATGTTAAAGGTAGTAAAGAAGAAAAAACAGGACTCAACCAAAATTATTCAAAATTGCTCCAGTATGTCCAAGACAACAACGTATATTGATTTACTTCTCCTGTCCAAAGGGAATTATAAGATGCTACTGGTGACAGTGGACCTATTGTCCAGCAGGGACGGGAGATTCTTTCATCCAGCTTCCAGTCGTTGCATCTAATGGCTTGGTCTGCAGTACTTTAACTGATTTAGAAAAGTCTTGTTCTGTTGAGGTGCAGTGTGTTTTTAATTCTAGGAAACCATCTAGTAGAAAATGTTATGACCTTGAAATGGAAGAAGTTTGTTTTATGGATTTCTGATAAAAGCATTGATCCGGTCTCAGCTCCTAATCAGTATATTATAGAATATGCTATACAATATATTTTGTTAAACCTGAAAATTATTGGTGTAGCTACCTCCTTGCTTAAAATTGATCAGCGGTAACAGCTTTTCGTATGCATATTGATGATAAATCTGTTTTCTCACACAACTCAGTTGAAAGGTTTATTGGGTTTGGATCTGCCAGTACAAAACCCAGTTTTTCTATGGTATTTAAACTTAAGTTGTTTTAATATTTGTCCCCTTAGTTTGAACCTCTCTCAAGATGTTCTTTATTTCGCCTGTCCGTAAAGACAGTTTTTATAATAGCAGTCACATCTGCTAGAAGGATTAGTGAAATACATGCTTTGATGGCTGATCCTCGTGTGGTTTTTCAGGAAGACTTCACTCTGATTTCTTCATGAAGTAATTTAAGATTTTCGAGTTAATTATATTTAATATTAATTTACCAGTGTTCTTTCCTGGATCCCATGCTCATAACGGTGAGCCCACACTGCATGCTTTAAATGCAAAAAGAGTTGTATTGTATTACCTGGACAGAACTAAAGACTTTAGGGGTTCTCCTAAATTATTTCCTATGCTGAGCATGGTAAGGGCCAGGGTGTTTCTGCCCAGTTCTAGCCTGAGTCTAGATGGCTCAGACCGTGTGTAGAGGAGAGTTATAAGATTCTGTCACTTTCCTCCTCCTGGTCTTAGGCTGTGTCTGTACTACAAGTGCTACAGTGGTACTGCTGTGGTGCTATGGCTATGCTTCCTACATTAACAGAAGGGCTTTTTCCATCAATGTAGTTAATCCACCTCTGAGAGGTGGTAGCTAATTCTTCTTTTGATCTAGTTGCAGCTACACTGGGGATGAAGTTGACCTAGCTACGGCACTCCACGTGAAATTTTTCACAGCCGTGAGCAATGTAGCTAGGTCAGTTTCATTTTTAAGTGTAAACCAGGCCTAGAATTCATTCTACAAGGGCAGTTGAAATATTTAAAGCTGACACTTGAGGTTCACTTCACACTTAACAGTGTTAAAATTGCAGCTAGATCTGATGGCAGAGCGATACTTTAATCCTTGTTTAGTTTCAACTTCTTTTCCCTCCCTCCATTCTTGGAATACTGCTTGCTGAGCTGTCCCAAGAGTGGGAATATGCACATAACCAGAATTCTTCAATATAGACTCTATCGGAGGGGTAGCCATGTTAGTCTGGATCTGTAAAAAGCAACAGAGTACTGTAACAGACTAACAGATGTATTGGAGGATAAGCTTTTGTGGGTGAATATGTACTTCGTCAGACACATGTAATTGAAATTTCCAGAGGCAGGTATAAATATGCAGGCAAGAATCAGTCTAATGAAGTTAGTTCAATCAGAGAGAATGAGGCCCTCTTCTAGTAGTTGAGGTGTGAACACCAAGGGAGGAGAAACTGCTTTTGTAGTTGGCTAGCCATTCACAGTCTTTGTTTAATCCTGAGCTGATAGTGTCAATATGGACTCTGTG
>NC_133779.1:26775941-26833695 GCF_003597395.2 Chelonoidis abingdonii | reverse complement strand
GTTAGGGTTAGGGTTAGGGTTAGGGTTAGGGACCTAGACAAATTAGAGGATTGGGCCAAAAGAAACCTGATAAGGTTCAACAAGAACAAGTGCCGAATCCTGCACTTAGGACGGAAGAATCCCATTCATTCTTACAGACTAGGGACCGAATGGCTAGGAAGCAGTTCTGCAGAAGAGGACCTAGGGGTTACAGTGGACGAGAAGCTGGATATGAGTTAACAGCGTGCCCTTCTTGCCAAGAAGGCTAACAGCATTTTGGGCTGTGTAAGTAGGGGCATTGCCAGCAGATCGAGGGACATGATCATTCCCCTCTATTCGACATTGGTGAGGTCTCATCTGGAGTACTGAGAGCAGTTTTGGGCCCCACACTGCAAGAAGGATGTGGAAAAATTGGAAAGAGTCAAGCAGAGAGCAACAAAAATGATTAGGTGGCTGGAGTACATGACTTATGAGGAGAGGCTGAGGGAACTGGGATTGTTTAGTCTGCAGAAGAGAATAATGAGGGGGGATTAGATAGAAGCTTTCAGCTACCTGAAGGGGGGTTCTAAAGAGGATAGAGCTCGGTATTCTCAGTGGTGGTAGATGACAGAACAAGAACAATGATCTCAAGTTGCAGTGGGGGAGGTCTAGGTTGGATATTAGGAAACATTATTTCACTACGAGGGTGGTGAAGCACTGGAATGGATTACCTAGGGAGGTGGTAGAATCTCCATCCTTATAGGTTTTTAAGACCTGGCTTGACAAAGCCCTGGATGGGATGATTTAGTTGGTGTTGGTCTTGCTTTGAGCAGGGAATTGGACTAGATGATCTGAGGTCTCTTCCAACCCTAATATTCTATGATTCTATACTCTATGCCCACTTTTCTGGAACCTTAATTAAGTAATTTGTCTGTTGTGACAAAGCTCCAAGTCTGTATTGGTGGGTCCCGCGCTCTCTGGCGGGTTCAGTGGCCTCAGAAGCTCACTAAGACCCTCAATATGACGTCCCTTTCCCAGTATGGCAGCGAAGGTTACAGCTTATTGAGCTATTTTCATCACAGGCTGGTATGGGAGGTGGGAAGGTGGAATACTCACAGTCTCTGTTGCTCCTTAGAGCTCCATAGGCACCGTTTGGTCTCCTGCCTGGACCAAAGTCTGTTTTCCCTCTCAAAGGGATCTGTGTAGATCATGCAGGGAGGAAGGCTAGAACCCAGGCCGAGTTCCAGCCCAGGGACCCTAATGATAGCAGCTATTAGCGGTTTCCAGTTCCAGCCCAGAGACCCTAATGATAGCAGCTATTAGTGGCTTCCCTCCTCCACTGACACTGCTTTGATTCCCTGGGCCACTTCCCCGTGCTCCCCTTTCCCAAGCTTCACCCTTACCTCAGGGCTCAGTAATGTTTCCTCTCCTCCAGCTCCTTTCACCTGGGCTCCTTTTGAGAGAACTGGAAAGGAGAGCTTTTAAAGCAGTATAATTGGGACCTTAATTGGTCCCAGCTGTCTCCATTAGCCTATCAGACTTAACTGACTCTCTCAGTTAATTGAGGTCAGGTGGCAGCATTAGCCTAACGACCTTAACTGGTTAAATTGGCCTCAGGTGTCTTGATTGGCCTGGAGTAGCCCTTGTTTGGCTATCCACTGAAGAGGGACCTGCTCATTCTGAGGCTGATATACCTGCCTTCTACTACCCTCTTATATCCTTCTGGCCTGAGTCTGTCACACTATGTAACAGTACCTCCATGGGTCACAACTGAGAATACGGAATTCAGGACAAACTGCTGAGAAACAACGCAGAAACATGCCAAAAACTGGTGGTTATTCTCCCATAAAATATACCAAACCAGCCACAAAAGTAAACTTCTGTTTCACTGCACTGGCTAACAGGAATTCAGAAAAGGTATTCCAGTCTTTGTATCACCACCAAAAACACTAGACTTAATGATGAGTGGTTATTTAAAACCAATTTAATCAAACAAAAGGGTTCTTCTGATCCCAAAGGACCAGCCACATACCCAGGTCAATATAGAACTCATACCTTATCCAATAATCATGCTGTTGCCAGTCCTTTAGTATCTAAATTCTAAAGGTTTATTTATAAAAAAGAAAGAAAGGCGAGAGTTAAAATTGGGTAAGGGAATCAAATACATACAACAATTGCAAGGTTCTTAGCTCAGGCTTGTAGCAGTGATGGAATAAACTGCTGGCTTGTTATGTCTCTGGTTGCTTCCAAATCATTGGAAGGTCCTCAGTCCCTTGGTTAGAATGCTCCCATTAGTATAAATCCATAGTCCAGAGGTTTGAGCAGGAAAGAGGCCAAATGGAGATGTTTCCAGGGCCTTTTATAGCTTCTGCCAAGTAAAGGGAATCCCATTGTTCTCATTGTGGAAAATGACAGGGAACAGGATGGTTTTTGGAGTCATGTGGGCAAGTCACATGTCCATGCATGATTTTGCTTAGTCACAGCAGAAGCTATTACTTATACTTCATTCACAGGAAAGTCCATTAAGTGTAGATAGGTGTCTCCCATGTCCTGTTGTGAGTTAAGTGTTACTTGATGAGCCATTTAACTTGAGTAGTCCCTTCAAGATGTGCAGGCTAAATATGTTGTGGGTGCTATCCGGAAACAAACATTAGAAATACAGGTATACAGCCAATACTCATACCTTCAGATACAAAAATGATACATGTATGCAAATAGCATAATCATATTCAGCAAATCATAGCTTTTCTACTGACACCTTAGTTGACACACTTTGTATGAGTTTTGTTGCACTTATATAACAGCGGTAGCAACAGTTATCTATATGATCATATATCAGTCAGATATCACAGTCTAGACTCTGCATTAGTGGTGGAAGGAACTGATGTGGCGGCCAACACCATGCTCCTTTTTATAGCCATGCCCCTCAGAGCATATTTGAATGCTATGGGAATGGATAGAAAGGATGCCTGAGTGTGCTAACAAGCACTGCTACCAGAAGGTTCCACCATCCAAGCTGTACTGGTTGGCATTACCTAAGAATATGGAATATGCAGAATCCATCTTGAAGAACTCTGGTTACACGTAGGTAACCTTCATTTTTAGAGAGGGCTGCAGAGGGCAGACACAAAAATAGAAGTATTGGAGAAAGAGCAGGGGGAGGGTCCTCTTCATTTTAGATTTATATGCATACATACAGCCACCCACAGTACGTGCATCTAGTTCCTCAGAATCCACTAGTGCGCACACAACCGGAATGCTGAACTCATGTTTCGACAATATTAACATTACACTTCAAAAATATATCTGTGTTAATATCTTAATGTTGTTAAGGTCAGAGTTAAGGTTGTGTGGGTGAGCAAGACTGCGAGGAATGAGGTGTTGCATTGTAAGTAGTTTATTTTTGGAAGTGTGCTTATGTGGGGTGCTAAGGCCTATGAGCTGAGCTTGATGTTGCCTTAAGTGGTGATTCCTTGATTTTTAGTCATTGAATTGATAGGAAATGCACTTGAACAACTTTAAATGTAAGTTTTAAGTTTTTGTGTGGGGAATCTATCAAATGAAGTGATTTTTGAATATCATAGGTTATAGAAAGGTGTTAGATGCTTTTTTATTTTGTTTTAAAATGTCATTTGTTCTATTACGTTTTAGAGTGCATGTATGTAAATTACATTACACGTATAAATTAAATGTATGAAAGTAACATTTCTCATCTTGAAAAAGAAAGTTGAAAAAAATTGTGCTTTTCTCTGTCAACTTCCGTTTGTCCTCCCCTTCTTGCAAATCTTAAATCAGTCACCAACAGCTGCTGATGTATTGGTTTTAGAAAGTATGACTCAGAGTCGGAGGTTAGAAGGCACCACTCACTCTCATGATTACCTTGTCTGACCATAAGCGACCTGGCCATTTAAATGGCCTTTTTTCTCTCTCTCTCTTTTTTTTCCCCTCTAAGAACCACTCTTCATGTAGACAGTGGAATCTAAGTGTCACCCACACAATTTGGGGCTCCCATACCCCTTCCCAGGGCCCGATGGCCTTCTGTGAATTAACGGAACCATGTCCCATGAAGGAGCTTTTATCACACAGTAAATATTCTTAAACATGTACAATCAATAGAATACACATGCCAAGCATCTAATGCTCATCACTCCCAATAAAGCAGACGGATGTCTCCCACTGACCAGTTATGACCTGATCTCATTAGGGCTCCAGCTTCTACACACAAAATCCTAGCAGTTTTGGTCTTGAGGTGTATTCTGTAGTTAAGTTCCAATGAGCTTGTTTTTGACCCACATTATATAGTTAAAATGAGGATTTCTTATCCATGCATTAACAAATTATTTTACTTAAAATGTAACTATGCAAAAAAACACTAATCCAGGGATAGGCAACCTGTGGCACGGGTGCCGGAGGCGGCACACGAGCTGATTTTCAGTGGCACTCACACTGCCCGGGTCCTGGCCACTGATCCGGGGGGCTCTGCATTTTAATTTAATTTTAAATGAAGCCTCTTAAACATTGAGCCCGTATTTACTTTACATACAACAATAGTTTAGTTATATATGATAGGAGACCTTCTAAAAAGGTTAAAATGTATTACTGGCACGCGAAACCTTAGAGTGAATAAATAAAGACTCGGCACACCACTTCTGAAAGGTTGCGAACCCATGCCCTAACCAATCATTTTCACTATACAGAGGTTCACAAGCCTAAGACCACCTACTCATTAACTTTTGTATTTTTCCAAAGTTAGTAAAGGTCTTCTCAAGGTTTGCTTATCTTTATGCTTCATTAGCAGGATACACTTGCAACAGCAAAACCTCAGACTTTTTATTATCAGGAAGAAGCTGCAGAAAGTCAAGGTTAGCTTGTCCATTCTCATGACTTTGTGAATATATATCTGTCCCTGTTAGTAATGCTGCAGCTGATACTTTTCTATCTGTCTGCCTACATCAAGCTGAATTCTCCTTACCCTATAGTTTTGTTTCCACCGTGTGCTGGCTGTGCATACAAGGTGGCTGTGAGTTATGTCAAGTCCAGGTCTCTCGTTACACTTCTCCCTTAGATGATGCTTTTACCAAAGCCGCCATCACGGGAGTCCAGTACTCAGATTTTCCAAGCTTGGGCTTGCCTTCTGTGTAGGACCAGTAATGGCATTAGTTGACTTTGTGTACTAGCCTCTCGTACCTTCTGGACACTGGTTCTTACCCAGCAAGCCTATACTTACTAAAGAAGGTATGCCTCTACATCATCCTCCTGCGTCATTTTCTGCAGCCAGTGGGTGGCCCGTGTGATCTGCATCCCATCATGGCTGCAGTTCAGCTCTGTAAGGGTCTTTACCTGGTTTATCAGTTCCCGCAACATAGCTCGGTCTTGAGAAGTCTGGTCCCTCAGCAGACGATTAGTCTCTTGCTGCAGCCGCACTGCCTCCTGTTGGGCGGCCGCCTGGACACAGGTAGCCTCTTGCTAGGCCGCCGTAGCTTGTATCAATGCCCGTACTAAGTCATCCATTGTGGTGAAAAAAAAAAACCCCTCTTTTTTTTAATCACCCTCCTGCTGCTGCTGTGCTGAGCACACCAAATCCCACCGCTAACACCAGTTGTGACAAAGTTCCTCCTCTGCCTTGGTGGGTCCTGCGCTTATTGGCAGATTTGCTCACCTCAGTGATCTTCCCCTTGGTGGAACCCACAGTCTGGGTCAACTCCTCTTGTGTCTGATCAGGAGTTGGGAGGTTTGGGGGGAACTTGGGCCCGCCCTCTACTCTGAGTTCCAGCCCAGGGCCCTGTGGATTGCAGCTGTCTATAGTGCCTCCTGTAACGCGTGATGGACAGTTAACAATTCCCTGGGCCACTTCCCATGGCCGCCCAAACACCTTCTTATCCTCACCATAGGACCTTCCTCCTGATGTCTGATACGCTTGTGCTCCTTAGTCCTCCAGCAGCACACCCTCTCACTCTCAGCTCCTTGCGCCTCTTGCTCCCAGCTCCTCACACACGCTTCTCTCCTCTGGCTCCCCTCGCCTGACTGGAGTGCTCCTTTTTTAAACCCAGGTGCCCTGATTAGCCTGCCTTGATTGGCTGCAGGTGTTCTAATCAGCCTGTCTGCCTTAATTGGTTCTAGCAGGTTCCTGATTACTCTAGTGCAGCCCCTGCTCTGGTCACTCAGGGAACAGAAAACGACTTATCCAGTGACCAATATATTTGCCCTCTACCAGACTCCTGTACCCCGCTGGTCTGGGTCTGTCAGAATATATAATATTTTAACACCAACCTCAAAAGATTGTCGGCTTTCTATAATGCCCCCCTGACCGCCACCCTTATAGCATCTTTCTTTGGTTTCAACTTCATATACACTTCAACCCCCCTACAAGAAGATTCAGGTGCCTCTTTTCCCTGGAATGCATCCTGTCCCCATGGGCATGGACCTTGTTCTACCCATTTAGCAAGGAGGCTGAGCTTCTCATCTTGCCCCCATCCCTAGGGGTCTCCTTCCTTGGTGTCTGGGGATGGCCATTTTGCCACTAGGTTGCTAACTCTGGTAAGGCAGAAGGATGACAGTGTTGTATCCTACTGTGATTTACTGTGTTAGGCTCTATTGATTTGGTCCAAACGGCCTTAGGGTGCCCACATCTCCACCAATTCAATCACCCTCACAATTTGGGGCCTCCACTCCCACTTCCCAGGGCCCAGTTACCTTCTACAGGTTAACTGTACCTTGGCCCAGTGAAGGAGCCTTTATCACACAATAAACATTCTTAAACATGTACATGTATTCATTAACAATTAACAATCAGTCGGCAGAATTTGCATGCCAAGCATCTAATGCTCACCACTCCCAATAAAGCAGATGGACATCTCCCAATGGCCAGTCAGGACCCGATCTTTTCCAGGGCTCCAGTTCTACACAGTCTAGTCGTGCTGGGGTTAAAAATCCTAGCAGCTTTGGTCTTGACTCAACAAGCTTGTTTTCTGACCTTCATTATATAGTTAAGAGGATTTCTCTTAACCAATTAATTTTCTTAAAATGTAGCTATGCAAAAAACCACCGACCAGTCATTTTCACTATAGAGAGGTTCACATGCCTAAGACCACCAACTCATTAGCTACTGTATTTTTCAAAGCTAGTAAAAACTTCTCAAAGTCTACTTATCTTTATGCTCCATTACTGGGATACACTTCCGTCAGCGAAACCTCATACTTTTTTATCAGTAAGAAACTGCAAAAATTCAAAGTTAGCTTGTCCATTCTCTTCCAGTGCTCATGACTTTATGAATATATATCTGTCCCTGTTAGTAATGCTGCAGCTGATACTTTTCTCTTTGCCTGCCTCCGTCAAGGTCTAATTCTTCTGACCCTGTAGTTTTGTTTTCAACTTATGGTGGCTGACCATCCAAGATGGCTCTAAATCCATACACAAGCTGGCTGAGAGTCATGTCAATTCCAGGCTTCCTGTTACATGAGTAGATATATGGTGCCATGTTAAGTATGGAAGCAGCACTACTATATCACTGTTACTGAGACTATTTACTCCAAACTCAGTTTTCAGGAATCTGAATATTTAAGCAGAAAGATTTTAAGTCTGAATTATTTGATTTTTTGTATCTATTTTTCAATGTTTAAGTAGCACTTATAGTTTAATTTTTTTTTTTAATATCAAACAAATCTCCCTTGCTGCAAACTAAGCAGATTATTTCTTGTCCTAGCCTTGGTGGACATGGAGAACAATTGATCATTGTCCCCTTTATAACAACCTTTTACATAGTTGAAGACTGTTCTCAAATCCCCGGTCAGTCTTCTTTTCTCTACACTAAACATGCCCAGTTTCCCAACTTTTCCTCAAAGGTCACGTTTTCTAAATTCTACTTTGTTTCCTATCTCAATTTTTGATCCATTACCATACTTTGTCTCACAGCCCATGACTATTTAACTTCTTTAGTTCTTATGAGAGGCCTTGTCAAAGGCCTTTTTGAAAGTCTAAATAAATTAGAGACAAGATGGGTGAAGCACCTTTTATTGGACCAAATTCTGTTGGTGAAAGAGACAAGCTTTTGTGTTTACCTAGAGCTCTTCTTCAGGTCTGGGAAAGGTACTCCGTGTCACAGCTAAATGCATGGTGGAACAGATAAAGAGTTAACACCATTGCACAAAATCATTCAAGGTCAAGTGGGCAGTCAACACCTCTACATCCATAGAACAAAGGAGGGTTAGTGAGTTACAGATTGTTGTAATGACCGATAAATCCAGTATCTTTATTAAGTCCATGATTTTTGGTGTCTAACAGAGTTATGAATTTCAGTTTCCAGGCTCTCTGTCAGTTCAAAAGTCTGTCTCTTTCACCAACAGAAGTTGGTCCAATAAAAAGTATTACCCTCACCCACCTTGTCTCTCTAATATCTTGGGACCAACACAGCTACAACACTGCAAACATAAATAAATAATGTCAGCTGCTTCCCCTTTATCCACAAATCTTGGAATATGTGGAAATCCCAGAGGGCTGGGAGACAGCTAATGTGCCAATATTTTTTTTAAAGGATAAATGGGATGACCTAAGTAATGACAACCCCTTTAACTGGACATTGATCTTCCAGGCAAAATAATGGAATAGTTTGAGACTTAATAGGGAACTACAGAAGAGTAATAAAATGAATTCCTATTGACATGGTTTTATGGCAAATAGGTCACATCAAAGAGACTTGATATCAGGGGAAGAAAATCTAAAATAATTGCTCGTAAAGTCTTCAGAGATACAAAAAACTGGTGGAGTGATAAATGACAGCTTAATTGCACAAAGTGATCTGGATGGCTTGTTAAAGTGCATGCAATCAAAACTGTTTTAGTGAGTTCACAGGCGAGATCATAATCTAAGAACAAAGAATGTAGGTTGTACTTACAGGATGGGTGGCCTGTAGTTTGGAAAGTAATGATTCTAAGAAAGAATTCGGGGGTTATGATAGATAATCAACTGAACATGAGCTATCAGTTTATAAGCCAGGGAATGTTGAGTAGATGTGAGGAGGTGATATTACCTCTGTATATGACATTAGTGAGACCATTACTGGATCCTGTGTCCAGTTCTGGTATCCACACTTCAAAAAATATTTAAAAATTGAAAGAGTTCAGAAGAGGTATAAGAATCATTTGAGGTCTTGAAAACCTTTTATAGTGAAAGCAGCAAAGAATTCTGTGGCACCTTATAGACTAACAGATGTTTTGGAGCATGAGCTTTCGTGGATGAATACCCACTTCGTCAGATGCATCTTGTATTCACCCACGAAAGCTCATGCTCCAAAACGTCTTTTAGTGTATAAGGTGCCACAGGATTGTTTGCTGCTTTTACAGATCCAGACTAACACGGCTACCCCTCTGATGCTTTTATAGTGAGAGGCTGAAGAATCTGCCTGTTTGTTTTATCTAGGAGGTGTCTTGATCACAATCTATAAGTACTCACAGGGGGAGATTTCTGATAGCAAGGGGTTCTTTAAAAAAAAAAACAAAAAAAACCAAAAAAAACCCAAAGGCATAGGAATGTTTAATAAGGTGTACATTTTTAATACCACCACATTTTTAAGGAACAGCTTACCAAAACTTGTGGTGGATTCTCCTTCTTCTGAAATTTTTGAATCTATATTGTGGATATCTTCTGAAAAGATTCTCTAGCCCAACCACAAGTTACTGTGGTTGTTCCCAGAGTTTTTGGGTGAAATTCTATGGCCCCTCTTATGCAGGAGGTCATTCTAGATTATCATAATGATTCTGGAATTAAAATGTATTAATTTATATTTTTTTTCTTTACAGTTAACCAAGATGACCTTGCACAATATTATTGGGGGATTTACACACATACATTTACTGTGCATGTTATAACAAAGTGTAAAACCCACCTCTTTGGTGTTTACAGCTACTTCTGTCTTTAGCCAGACACCCAGCTTTCTTCCATGTGTTGGAAGGGTTGTGGCAGGTACATTTTAATGGCACACATGTGGTGACATTGCCTCCTAGTGCAATCACATTGCTCTTCTGTCAAGAGGCATATAAAAGAGCATATACTGAGAAACTGTTACCAGAATTTTCAGATTGCAAAGATATGCACTGAGATGTTAAAAAATGCCAGAATATAGGTTGTCAGTGCAACCTTAATTTGGCCCTCCATGCATATACAGAGTGTGACAAAGTTCCTCCTCTGCCTTGGTGGGTTCTGTGCTTTCTGATGGATTCGCTCACCTCAGAGTTTTTCGGCAATCTTCAGTTTGGCTCCTTTTGTTAGTGGCACAAACCTGCTGTTCACTCAGCTTACCTCATCACTGGTCAGTATGGGGAAGAGGAGGAGAACAATCCCCTGCAGTCTCTGCTGGCCTAGCTAATGGGTCCGGGGACAGGCCAGAGACCTTCCCCTCCGATGGGACCCACAGTCCAGATCAACTCTTCTTATATCAAATAGGCCAGGGTTCCCTCCATACCCCCATCTTCTACTCCGGGTTCCAGCCCAGGGCCCTGTGGATTGCAGCTGTCTTTAGTGTCTCCCATAACAGCTGCATGATAGCTACAACTCCCACGGCTACTTCCCCATGGCCTCCTTCCAACACCTCTTTGTACTCACCACCAGACCTTCCTCCTGATGTCTGATAATGCTTGTACTTCTCAGTCCTCCAGCAGTACGCCTACTCACACTCAGCTTTTTGCATGCCTCTTGCTCCCAGCTCCTCACACACCCCTCACTGACTGCAGTGAGGTCCGTTTTAAGCCAGGTGCCCTGATTAGCCTGTCTGTCTTAATGGATTCTAGCAGCTTCTTAATTGTCTCCAGGTGTCCTAATTAGCCTGCCTGCCTTAACTGGTTCCAGCAAGTTCCTGATTGTTCTGAAACTGCCCCTGTTACCTTACCCAGGGAAAAGGGACCTGCTTAATCTGAGGCTTAGATATCTGCCTTCTGTCACTGTGGCTTTTAGCTCATGTGGTAGAGGCTCATGCACTAAGTTCCAGAGGTCTCAGGTTCAGTCCCGCTTGCTGACAACCAGGGTCTGTCAGCATTACGTTATCCTACTAAAACATCATTTAGGGGGGAGGGATAGCTCAGTGGTTTGAGCATTGGCCTGTTAAACCAAGGTTTGTGAGTTCAGTCCTTGAGGGGGCCACTTAGGGATCTGGGGCAAAAATCAGTACTTGGTCCTGCTAATGAGGGCAGGGGGCTGGACTCAATGACCTTTCAAGGTCCCTTCCAGTTCTAGGAGATGGTTATATCTCCAATTATATCACTCTCCTGTAGTGGTGGTGACAACGCATTCAAACATCTGCCCTATCAACTTTCGTTGGTACCTCCTGTGTCTACCGTGGTAACCACAGATAACAAGGAATCAGGGTTCGATTCCATAGAGAGAGCCTGAGAAACAGCTACCACATCCAAGGAAGGCAGCAGGCGCACAAATTACCTACTCCCGACCCGGGGAGGTAGTGATGAATACAGGACTCTTTTGAAGCCCTGTAATTGGAATGAGTACACTGTAAATCACTCTCCTGTAGCCATCTGGCCTGATCCTGTCACAATAGATAATCGTATCCAACATCATGCACAAAATCTGCAGTAGAGCCAGGAATAAACCAGCTCTCCTGGGTCTCAGTTCAGCACCTTAAATATAAGAGAATATCCTATTTCTTCTTGACACTTTGTGCCTCATTCAGTGTCTATAGAACAAACAGTATGTAAAATGTAATTAGAACTGTTCTAAACTGCTTTATGGTATTGTGCCCAAACATTGCTTTTCAATGGGGATTCAACTTCCTTTATAGGAACATAACAGACTCCTGAAACTTTTACCAGTCCACAAAAGTGGTCCATAGTCATGCAATAGTCCCATTGTCTTCAAAGGGATTGATCAAATGATTAACGATTTACAGGATTAGGTTCCAAGTTTGTAAATTGTTCTGGATAAAACTGACAATGCCTGAGCTGTCAGATCAGAAGGAGCTTCATTTGAATAAAGGTGGTCAGATGTGTGATAAATCTTAGCTCCATTGCTAAGATGAGGAGCATATTTTCAGCGAAGTTCTTGGCAGATTCCTGAGGCAGCTGGTTTAAGGCCGTCACTTATATCTTCACTTATAGTTCTCTCTCACCCACAAAGCTGGAAAATGAGGCAATTTTTTTCTTTGTTTTGCTGCTCCAGTTCCAGTTAACACAATGCATGTTAGACTTTGTTTAAGTTTGTTAGCATATGTATTGTGCTGTTAAAGCCATTTAAAGAATTAATGCCCTCCCTAGCTGCGTTCTGCTCCTTTAAGGAGCAGAGCGCAGCCCCTACCCTTTGGGGTGGGGGTGGGGGCTAGCCCTAAGTCTTTCTGGTACCCCGTACCTGCTAAAAAGCTCTTGATGGTACTGTGAACTGGCAGGTACCACTGTACTTGCAATTCTGCTTGCCACAGAATTGTACTCCAGAATCTGACCTTCCGTTAAAAAAAAAAAAATCATGCTTGGCTGGGGAAATGTCCTCTGTTCATGTTTTCAAGGATAACAGATGCAGTGAATCTGCTGGAAACAATAGCTCTGAAAGGTGTGAGCTGTCCCATTCATCTCAGTCAGGACCCTGTGGATTCCAATTTCATAGTTGTAGAATTTGACATTTTCCCAAGGTGCTATAGTATTTTGCCATGGAGTTCACTAACTTTTCATTTTCTCTCCGCCCTGTTACCCTGCAGCTACTCATTGCTGTCCAGCTTTCCCCAGAGGGGGAGCTAATTGTATTCCAGTGCCTGCTTCCTGCACTGTTCCATGGAGCCACACAGCAGGGGGTCAAAAACATAGAGTTGAAAATGTGGCCTGCAGCCAGGAAGCAGAGGGAACTAGAAGTCCAGGATAGCGAGCTAGCAGCCTGGAAAGTAGTGTAGTGGCAAAGGCTGAGAGAAGTGGGGCAGGAAATGAGCCATTGAAACCAACTGAATGTGCCTTTCATTGACTCCCAAGGGAGGAGGAAGTTTCTGAGTTGTCACCTAAACAGTGGAAGTGGCTTAATCATTTTCACTGAAGCTTTGAAAAAAAAAAATATGTCCAGGGCAGAGAGCAGACATGGAAAATTTCAGCCCGATGGCTTAAAGTTTGATAAACATAACTGAAAACAAGGGCTTATAATGGGAAATTTTAAGCAGCCTTAAGAGAGGGAGCTTGCAATGTGTGCGTGTTTGGGTGTGTTAACAGGCATCATAATTCCCCCACTCCTTGTCCCCTATGTTTTTGGCCACTAAATGGCATCTAAAGAAAAATAGCCTGCAAGTAAGTGGAACCTTGCAATTATTTTCTTTAGAAATGATCTTTGTGAATGTATTTGGAACATTGCAGTTATACAGAAACTGTAATGCATATGGGTCTAATAGATGTCTAGTTGTCTCCATTCTGTGAAGTATTTCCTCTTCAATCCTTACATTATCAGTGGTCCTCTAGATGAACTATTCTATCTGGTCCAGTCATTATTTGTATTGGGGTCCCATTGTTCATGGAGGATAGATCCATCAGTGGCTATTAGCCCAGTGCTCTAGGTGTCCCTAAACATCTGACTGCCAGAAGCTGGGACTGGATGACAGGGCATGGATCATTTGATATACTGCCCTGTTTTGTCCCTCTGAAGCATCTGGGATCATTTGCTATGCTGCCCTGTTTTGTCCCTCTGAAGCATCTGGGACCAACCTCTTTTGGAAGACAGAATCCTGGACTAAGATTGACCATTGGTCTGACGCAGTATGGCTGTTCTAAAGTTCTTGCATTAATTGCTGATTTATTGTGGGTTTTTCCTATCACTATCACTATAATATGTATTTTTTTATCCATAGACAAATTTTATAGTAACATTGACGTGTTTGTAGAATCATAGGAGATTAGGATTCAAAGAGCTCTCAGGAGGTCATCTAGTCAGGGCCGCCCAGGGGTGGCGGTGGGGGACAAGTGGAGCAATTTGCCCTGGGCTCTGCAGGGGCCCCCATGAGAATGGCTGAGGCTCCCTCCCTGACCCCGCCTCCGCCCCTTTCCTGGAGCCTCAGCGCATCCAGGAGCATCCCTGGACAGCGCTGCAGCGTTCCTCCAGCGGGGCCTGAGCTCCTCCTCACTCAGAGCTGCGTGGTAACGGAGGTGGGGCTGTGAGCTCCAGGCTGAGCAGGGAGGAGCTCAGGTCCCACTGGAGCTCGCAGCCTGACTCCCTTACCATGCGGCTCTGAGTGGGGAGGAGCTCAGGCCCTGCCGGAGCCACGCTGCACGCTGTTCAGGGACTGTCCTGGAGGCAGTGCGCTGAGGCTCCGGGTGATGGGGGAGCCGGGGGTAAGGGGCTGGGGGGGTTGACTAAGGGGCAGGGAGTCTCAGGGACAGTCAGGGCACAGGGAGGGGGCAGAGGTTGGGGGGGTTGGATCGTGGGCCTTCCAGGGGTCTGTCAGGACTCAGCAGGAGGATGGATAGGGGTTGGGGCAATCAGAGGACAGGGAGCAGGGGCGGGGTCCCAGGGTGGTGGTTGCAGGGGTCTCTGGGGGTCGGTGAGGGGACAAGGAGCAGGATGGGCTGAGGATTCTGAGGGGGGCAGGCAGTCGAGGGGCAGGAAGTGGGTGGGGGTCGGATGGGGGCAAGGCCAGGCTGTTTGGGAGGCACAGCCTTCCCTACCCTAAAGCTCGTTCAGCAGTTTGAGGCTTGCAGAAGAGCGAAGCTGTTGGCTTTTTCATTAGGGCTACCCTCCCTTTCACTTCTCAAATGCTAAATTATAGTCTATATTTAATTTCAGTGCCATAGGGAGATTCATGTCAGGGGAGTGTAGCTTCATTTAAAATTAGCCACTGGGGGAGAGGACAAATGAGAAGAGCAATATCCGACACCACCTACCTCCTTCCCAAACCTACCAAGGGAGACCCCCCCGCCCCCCGCATTCCCTGAGACTTCAGAGGGGTTAATTCAGTGGTTCTCAAACTTTTGTACTGGTGACCCTTCCACATAGCAAACCTCTGAGTGCGACCCCCCACCTCTTATAAATTAAAAACACTTTTTTATATATTTAACACTATTATAAATGCTGGAGGCAAACCGGGGTTTGAGGTGGAGACTGACAGCTCGCGACCCCCAGTAATAACCTTGTGACCCCCTAAGGGGTCCCAACCCCCAGTTTGAGAACCCCTGGGTTAATTTAATTTTAGCACCCTGTTTCCATTCACATGCATGTGCTATTGTATGAGCAAAATTCAGTCTTTTTCACAAAAATAGGCTTATACCAGAATTCTGAACAAGCACAACCGCTCAGTTCGGCGGAGATAGGTTGATATAAGCATACTGGACACCGAGGCAAACGCGCCACATAGCCAATCTTCAGTCTGTGAGGACCCCATAGGAGCCAGTCTCTAGGAAAACAACCGCTCTGCAGGATCTACCTTCTATGAATAATCTGCTTGGAGTTAAGTCTTCGTTATAGCGCTATATTAAGCTCAGGAGTTAAGGGTATGGTGTTGCCTAGGAGTCCTCTGTGGTTGAGATCTAAGATTCTGGTAGAGATATTTTGCCTCTTATAGTTACTCGCGAGATGAGCAGGTAGACGCACGATGCTAATGACTCACCAAATTCCATGTTGAATGTCAACCCTTCTCGTCAGGCAGAGCTCTCCACCAAAAGTACACCTCCACCTACTCCTCGAGCACTAATACGGCGTCCCATCTCTAGTGCCGACGAGAGTAGGAACTAGGTAGTGATCTCCCCTAATCGGTATTTAGTCTCTGAAGTACTCGTTAATCAGTAGTGCGCACTGTATTATGATCTCTCTCGAATTCTAGCCTAAATGAACCAAAGTTTTGGAGGCAGATAGAGCAAGAAGCAAGCAGAGTAGTCAGAAACCTGGAAGAATCCTCTGACTGGATGGGTCGAGGCGTTTGGTCACAAGCTGAGGTGGTTCAAAGTTTTGGATTTTTTTTTTAAGCAGAATTTTGTTATTGTTTCTTTAAATAATCAAACACAGCAGGCAGCAAATATTTTGCCACACACTTCTGAACTAAACCCATGTTGAGGTTTTGCAGACTAATTTTATCTTTTCAATTAAAAACCACAACAAATTTTGAAGAAGCAGACATTGGTCCGTGATTTTTCCTGCTTTTTAAAACCCTAGTTTTCGATCCAAAAAAGTTTTTGACGGAAAATATTTGTCAAGCCTTTTAATGAGCTTAGTGCTTTAGCACTAGGCTGATGCTGAAACCAGTGATACCTTGTAAAGGTGACTTGAAAAGAGTTTCTCAAACAGGGGTTTGTGCGAGATGCGGAAGGGTTTATTTTTCCCAGGGCTGCCAGGGGGTGGGGGAAGGACAAGTGGGGCATTTGCCCGAGGCCACACAGGGCCCCACGAGAATATAGTATTGTATAGTATTGCAATTTTTTTTTACGGAAGGGGCCCCGAAATTGCTTTGCCCAGGACCCCTGAATCCTCTATGTGCTGCTGCATCTAGTCCAACCCCCTGCTCAAAGCAGGACCAACCTGAACTAAATCATCCAGCCAGGGCTTTGTGAGAGCCGGGCCTTAAAAACCTTGAAGGATGGAGATTCCCCACCCCTCCCTAAGTAACCCATTCCAGTGCTTCCCACCCTTCTAATGAAACAGTTTTTCCTAATATCAAACCTAGACCTCCCCCACTGCAACTTGACCATTGCTCCTGGTTCTGGTCACCCTGCCACCACGTGACGGCCAGGGTCTAACTGCGACTTTAAATCGGTTTAATGGCCCGAATAAACGATTTAACGCTGTATCCGTTCACACGACGTCCGGTCATTATATCGAGTTAACGGCTCCTTAAATCGATTTCGGAACTCCTCCAAACGAGAGGAGTTACGCGCTAAATTCGATAGCGATAACTCGGATTAGGGTCGTGTGGACGGGAAATCGACGTTATTGGCCTCCGGGCGGCAATCCCAGAGTGCAGCACGACCCAGTCTGAAAGCAAATCTTGAACTCGGATGCAGCGGGCAGGTAAGAACCAGGAAAAAGCCCCGGTTGAACTATCTTGAATTACCATTATCCTCGCTTTGGCCCAGCGTGCGAGCTCCTGATCTAGCACGGCTGGCGATGCAGTCTGAATCGAAAAAGAGCTCCAGCATAGACGGCGTACGGGGACAGATAACCTAGTCTGATCGCTGTATGGGGAGACAAATCTGTTGTTATCCAGCTCCGTTACAGAACGCGAAATGCCAAAGCGTTTGAAAAAGAAAACTCCCAGGCATACAGCAGGACGCTGCAGTGACAACGGTAACGGGAAGCCAGAGACTCAAGATGGATCGCTCATTCGAAGGGAGGGAGGGGGTACTGGGACAATCCAGCCTATCCATCCACTGCGTCCACATGCAGTCTTCTGAAACATTAATTTGGCATCCTTGGCTAGCTGCCCCAATATCTGTAGGTTCAAACACCACCAGGGTGTTCTGGCGTGGTTTCAGGAACAGCTCTCGAGATTTATCCCGCCCGCCCCCCGCCCACCACGTGAAAAAAAGGGAAAAGTATTGCTTGTGCTATAGGCGTTTGCATTCACAAAAGTTAGCACTCCGTGAAAAAAGGCGCCAAAGGGTTGTCCTGGCTGCCTTTCACAGAGGAGGGGTTGAGGCTGTACCCAGCACCCCCCGGGGCAATGTTTTCTTGCCCATCAGGCACAGCTGTGAGCTCTCAACACAGCGGAATTTGTGGGGAACTATGGATAGCTGTAGAGGAACAGCCTACCAACAGTGCACTGCTCCTGAAAATCGATGGTAGCTTTGGACCATGGACGCAATACAAATCGATTTCGGGATCCCACTTTGGAACGCGCTATATGACCGATTTTATATAGATCTGTTTTGTAAATATCGCGTTTAAGCTACATTCGATTAATCTGCAGTGTAGACGTGAACCTGAGAAACAGCCTAGCTCATGCCTCTTGGAGCACCCCCCCTCCCCCTGGTTCCTAGTGCATAGAGTTAATAAAAATTATTGGAAAGGAAAAAGTATAGTTTTTAACAGAAATATTATTCAACAAACTAATTTAATTTTTCTAGGCTTAATTTTTCTCCTTTTTTTCCCTTTAGGTGAGAGAGTGTCAGAAAAATGAGTCTAGCAATACTTCAGAGGATGAAAACGGCGAGAAGTTAGAGCACAATGCTCAGCAAGCATTTGTATTTGGGCAAAACTTAAGAGACAGAGTTAAGGTATATATTTAATCAGAAAAACAAAGATTATGTGATTGAATTTAAATGAATGTTGCTACTCCAGGTGAAAACTTTAAGGTGAAAGCATCCAGTATAAAAAGCTGATTTCTGAGTTCTGGGAACAAAGTGATGGCTTGGGCTTAAAATGCCCAGAGTTTGTTCTCTTTTTGTGTGTGTTGGAGTTTGTTTTAGAAAACTCCTGTAATTCTAGTTTGTTGTTCTTTGAGTGCTAGCTCACGTTAATTCCAAGTAGGTGTGTGTGCACCACATGTACGGTCGCCAGAAGATTTTCCCATAGCGGTATACATCGGTCGGCTCTGGAGCCCCCTGGAGTCACACCTTCCTGGCGCCGTATATAGAGTCCTGCCGGCTCCTGGCCTCTTCGGTTCCTTCTTAGCAACTGTGATGATTGGCTGGAATGTTGTTTCTCTCTTGCATCTGCAAGTGCTACCATAATGGACTTACTGTTTTCTCCCTGCACATAGTTATAGTTACACTAGTTTGTTAGTCAACCTGGATATATATAGATTATATGTTTAGTTTAATGTAGTACTTTAGTGTAGTTAGGACCTGCTTCGGTCACCCCCTTCTTTCCTGTCGTGGGACTGGGGCATGCCTCAGTATCCAGGGTTTAAACTGTGCACATCTTGCAGTAAGCCTGTGCCCAAGAGCAACTCTCACACTTCTTGCTTGAAGCGTCCAGGAGGATCCTATCAAAAGGAGCACTGCAAGATCTGCAGGGGATTTCGTCCCAGAGCTCAAAAGGAGAGGGATCAGAGTCTGAAGTTCCTCCTGATGGAGACAGCCCTTCATCCTGACTCGGAGCCAAGTTCAGCTGAACTAGCACCCAGCATGTCTGCAGCGGTGTGAAGTTGCACTGGCATTGACAAGGGAGACCTCTGCACTGAAAAAGGACTATGTCTGTAGACTCTCGGCACCGGCAGGACTCTCTGGCACATAGAGGCTCTGCTCACGGCAGTGCACGGCACTGCTGCCAGTCACTGGTGCCACGCAAGAAGCAAAAGAAATATGATGGGGGGCACTCATACACGCCGAGGCCAGCACCGCAAAAGGACTGGAGCGGAGTGTGACCCGCACCGGGCCACTCACTGTACCCAGCATGGCACCAATGACTCCAGTTCCAGTGAGAGATCAGTCAAGACTGGTGCCGATGGACTCGCCTCCTCAGGATAGCTGTGAAGAGACACACTGGAGCTGCTCTCCATGCCTGAAACGTTTGAAGCAGCTAGGTAACTAATAGCCTTCACAGTATCACTATCTCCCATCAGGTGAGAGTGTGCAGTGGGCCCAAAAGTGCCGGCACTGCAAAGACTCCTGGAACCATCCTGAGGGAAGCCGGCTATGGTGCTGCACTGGTCTTCTTCGCCCCAGCACCGCTCCCCAGTACCATCTGGGAGCAAGCTAGCTATGATGCTGCACCAGTCTTTACCCCGGCACTATCAGGCCCTTGGTTGCGACGAAGAGAGTCTTCCGCATTGGACTCTGAGCCGGAATCCTACATTTCTAGGAGGAGCTAGCACAGGTCGGAGTATAGGTGTTCAAGGACTGACATGGGTCAGTCTTTCCCTCCTATGCCCTGGCCCATACAGTGGCAGGTACCAGCTCAATGGCCCTTTTGGAAACCATGGTGTTCCACCAAGCCCAGTGGTTGCATTTGAGGTGGTTGTTGTCCCTTGCCTCAGAGAGCAGAGCCCTCCCTTTGGTGCAGGACCAACCTCATGGTACCAAATTGGATGCCATACTTGAGGAACAAGTACCACGTGACCCCTTTTGAACGGAAGGACAGGAGCAAGAGCCTATTCCTTTCACCAGACGAAGCTGTGACAGGGACGTCCTCTACACCCATCCTTGATGACAGCAAGAGCCACTGACAACTTTTGAGGAGAATGGCCCAGAACCGGGGGCTCCAAGTTGAAGACATTTCCGAGGCCTCAGAACCTATGGTGGACATCCTAGCCCCCTCGAGCCCATTCCAGGTTGACCTACCACTTATTAAGATCGTCCAAGACACAGCTAAAAATTGCAGACCCCGGCCTCTTTTTGGTCTCTGCTGCAAAGAGGATGGAGCGAAAGTATTTCATCCTATCTAAGGGGTTTGAATACCTATATTCCCACCCACTACCAGGCTCCGTAGAGGTGGCAGCAGCAAATGAATGTAAGCATCAAGGCCCACAAGGGCCCTTACTGAAGGCCAAGGATGCTAAGAAGTTGGACCTCTTCTGTAGAAAAGTATATTCCACTGGGGGGCTTCAGATTTCCAACCATCACGTGATCCTCTGCAGATATAGCCCCAACTCTTGGGGAGCAATGTCAAAGTTTATGGAGCTGCTGCCAACGGAATGCAGGGCAGGTTTCTTGGCCTTGTGGAAGAGGGAAAATTGGTTGCCAAGGCCTCATTACAGGCAGCCCTGGATGTGTCCGATTCAGTGACTCATACCACGTCTTCGACTGTAGCCATGAGTCAGAGCTCTTGACTCCAGGCCTCTGGACTCCCCGTATGAGGTCCAGCAGACCATATAGGACATCCCTTTCGGGAGATTATCCCTCTTTTCCAAGAAGACAGGCTTGAGGCTCCACAGCCTAAAAGACTCCAGGGCCACCCTCAAGTCACTGGAGCTTCATACTCTGGCTCCACAAAGGAAACACTTTAGGCCTTAAACTCTTTCCTCACTTCTATCAATCTCAGCATAAGCAGGATTACATCAGAAAGAGAGGCAAAAACCATATAAGGAGGCGGCCTCCTCCTTCATTTACTCAGGGTCCCAGACCTGCAAAACTTCCAGAACTTTTGAGGGTGTGCCTGAGGGCGATGCACCAGTTCAGGAACTGGATCTTCGTCCCGTGTGTTTCTTGGACCATTTATCCCACTTCTATCCTTCATGGGCCCAGATTGTGTCAGACTGCTGGGTGCTACGCACGATAGGACTGGGATATTCTGTTCAGTTCAGTTCTCCACCTCCATCCCATTCTCCCTCTTCAGGGATCCTTCTCAAGACCAGCTTCTACCACAAGAGGTGCAAATGCTCCTAAGAGTGGGAGCAGTAGAGAAGGTCCCTCAGGAGCTAGGGGGCAGAGGTTTCTACTCCAGCTATTTCATAATCCCAAAAGCCAGCAGTGGTTTCAGACCTATACTGGACCTGCAAAATCTTAACAGATTCATGAAGAAGTTGAGGCTCCGCATGATCTCCTTGGGATCCATTATCCCTTCCCTGGATCTGGGGGACTAGTATGCCACCCTCGATTCGAAGGACGCGTACTTCCATATATTAATCATCCCCAATCTCAGAAGAATCCTCCGGGTTATGGCAAACCATATCCATTACCATTTCACAGTTCTCCCCTTTGACTTATTAATGGCCTCTTGCATGTTCACCAAGTGCATGACAGTCATTGCAGCTTTCCTGGGGAAGCGAGGGGTTCAGGAGTTTCCATACCTCAAGAACTGGCTGGTCAAGAGCTGCAGCAGGGCTCAGGTGGAGGTACACACACACCTAATAAAGTCAATTTTTGACAGGTTAGGCCTGCTGATAAATGCACAAAAGTCAACCCTCACTCTCACTCTGAGTTCATAGGAGAAGTTCTAGATTCAAGACAAGCCAGAGCATTCCTACCAGAGGTTTGTTTCCAGACTTTATGCTCCATCATAGAGGACCCCGGACGATTCCCCACCACTAGGCCATGGAACTGCCTGAACCTTCTGGGGCACATGGCTGCCTGTACATATGTAGTATAACATGCAAGGCTGCAGCTCAGGCCTCTCCGGTCCTGGCTGGTTTCAGTGTATCACCCAAGCCAAAACTGCTTGGACAAGGTAGTCACACTTCCCCCACTGGTCATCAAGACTCTCCTGTGGTTGCTCAATCCTCCGATGGTCTGGACAGGAGTGCCTTTCTCCAGACCTCAACCCTTACTGTCTCTATTTACAGATCCTTCAGTGATGGGGTGGGGAGTGCATCTAGGGACTCAAGGCCTCTGGTCCCAAGCAGCGCTCACTTCACATCAACAGCAGAGAGCTAAGAGCAGTACGCCTGGCCACCCAGACCTTCCAAGCCCATCTGGAAGGAAAATGTGTATTGGTTATGATGGACAATACAAGCCCTCAAGCTGTGCGACTTCTGCATAACACACTCGATACACCTAGAGGCATCTTACTTTCTGGGATCCCTTCTGGTTAAGTACGCTGGAGGGTAGGGATAGGATACAGAGGGACCTAGACAAATTAGAGGATTGGGCTAAAAGAAACCTGATGAGATTCAACAGAGTTCTGCACTTAGAATGGAAGAATCCCATGCACTGCTACGGACTTGGGACCAAATGACTAGGCAGCAGTTCTGCAGAAAAGGACCTAGGGGTTACAGTGGACAAGAAGCTGGATATGAGTTGACAGTGTGCCCTTGTTGCCAAGAAGGCTAACAGCATTTTGGGCTGTGTAAGTAGGGGCATTTTCAGCAGATCGAGGGACGTGATCATTCCGTTCTATTCGACATTGGTGAGGCCTCATCTGGAGTACCCCCACACTACAAGAAGGATGTTGAAAAATTGGGAAGAGTCCAGCGGAGGGCAACAAAAATGATTAGGGGGCTGGAGCACACGACTTCTGAGGAGAGGCTGAGGGAACTGGGATTGTTTAGTCTGCAGAAGAGAACAATGAGGGGGGATTTGGCAGCTGCTTTCAACTACCTGAAAGGGGGTTCCAAAGAGAATGGATCTAGAGTGTTCTCAGTGGTAGCAGATGACAGAACAAGGAGTAATGGTCTCAAGTTGCCATGGAGGAGGTTTAGGTTGGATATTAGGGAAAACTTGTTCACTAGGAGGGTGGTGAAGCCCTGGAATGGGTTCTCTAGGGAGGTGGTGGAATCTCCTTCCTTAGAGGTTTTTAAGGTCAGGCTTGACAAAGGCCTGACTGGGATGATTTAGTTGGGAATTGATCCTGCTTTGAGCAGGGGGTTGGACTAGATGACCTCCTGAGATCCCTTCCAACTCTAATATTCTATGATTCTATGATCCCAGAAAAAGTTGCCGGACCATCTCAGGAGGTCTTTCCACAACCACAAGTGGTCGATTCGCCCAGACATCCTGAACAGCACCTTCCAGTGATGGGGATTCCCCATATAAACTTGTTTGCAACAAGACATAACTGGAGTGTCTGCAGTTCTGTTCCTTCCTGAATCACAGTTCAGGCTCGATTGCAGACGTAGTCCTCCTTTCCCTGAAGGACCGTCTGTTCTATGCATTTCCACCCAACCCCCTCATTCACAAAGTTGTCCTGAAGGTCAGAAGGGAAGGGTTGTCTTGATATTGATAGTGCCAGCCTTACCCCATCAGCACTGATGTACCACACTCCTAGACCTGTCAGTGGAGACCCCAATCAGCCTGCCCCTAGTCCCAGACTTGTCATGCAGGACCATAACCACCTTCAGCATCTTAATCTCAAGTGCCTCCATCTCATGGCATGGAAGCTCCATGGCTAAACCCTTTGGAATTGGCTTACTCAGGACCTGTTAGAGAGGTCCTCCTTGGTAGCAGGAAACCATCCACTAGGGCCACGTACATAGCTAAGTGGGAAAAATTCTCAGTTTGGTCAATGCAAAGGGACTCTCCACTTATGCAGTCATAAGTACCCATCATCTTAGACTGTCTGTTACACCTCAAGCAGCAAGGTCTGTCATAGAATCATAGGGTTGGAAGGGACCTCAGGAGGTCATCTAGTCCAACCCCCTGCTCAAAGCAAGACCTTATCCCCCACCTCCCTAGAGATTCCACCACCTCCCTAGAGAGCCCATTCCAATGCTTCACCACCCTCCTGTCAGTGTCCTCAAAAAATGTTCATCTGGCTGTGATTTCAGCGTTCCATCCAGGGGTTGCTGGCCAATCAGTCTTTGCTAACCCAGTTGTCAGCCATTGTCTTAAAGGTCTAGATAGGTTACACCCTCAAGTGCAACAACCTGCATGGGATCTGAACCTGGTGCTGTCTAGACTAATGGAGCCCCCATTTGAGCCCCTGCCAACGTGTTCACTGCTTTACCTTTCCTGGAAAGTAGCATTCCTGGTGGTTCTAACCAGCCAGGAGGCTATCTGAGCTTAAGGCCCTGACATCTGAGCCTGTTCTGTAAGGACAAGGTCCAGCTGTGTCCTCACCCAGTCTTCCACCCTAAGGTAGTCTCTTAATTCCACTCAAACCAGGACGTTTTTGTTCCAGTCTTCTACCCAAAAGCCAGCAGCCGAGAGCAAAAGCTCCATTCCCTCGATGTTAGATGGGAGTTGACCTTTTATATGGAAAGGACGAAACCATTTTGAAAGACAACTCAGCTTTTCTTGGCAATCACAGACAGAATGAAAGGAATGTCATCGTGGATCATGTCCTGTATCCGAGTGTGCTACAGATTGGCAAAGATACCTCCCCCCACACTGATAGCATACTCCACAAGGGTGCAGGCATCTTTGGTAGCTTTCTGGCGCAGATCCCGATCCAGATCGAGGACATCTGTAGAGCTGCAACATGTTCTTCAATCCACACCTTTGCTGCACACTGTTCGATTACACAGCAAGCCAGGGACGATGCTGCATTTGATAGAGTGGTGCTACAATCTGCGACGCAGTGAACACTGACCCCTCCTCCTAGGAACTGCTTGGGAATCACCTATTTGGAATCGACATGAGCAAACACTCAAAGAAGAAAAAACGGTTACCTACCTTTTTGTAACTGTTGTTCTTCGAGATGTGGTGTTCATCTCCATTCCAAGACCCACCCACCTACCCCTCTGTTGAAGTCAGCTGGCAAGAAGGCGCTGAAGTGGCAGGGGGTCAGCAGGACCCTATATATGGCGCCTCTTTGCGGGGCTCCAGAGCCAACTGATGGATACAACTAGGGGAAAAACCTTCTGGCCACTGTGCACGTGGTGCGCGCACGTCTGCTTGGAATCTACTTGAGTGACACATCTTGAAGAAGAACAGTTACGAAAAGATTCTTAGGTAGGTAACCATTGATTCTATCTCCTGGATAAGCGGGACAGCATTAAGCATATAAAATAGGTAAATCTCTGTATATATATATATACACACACACACACACATTATATCTATCTATCCCCTATATAGCTCATAGAACTGGAAGGGACCTTGAAAGGTCATTGAGTCCAGTCCCCTGCCTTTATTAGCAGGACCAAGTACTGTCCCTGACAGGTTTTTTTGCCCCAGATCCCTAAATATCTCCCTCAAGGATTGAACTCACAACCCTGGGTTTAGCAGGCCAGTGCTCAAACCACTGAGTCAAACAACTCCCCCCCTTTTCATGAATTTGTGTGTCATCCTTGTGTAGGGGCCATGCTAATCTTCTCGTTCCAATTTTAGTATATGTGCTGCTGAAACAAGTATTAATTTCATTTCATATTAGCTTCCTATTTCAGCTTTCAACCTATCATGTAAAAAACTTTATTTTCTAAAGCAGCCACCTAAAGTGTATTTGCAAATCCTACATTTTGCATAACTGTGGAAATCAGGACAACAAAATGATAACCGTGTGCTTCAGCTTTAATTTATATGTGCAAATGCAGGATTTGTACACAGAGTATAGTTAGTTGGCCACTTCGCAAAAATTAGTTTTCATGATTCTACTTTTTGAATTCCTTTCTTGTAAAAAGTAAAAACACCCACTACTGTTATACAAGTAAACTTTGGGATATTCAGTGCTGTTTGGTGTTTCTTCTGAACTGCTGGGTTGGGAATGATCTGGACCCCTTCCCACTGAGTCTCCAGAAGTCCCTCCATGCCAATCCATGCAGCACAGGTTCTGAGAGTGTTGCAGGGGCAAAAAGAGAGGACCTGGGGCAAAGCAGGCTCATATCTAAACATAGGCTAATTGAATTAAAGTAACGAGGTATCGACACCCTAAAGAGAGGGGTTTTATGCAAGCATATGGGGTAGGTGAGGCCAGTGGAAGTATGTGGCTCTTACACGACCTGACAAGAGGCAGATTGGCCAGAACTACAGTGGGATCAGCACAGCCCAAAAAGTACATAACTGTGATAAACTTAATAATGAAGGAGGAAAGGTTTTTGAGTATAGACAAATACAGTTTTAAAAGCAATTGCAATGCTGCTTGAAGGTGTCGCTTGTTCTTAATTTAGGTATATATGAATGCACTACACTGGCATTCCTATAGGAATGCAGCTTGCAACAAGGAGAAATTTGTTGTAATGGTTAATATACTGTGGTCTTACTGTTAAGAGCGTATATGAGCAAAGGTACATATTTTGTGAGACGGTAAGGTCTGACGATCTTCATTTTGGTATTGTTAATTGTGTATAAATGTCTATCTCTTTTGTAGTTGGGAAATGAAAGTGATGAAACAGCTGATGTACAGAATGCTGGGCTTCCAAGCTTGGAAACGCCATCGGCAACAAACTACTTTCTGCAGTACATCAGTTCCAAGTAAGACTGCAGATAAATTTAGAGCAACTTACTTTACTGTAATATATGTAGATCATTAATATTAGTGTTGCTGTCTCCCAGAGGCAGGGTTCTGTTTGAACTGGGTTGGTACCCAACACTTTTTTAGGGCTGCTATCTTGTTCTTCAGATCCCTAGCTTTTTGTTTTCTGAAAAATGCAGTATATTAGTTCTTACGGTTGCAAAGGATAGCTTCAGGAGGTGAAGAGTGTGACAAATACAACCTGCCTGAATTTGCAGAGAGCTTGAAGTGAACCTGACACCAGGTATTGCCAAGATCCTCTTCCACTGAAGGGATCACGTGTATTCAGAAAGCTGTTCAGGCTTCATGGATCTGATTACCTTATGACAACGACCAGATCACTTTCATCCCTTAAGTTTAACCATTAACTCCGAAAGAATGCATGACCCAAGACCTATGAAGCTAGTGGTAAGAAACCCAAGTTAACTGATAGTTTTTCTAAATGAAGACGGAATTGGAAGAAAGGAATTAGACAAATTCAGGTTAGAAATAAGGTGCAATTTTTTCTCAGTAACTAACTGTTGGAACAACTTACCTAGAGATACTGTGGATTCTCCATCACTTGAAGTCTTCAGTATCGGATGTCTTTCTGAAAGAGGTGCTCTAGCTCAACTAGAAGTTACGGGTTTAATGCGGGAACCACTGGGTGAAATCTCTGGCCTGTTTTATTCTGGCGATCAGGCTAGGTGATCATATGGTCCCTTCTGGCTTTAAAATCTGTAAATAACTCTGAAATGTGTGAAATGCCGCATTCCTTTTAATGGGACGTTGTTTCAAATGCTCAGTAATAATTTAAATGTCGTCATTGCGCGTTATTTCACTGCTGATCAAAACAGGCAAGAAAGGAGAGGGGTGATCTTATATTTAGGATCAGCACAATCTGCAAATGTGTGACCTCTCAATTTGATGCCACCAGTGGTTGGTGCTTGATAATACCACCGCTTTCCACACACTCCAGTTCTACCTGTGGAGCAAAAGGCCCAAAGGGAAGGAGCAGAGCAGATGATTCCCATACTCCTGACAAAGTAGCGGGGGTGCTCTGGTGGTGGATATGGGTCCCAGCTGCTTCCTGGCTGCTGCTGGTTCCTCTGCTGGAGATTGTCTGCAGACTGAAGCAAACCTCACTGTGATGTTTACAAGTTTTTCTTTGCAACTATGAAAACTCCGTGGTAGCCATGAAGAAACATAATTAGATTCTGATGCTGTCACATGACTAGTAAGAGGACCTGCCTTGGCCTTAATGTGGTCCTGCCTATGTATGTATCTGAACCCACTGAGGGTCCGTTATACACCTGTGACCTAGATTGGGCATCTGCTGAGAGTGATGTCTCAAGTTGGCACAACTGAGTTTGTGTGTGAGTATGGAGCTTTAGAATTCAGCTCCTTCTCCCTGACCGAGGGCAGAGCAACAGATGTAGTATTTCAGACTTGGAACACACAGTGATGGTTGCATGAATGATTTTTCTTCAAAGGCTTCATGGTCTCAGTTTGTGCGTATGTTACATCAATCTGCATTTAACAGAGAACAGCTTGTGTCTCATGGTGTCTACATGTATGTTGTGTATTTACAGTTCTTTTAGTATCTGTGGATCCTGCTGTCGGAGCATATGTTTTTCATGCATATGAAATTAGATTTTTTTGAACATTAGTGTTCATCACTGCTGCACATGCGCCTTCTGCCCTCTCATGCAAGAATAAAGATTCCTGTCATTGCAATCTATATTACTCAAGATAAAATAAAACCTGGCTTCACTAGTGCAGACTTGCCTTGGATCATTAGGCCATTTGTTGGCATGCACATATGTGATGCTGCCTTTCAGACTTCAGCTGCAGCCCTTCAATTCTGGCTCAAGTCAGTCAGCTGGACCTAATGCTCTTGACTGTAGGAGGTGGCTGAACAGCATCTTTAGGGCCCTACCAAATTAATGGCCATGAAAAATGCGTCACCAATGTGAAACCTAGTCTCCGCCCATGAAATCTGGTCTTTTGTGTGGTTTTACCACATACGATACAGATTTCATGGGGGAGACCAGCATTTCTCAAATTGGGGGTCCTGACCCAAAAGGGAGTTGGGGAGGGGGGGGAATCTCAAGGATATTTTAGGGAGGTCGTGGTATTGCCACCTGTACTTTTGCACTGCCTTCAGAGCTGGGTGGCTGGAGAGTGGCAGCTGTTGGCTGAGCACCCAGCTCTCAAGGCAGTGTCCCACCAGCAGCAGAGCAGAAGTAAGGGTGACAATACCATATGCCATGCCATTCTTACTACTTTGCTGCTGCAGGCAGCAGCTCTGCCTTCAGAGCTGGATTCCTGGCCAGCAGCTGCCACTCTCCAGCTGCCCAGCTCTGAAGGCAGTGCTTCCACCAGCAGCAGTGCAGAAGCAAGTGTAGCAGTACTGTGCCCCCTACAATAATCTTGCAGCCTCCCACAACTTCTTTTTGGGTCGGGACTCCTACAATTACAACACTGTGACATTTCAGATTTAAATATTTGAAATCATGAAATTTACTACTTTAAAAATCCTGTGACCATGAAAATGACCAAAATGGACCATGAATTTAGTAGAGCCCTAAGCATCTTGCTAGCCCTTTTGATACTGGATAGACTCTTAGGATACACTAGGTCAGTGTTCCCCAACCTTTTTTGTCTGGTGGGCATCAGATGAGCCATGGAGGACCGTGGTGGTGGACGAGCATACGCCGAAATGCCGCTGACAAGCCTCAATGTCAGTAGGCGTCGTTGCCGAAATGCTGCCGACAAGCCGCAATGTCAATAGGCGTCGTTGCCGAAATGCTGCCAACAAGCCGCAATGTCAATAGGCGTCGTTGCCGAAATGCTGCCGACAAGCCACAATGTCAATAGGCGTCGTTGCCGAAATGCCGCCGACAAGCTGCAACGTCAATAGGCATCGCTGCTGAAATGCCACTGACAAGCAGCAGCATCCAGAGGCCACAGCGGCAACGCCTCTGAATGAAACTGCTCGTCGGTGGCATTTCGGCAGCTGCTTGTCCGCCAGCCAGTACACAGGCTCGCTTAGAGGCCCCTGCATCACGTTGGGGACCCCTGCACCAGTTGATGGTCAGATTTCCCAGAGTGTAATTTAAACATAGGTATTTTGAAGCTAGTACTCAGAAAAAAATCTCCATAATGCTAAAATACTTTTTTATTCTAGGGGAAAGTGCTTGGGGACATTAAGTCCCATAACTAGTTACTGTTGTGTTCCTCACTGTAGCATCCTAGTTAATCAAACACACACTTGTTTCATAGTTTTATTTAACAGACAATTGCAGTTCAAACCAGTGATAATTCCTCCCTTCTTGTTGAAATTTTAATGATTATGGAAACATCTGTTTGCACAATATTAATGAAAACATTTGTCTCCAGTTTAGAGAACTCAACAAACAATGCAGATGCTTCCACCAACAAATTTGTATTTGGACAGAACATGAGTGAGAGAGTCTTGGTGAGCGCTAAATATTTATTAAATGTAATATTTCTTTGCTTATTATCCATGTGATATGAATGCATCATGCATGTCTGGTCAGCAGTGTCTCTTGGGACTGCATGTGAGTCTTGAGTGTCTTTGTGGCTCCCACCCAAGGACATGATGAGTGTGTCCCCCCAGCTGGCGCTTGATTCCTTCTTACCACCCATGGCAGTGAGCCAGAACACAGCCTGTTTGTGCCACTTGCTATAGCAAGCTTCTCCCCTGAAACCTTTTCCCTTGTGAATGACTGTTGTCAGTCTAACTTAGTGAACTTTCTTATAGTTAATAGTTCACGGTAGCTGTCTACCACCTTAGCAGTTTTTTCTCACTCGTATTTGACTGAATAGTTGGCACCAAGGCTGGCTGTTTTTCAACTTGTTAATGAGGCAGAGACTTTGGATTTTAAACCCCCTAGAGCAGCCTTGTGTCAGTCACTGATGGCCACGCAAGGTGCCTGATCTCTGAGAGACATGTCATAGAGACACCTAGCACCAGCACTCCCCATCAGAGCTGAGGAGGGAGAAGACGAGTCACATAAGTCTCCCTTGTAAGTGATTCTTGGTCCAATCCATATAGCATCAGTCTATCTGGTGGAGAAGCCAGCTAGCTTGATGCCAAAAACACACTGCATGATTCAACACCCTGAGCTTGAACCCTGGCACCACAGAATTAACAACTGCTGGTGCTAGTGTGGCTTCACTGATAGCAAGGAGTCCATTATTTCTTTTCCAGTGCTATACACCTCCATCCTGCCATGCTAGCACCCCTCCTTTCCGCATCATCAGGTCAGTCAGAGTAGTCAGGAGTAATGCTACAATTTCTACTAAGGAAATATGTACTCCAGGGAGTACCAGATACTGGTACCTTTATAAAATTACTAAAGGTACAGGACTGCCTCAAGAGTCACATTAGCACTCTTGTTTTCACAAATCCATAAGTTCATGTATTCTGCCTCTTTTCCTTACAGAGCCCACCAAAATCAAATGAAGCTGGTACAGAAAGTAGCAAGGAAAATGCTGCTACAGAATCTGGCTCTGAATCTTCTTCACAGGAAGCTACTCCAGAGAGAGGTGAATTGTGGGATATTTTTTTTAGAAACAGTATTCTGTTACTGGTTGTGTTATGCCTAATCCTTGTTAAGTGCTTGCAGTTGTGGTTTTATTACCATATGAAAATATAAAACCTCCCCTTGCCTTTATTGTACCTTCTAGCCAACATTTTTTTAAAAAGTGGAGGCGGAGATTCCTTGGTCCCCTCAAGGTTTCGAGAGAAGGGGAGTGTTGTGTGTTAACAGCCCATCCAGACTGCTCTAGCCCTGCCAGGGGTACTCTTGGTCATTGCATGTGGATCAGGAGTATCTCCAGCAGTGTGCAAGTGGCAGGAATTTGGAGGGCATATAGTCAGCCCAGTTTTATTACAGAAGATGGGTGGCAAGGGATTATTTTAATTCTGTTTTATAGTTACTGGATGTAACATAAACTGAGTCTAAGTATGTAGAGTTTATGCTATGGTGATTGGATGCTCCAGAAATGTTTTAAAAAATGGTTTTAGGTATTACCTCATCAAAACCAAAACAATTTACTGAAATTAGGGGTTTGCTTTGACTCTGTGAGGGAGTAGGTTTTTTATGAAAAATGGAGGTGATGTGGGAGTTGTAGAAATTTTCCAGTTTTAGTTGCCAGTCAGTCAGAGACTATAAAATAAAGAGCATATCTATGTTACCTGTAGCAATGGAGACATTAACATTATACCTGTAGAGGTGAGCATAAGTATTTGTTTTGCACAGATTTTGCAAAATCCTCTTCTTAGAGAGACTCAGATGGACCAGATCTTCAGAGTTACCAGTATCTGTGTTTGGGAATTTTTCTCCCTCTCAATTCTGATTTTAAGAAAAGAGGAATCATTCCTGAAAAGACAGACAAAACTGCTTTCTTCAGACTTCATATCCATTTCTAGATCCTGATAAAAGCACAATTTTTGGCCACTGAACCTGGCAGAATGACAGTTGCACAAGACAGTCATGCTCCAGAGGAAAAGCATATTAACTGGTAGCTTATTCAGGTAAATGGCAGGCTCTGTGTAGGTGCACATGGCCGTCCATCTGTATGATGTGAATTTATGTGACTAGTGCCCAAAATAAACTTGAAAAATGTTGTTCAGCTAATAATATTTCAGAATCACTGGCAGAGTCTGCAGCAGCCTATACTAAAGCAACAGCAAAGAAGTGTTTACTGGAGAAGGTAGAGGTGATCACTGGGGAAGAAGCAGAGAGCAATGTGTTACAGGTAAGAAATTGGTCACACAGTTGAGCTTCAGTCTTGTTGGGATTCATATCCAGCTTATTTATTCTATAATGATTGCTTGCCACTATTTCAAGTTCTTGCAACTCAGCTTCATGGCACCATCCTATATGCTTTCCTATGTTCTATAACTGAGGCAGGTGTTTTGTTGAAATTGTTACTGCTCTTTATCTTAAACAGGACACAATTTAATGAACTGTGGTTAGATTTCAGGATTCAGATAATCAAAATAAAAAGTCCTTCACAAATCAGTGCTGGTTCCCTACCTGAGACTGTGGAATGAACCTCCCACAGGATCTAAGAACGACCACAAACTACACTGCTTTATGTTCTAAGAGCAAGGTACTCCTGCTCTTCAACTTGCCTTTCCTAATCAGACACAGTCCATGGCATATGTACATTTTAAAAAACAAAATACATAATTTAAAAAGGTACAACATACTATATGTGGCGGGTTCGGTCACAGAAACCCCCTTAGGACTGTCACCTGATGTGCTGAGACTACCTTGAACCTGTTTTCTCTGCAGTTTGGACCTCCAGAACCCTGCCTTTCAAGCCAGACATGCCAGTCTGCCCCAACACAGACCCAGAGTCTGAACCATGTGCCCCAAAGCTGCAGACTTAACTGAAAACAGCTTAAGGAAGTGCTCCTGTCTCTAGCACCTAGACACCCAACTCCCAATGGGATCCAAACCCCAAATGAATCTGTTTTACTCTGTATAAAGCTTATACAGTGCAAACTCATAAATTGTCCGCCCTCTATAACACTGATAGAGAGATATGCGGTGCTGTTTGCTCCCCCAGGTATTAATTACTTACTCTGGGTTAATTAATAAGCAAAAGTGATTTTATTAAATATAAAAGGTAGATTTAAGTGGTTTCACATAATAACAGACAAAACAGAGTAAGGTACCAAGCAAAATAAAACAAAACACGCAAGTCTAAGCCTAATATATTCAGAAACTGATTACAGATGAAATCTCACCCCCAGGGATGTTCCAATAAGCTTCTTTCACAGACTGGACTCCTTCCTAGCCTGGGTTTAATCCTTTCCCCGGTACAGTTCTTGTTAGCTCCAACTCAGGTGGTAACTAAGGAGTTTTTCATGACTGGAACCCTCTTCGTTCTGTTCCCCCCCTCCCCGCCCCCCTTATATAGCTATGGCACAAGGTGGGAATCCTTTGTGTCTCTGGATCCTCACTTCTCCTCCTGAATGGAGAAGCACCAGGTTTAAGATAGATTTCAGTACCAGGTGACATGGTCACTTGTCCTGTGAGACCCTGAGCATTCATTCTTCCTGGCCTGAGTCACAGGAAGGCTTGCAAGTAAACAAAATCGTTTACAACCAATTGTCCTAGTTGATGGGAGCCATCAAGATTCCAAACCATCATTAGTGACCCACACTTCGCATAATTACAGTCGGACCTCAGAGTTATATTTCATATTTCTAGTTTCAGATATAAGAATGATACATTTATACAAATAGGATGACCACACTCAGTAGATTATAAACTTTATAATGAATACCTTACAAGAGACCTTTTGCATGAAGCATATTCCAGTTACATTACATTCACGCTTATTAGCATATTTTCATACAATCATATGGAGTTCAACGTCATAGTATATTTTGAGGGCTTTAGTTGCCAGAGAGAATATAAGACTTTACTTTTCAGGGTATCAATCCAGCACATTTTAGAAGCCTGAAATTTCACGGTAGCGAATACTTTTGAAATCAAATTAAATGTAGATCGGGAGATTTTTGGTTCAGTAATCATGATGTATTCTGTAATTATAGTCAACCATTACATTAAAGAACTTAAGCAAGGAGGCATCTCTCTTTTGCAGATACAATGCAAGTTGTTTGTGTTTGATAAGAACTCTCAGTCTTGGGTGGAAAGAGGGAGAGGACTTCTGAGACTCAATGACATGGCATCAACAGATGATGGAACGTTACAATCTCGATTAGGTAAGATGAGCTGTGGGAAGTGAGTTATTGGGATGATATTCTGTGTTACTACTACAAAATGTTTCCTTGGTAGTTGGGGGCATCTGCTTTGGATTACTGTGTCTAAATATAGCAGTTTTTTTTAAAAAAAGAAAGTTTTGAAGTTCACGTCAGTGTCCCAGGATGGCCCTTCTGGTACTCTTTAATGTGTAGGTTAGAGCTTGTCTGAAAATACCAGTTCATTGAACATGAAACTTCTCTGCAAAGCAGTTGAGTTTGATGGAACCCTCTCGGCTTACCTGCTGTGGAGCCTCCACCGTGCAGTCTGCCCCAAGACTGAAGACTGCAGTTTTCTTGGATCCATGGCTTTGCGGCAGCCGTGCCATGCAGTCTGCCTCCAGAGGACTTCAGGGTACTGGGAAAGCCCTGGGCTCTGGGAAAGCCCTGCCATACCTGGCTTTCCAGACTTCCTGCTGGGGAGTCGAGGTACCAGAAAGCCCTGAGGGCTCTCAGGACTTCCAGACTTATTGCTGCAGAAGCCCAAACTGGGAGCCTCGAAGTCCTGGGATTGGCTCTCAAGGTTTGTATCTCTAGGGCTGCCCAACCACGTGGACTACCCCAGGGCTTCCGATTCCCGGGCCAGCTGGCTCCCTGGGGTGCCAAGCAGGCCAGGAAGCCTTGGGGTCACCAGCCCTGGGCAGCCTGCCTAGCAGGGTTGCCCAGAGGTGCAGATCCTGGGAGCCCTGGCAGCTGCTGAGTGAAATTGAGAATGTCAGTTTGACTCAGTGAGACAAGATACGTAGCTTCTCTCACCAACAAAAGTTGGTCCAGTAAAAGATATTCCCTCATCCACCTTGTCTCTTTATTATCTAGGAACTGACATGTCTATAACATAGCATACAGTTTCACTCACTGTCTGCTGGTTCCAGGGAGAAAATTGCATTTCTGAAACGTCGTGTGTTGGTGTTTCTGAAACACACATTTTTGGGAATTTCCAGTTTGCTTTCAAGCCAGAAATCCTGAATTTTGGACAGATTTAGTGTAGATTTTCTATAGTGAAGAGGGGATCTCTTTGCAGCTTTGGGGCAGTGATTGCCAACCTGCTGGTTATCTCACTGCAGGTAACAAATTCCTAAAAGCATAAAGAACATAGTTATTTCTGTTGAATGTTTGTCCCCTTTAAAATCAGTCAGTCTTCAGCAATTGGAAGATTGGTGGCTAGAAGTTCTTATATCCTGTATATCTAACCACTTAACCACATATTTACATCTGTAGAAAGACATGTCTCTATAACTTTGTCTCCCAATATCAGCCTTCTCCCAGGTTTTCCTGTGGTTGCTAATGTGTAAACTAAATGTACAGCTTGATTTAGGGTAGAAAATATCATTCCTGCTTCTGTGGCATTGCAACATAAATAGCTGAATAGGAAATTAAATATATTATATGACAATAAGCATCATGGTTTAAGAAATCAAGACCTCTCTGGTAGGTGCTGCCATTTTTTTTTGGTTTATGCAGCTGCATATTTTGTGGGGGTGTATAATGTAGCTGCTTAAAGTTGTTGACATCTGTGCATTAGGCTGTGGCTGTTTCTTAAACAGCTAACTGTGGATTAAGTCATACATAGTGTACTTTTCTCTTCCTTGATATAATAAAGGTGCATTAGTGACTAGGTTGAGCAGAGCTGCTAGTTTAACGATTGAAAAATAAATATAAGTGCTCTAAAATCTACATTTGTAGTCATATTGTTTTGAAAATTGCTGTGTCTCATTGGGCCATGGGGTAGCAATTAGCTGTTCAAATTTGGGTAACTTAGTTAAGTGGATCCTGAGATAAAACACCTGGAGTGGGGGACTGAGACTCATCAAGAAAATTTTCCAATTTTTATAACTTTTTTGCACCTGTCTGTGGCTCAAACTATGGCACTGATCTGCACCATCCTGAGATTACTTGATCAGATTGGACCTTTTTTCCTCCTCCCTGTGGCCCTACAGTCTGATGAAGAGTATGAAGAGGCCACTGAGGAGGGCAGAGCTGATAGATGAGTTGGTAGCAAAGTGTGCCCAAGAAACCACCTCAATGGATGTCCGTCACTCATGCCCTTCTCACTACTACCCTTTTCTTTCTTTTTTTAAAGGGACTTCGTTGCCAACAAATGTTGTTAGAACAGACCGAAGGTTACCAAACACTGCCTTGTACCCTTCCAGAGCTTGAATAGAGTCACAAAGTCCAAAAGAGGCTATTAGGTCATCTAGTTTGACCTCCTGTATACCACAGCCCATTACATTTCACCCAGTCAGCCCAAAGGGTGGCTAAACTTAAACCTTGGAAAACCAGAAAGTACAGAGTTAAGGTAATGTCTCCTACACCACAACCCTCCACTCCACAACTTTAACCCTGTCCTATTCAGGGCCGCCCGGAGGGGAGGGGGGGAAATGGGGCAATTTGCCCCGGGCTCCTCATGGGCCTCCACAAGAGTTTTTCGGGGGTCCTGGAGCAGAGTCCTTCACTCGCTCCAGGGGCCCCGGAAAACTCTTTCGGGACCCGGGCTTCTGGAGCTTCTTCTCGGCAGGGGTCTTTGGGGCACTTCGGCGGCAGGTCCTGGAGCAGAAGGATCCCCCGCCACCGAATTACCACCAAAGCGGGGGCCCTCTGCCACCGAGGACCCCAGGCTCCCTGAATCCTCTGGGCGGCCCTGATCCTATTCAAACAGTGCCACAGCTTGTCCCTGTCAGAAATCATGGGACTGTGTTCTTCCTGAGTATGCAAAGGAGAGGAGAAAGTAATGGTGGGAGGTGAGAACTCTTAGGCCTTGTCTTGACTAGGATAAATATAAAATTTAGGTTAGGCTTAGTGAAGAGGAACTAACTAAGCCTGACCTACATTTGACTGCTTTACTTACTCAAGATAAACTTCAGACTTGCCAGATATTAACAGCTGTTCACCCTTGTCCCCTTCAGCTATCTCTCACTGATCCTTTTGGAGCTCTGAGGTGGACCACGAGATTGCTAGAATTTCCAAGAACAGTAGTGCTGCCGAGGACAGTGAGGGTGCGTGAATGCCAGTGTGCATATGAGGTTCTGATAGGCACTGTGAATATGCAAGAGTGTGTCAGAAGGGATGAAGCACTCTTACGTTCCCCTGTCTTCTCGACATACCTAGTGAAATGTCTGCCTCTGGAGGGGACAGTGGTAGCCGTTCCAGCAGCAACCCAACCTTATAGATATTTGTCTCCTTCATACATTTTTAGAATCAAGAAGGGCCATTGTGATCATGATCTTATACTTGGACCTCCTGCATAGCAGAGGCCAGAAATTAGATTACCCTGATTCCTCTAACTCCAGCTGCACCGCTCTCAGTTGGCAGGGTGAGCTCTGGCAATTTTGCTGCAACTAATGCTTGGATCAACACAGCTCCCTCTAGCACAGTGAGGAGGCAACAAGTACATCAGAAGCCTTGATGGTATAGAATTGGGTTGGACCCACCCAACACAACACATAAGTGGCCAATTTTGTTAGGGAGGGGTCAAGTTTGGCCCCAGTGCCTATTGCTAGCTACAAGGAGTAGAGTGATGGAATTACAGCTGTATAGAGGTGTGGTGTGGGAGAGATTACCTTATCTCTCCTGATTTTAAGAGATTTTAATTTAGCCACTGTTCACATTCTAGAAAGACACAAGGCATTGCTAGATAACTTTTACTGCATTAACAAAGTTCTTTGGCAGTAAAAGCAACGAGGAGTCCAGTGGCACCTTAAAGACTAAGAGATTTATTTGGGCATAAGCTTTCTTGGGTAAAAAACCCACTTCTTCAGATGCATGGATACAGACTAACAGGGCTACCCCTCTGATTCTTTGGCAGTGAATATAATAGAAATATTTTATGAATTCCTGACCGTGTCTCATGCATCAATAAACACACAGTCTTTAAAGATTAGTAAATATATGCTAGGGAATGATCCTATGCTTTCTGGAAGCTGGAGTTTTCCATCTCTAGTCTGTAATATATAAATAGAGACTTTGGGGCTGACTCTGGTGCCCTCTCTGGCTCCTCTACATTTCTTCAGCAATGTAATGAAACTACTCATGTCTGATTCTTCTAGTTATGCTTTCTCAGTGTTTTTCCCCTTTGCTACTTGTCTTGAAGAGACATGCAAGCGGTATGTAAACAGAACTCTCCTTTTAAAAAATATATGTTCTGAAAGTGACAATAGGGTTCTTACTTGGAGTCTTCTGCGATGTCCAAATTTCCACTGTCTCTCGCTAATTTACTTTGTACGTTGGTTCTAGTAATGCGGACTCAGGGGAGTCTCAGGTTAATCCTGAACACCAAGCTCTGGGCTCAGATGCAGATTGACAAAGCCAGTGAAAAGAGTATCCGTATCACAGCCATGGATACAGAGGACCAGGGAGTCAAAGTTTTTCTGATATCGGTGAGTGTTCTTCGTTTACTCTCTAATTTTCCTTCCAAAAAGAGTTGTTCTTCGAGTATTGTTTGTATGGTTGCTCGACTTCAGCTGTGCATGCACCCCACGTGCTTTCAATCAGAGATTTTCATTAGCAGTGTCCATTCAGCCCACACATGCATTCATTATGTTTCCTTGTGCCTTGCACTGATAGGTAAACCACCTCTTGACTGCCTCGACCTGCGATGGAGCTTTAACATATCCACATTGAGTGTGGGCCTTGGCTAAAGTTTTTTTCTTATACTTGCTAGTTTGGTTTAGCTCTCTCCTAGTTTGTTGGTTAGATTAGTTTAATTTAATAGTTGAGAGGATAGTGTTTTTTTCCTTCTCTCCTCCCTCTGGGGAGGCTTACTTTCCTTGGGAGGGCATTCCCAGCTTGCCAGGGTTCAAACACTGCCCCATTTAGATTAAGTTGAGGCTACTAATGATGGAGCATTTCCTTTGCCCGACTCCTGAGCCAGGTCAGGAGAATCTCATTCTCTTTCCTCCCGTCACACACCCACACCCACACACACACACACCAGTCTCTGGGCAGATCCCAACTCCCCTTTGGTCTTGGCTCAGCAGTCCCCCAGAAATGGGAAGACTCCAGAGACCTCCTCAGAAGATCCCAGGAAGAGGAGCTCTGACTTCCTTCAGAAGAAGCCTGCTCCTAAAAGATGTTGGTCTCCCTGTAGGTCAAGGGTCTCAGAAACTTCAACCTCTCAACCCAATGCTGTAAAGATATCAGCGGGGCAGGAAAATCCTGGTGCTTTTTGAAGAACAAACATGGCTCCGGGAGTGCTTTGTACTGTCTAACCACAATAAAGGAGAGACACTTCTCCAAACCAGTACCATTGGACCTGGTGCTAAGCTGGTATCTCCCCCAAAGGGTTCCTCGGCATCATAGAAGCCTAAGTATCTGACTCCATCAATGCCTACCTTGGAATGCTCTGAATCTCTGCTACCGTCTACCTCCACAAACAACCTTGGTTGCTACCTCCTCTCCTGTATGGTCCCCCACAATGGTCATCCTGGGCAGCATACCAACAACAGTTGCTAAAGGCATTGAGTCCCACCATCTGGGACTATAGGGACATAACTTCCTCCACTACAGCCCATTCCTCAGCAGGAGGAGATGTTCGAGGAGGAGGCGGCCAGAGCATATAAGGATGCTACCCCTCAAACTACCATCTACTCATCATCACCACCACATGCAGCAGTAATGTCTCCACCACTGTCTGTGGTGACAATATCCAGCAAATCCAGGACCTCATAAAATGAGTATTTTGTTCTTACCAACAACTACAAGTGTTTATTCTCCCATTCCCCACCTAATTCTCTGGTGGTTGATGCAGGGGCTGAGCAGGGAAAACAATACCACATCAGGTTGACAGTGTATGATAAAGACCAGAAGTGCCTGGACCTTTCTGGACTAAAGTCTTACTCATCTGTTATTCTACAAATCCAGTTCACTAATTACCAAATCATGGCGAAATATAATTACTATACCAGATTTATTGTTCTTATTGAGCACCTCCCACTGGAGCAAAGAGAGCAATTTCAGGCCATCATTGCCGAGGGACAGTTGCTTGCCAAGACATCCCTTAAAACATCCCTAAATCTGGCGTACACTGGGGTCTATTCTGTGCCTACAGCAATAGTTAGGTGTAGAGCATCCTGGCTCCAACTGTTCAGGTTCCCTAGATAGGTGTAGAGCATTACAGAGGACCTCCCTTTTGATAGTCTGAAGATGTTTTCAGAGAAAACAGAAAAATCCCTGCACACTTTGTAAGACTCCAGGGCCACTTTCTGATCTCTGGGAATTTACGCACCGGTGAACAAAAGAAAATCTGGTAGATCACAAACCTTCCAGATACCCTGTCTGATCCAATTCTCGGGGTTCCAAAGACACACTGAACCCTCCCCCTTTTATCTCTCTTCCCTCCCCTCTCCCCCTGCCCCCGCCCCACGGAAAACAAACAGGTTCCAGAGGAAGATCTAGCTGTCCCAAGTACACAACAAGGTAGTCATTGAGACATCAGTTTTGACAATTTGATTGAGGGCTCAAATCTTCCCCATTCTTTAGTTCACTTGCTGCAACATTTTGCCGCCCCCCCTCCCATTTTGGAGACTGACTTTCCCATTTTCAGCATGTATGGAAACAGATTACTACAGACATGAGTCTTGGAGATTGTAACATCAGGCAGCACCATTCACTTTAACTCCCTTCCTCCTTTCCACCCCCTTCCATCTTCAGGGATCCCTCTTACAAGCTCTTGGTGAGACTGAAAACAAACTCGTTTCTTCATTTAGGAGTGATAAAGACTGTCCCTTCTCTACACAAGGGAAAAGTTTTCCACTCAAAGTACTTTCTTATACCAAAGAAAAATAGAGGATGGAGACCAATTTTAGATTTAAGGCTCCTAAACAAATCTATAAAGTTTCAGAAGTTCAGGATGGTTACTCTGGGAGCTAGAATTCCTTCATTAAATTCAAGGGATTTGCTTTTCGCCCTCAACCTACAAGACTCATATTTCCATATAGTGAGACATCCATCTCACAGAAGGTATTGTTATAGGTCAGGATCATTTTCAATACCAGGTGGTCCCTTTCAGACTCTCCTTGGTGCTGAGTGTTTTTTCAAAGGTTCTAATGGTAATTGACGCAATTATAGTGTTCCTGTACCTTGGCAATGGCCGTTCAAGGGTCAGTGCTGTGAGCCTTGCAGAAGGCCCTTTTTCTGTTCATGAAACTAGGTCTCTGGCTCAATGTCAAGAAATCCATGTTGACCTCTGTACAGAAAATACAGTTCTTGTTGCATCCTTGGATTTGTTGATAGCCAGGACCTACCTTCCCATGGACAGATTGCTAACACTGTCAGATCTTGTCAGGACTGTTCAAGAGAGCCCTCAAACCTCAGTGAGAAACTGCCTCCAGGTCCTAGGACATGTGGCAGCTTGCATTGTGGTAACAGATCATTCAAGATGATGCCTTTGTTGCTTCCAGGGGTAGCTCAGAGCAATCTACTCACCAAACAGACACATTTTGGTTCCCCACCAAGTGAAAGATTCCCTAGACTGGTAGAAAGATTATCACAACATCGATGCAGGAGTTCCCTTCCTGTGACCAATCTCAGTGGTCACTGTAACAATAGAAGCATCTCTGTTGGGATGGAGAGCACATCTCAACACTCAAACAATCCAGGGCAAATGGTCATCTCAAGAAAGCATTCTCTACATCAACTTGTTCGAACTTAAGCCGGTCAGAAATGCCTGCCTTCACTTTCTGCCTCTTATTAGGGACAAGTTAATCAGGGTCATGACTGTCAGTGTGGCCTGTATGTTTTCCGTCAAGGAGGAGCAAGATCCCCTCTCTGTGTCTCGAAGTAATAAAGCTGCATAACTGGTATATAATTCATCAAATACATATTTCGGCAGTGTACTTCTTTGGTATTCAAAATACCAGGCCGATGCATTTAGCAGACGCTTTTCCCAGGACTGCAAATGGGAGTTGAACACTCTTACCCTCCAGGGCATATTTCAAAGTTGGAGATTTCCAGAAGTAGACCTCTTCACCACCTTCATCAACAGAAAGTTTTGTATGTTCTGTTCACGACAGGGTCTAGGCCAGGGGTAGGCAACCTATGGCACGGGTGCCGAAGGCGGCATGCGAGCTGATTTTCACTGGCGCTCACACTGCCCAAGTCCTGGCCACCAGTCCAGGGAGCTCTGCATTTTAATTTAATTTTAAATGAAGTTCCTTAAACATTTAAAAAACCTTATTTACTTTACATGCAACAAATTTTAGTTATATATTATAGACTTATAGAAAGAGACCTTCTAAAAATGTTAAAATGCATTACTGGCACGCAGAACCTTTAATTAGAGAGAATACATGAAGATTTGGCACACCACTTCTGAAAGGTTGCCGACCCCTGTTCTAGGCCAAAGTTCCCTGAGGGATGCCTTCCTCCTGCCTGAGATGAAGGGACTGTTCTGTGTGTTTTCCCCCCAACATGTATGATACTGAAGGTGGTGAATAAAATCCAGCAGGACAAGCATAATATCTTACCTATTTCACCTGTCCCCCTCTCCAGCAATCAAGCTTCCAATCATCACTCATCTCTTCTCCTCAGACTCTGGTCAATTACTTCATCCCAACCTAAGAGTTCTCTGCCTCAAGATGTAGCTCCTTGATGGTTTGCGGGGTTAGAGTCTACCTGTTCTGCAGAGATACAGCAGGTGTTATTAAACAGTAGGAAAGAATCTACCTGAAATACTTACCTTCAAAAGTGGAAAAGATTTAGCCATTGGTGTGAACTTCAAAGACTCGCACATGACTCTTCCTCAGTCTCAGTTATCTTGGTTACCTGGTGCAACTGAAGAAAACAGCATTATCATCTAACTTGGTCGAGATTTACTTGTTTGCCATAGCAGCCTTTCATTTCCCCAGTGGAAGGGTTTTCAGTGCTTGCTCACCCAACAAATGTAAGATTCATCAAAGGATTGAAGAACCTTTTCCCTCAAGTGAAAGTCTTCACTCCAGTTTAGGATAGCTCTTACATGTCTCACAAGACCTCCCTTTGAACTAATGGCAACCAGCTTCTTACTGAATTTGTGTCTGAAGATTGCCTTTTTGATGGCTATCACATGGCCCAAAGAGTCAGAAGTTGGGAACTTAATCCAGATCCTCCTTGCACGGTTTTCTGAAAGGACAATTTTCATTATGTCCACACACTAAATTACTATCTAAGATGTCACCCAAGTTTCATCTTATTCTGACCATTAACTCCCCAAAAAAACACATAATTGCAGACAGGAGGCTTCCTTCCATACCTTGTATGTCAGACAAGCGTTGGCCATCTATCTAGATAGGACTAAATCATTTTGGAGGTTTCCTAGTCCATTTGTTTCCATTGTAGACAGATTGACAGAATCCACAGTCTCCACTCAGAGGCTATCAAGATGGATCTTGGAGTGTATTATTGCGTGTTTTGGGGTGGCCAGTGTTCAGCCGCCTTCTCAGGTGATAGCCCACTCTACACGGTTGCAGTCAACATCTATGGCATTACTTAAATATGTTCCAGTAACTGAGATCTGTAGAGCCGCTACATGGTCTTCAATATATACCTTCTGTAAGCACTTTGCCTTTGCCCATGCCTCCAGATCCAAAACAGCAGTTGGCAATGCAGTTGTTTTCAGTTCTGGACACAAATCTGAAGCTCTCTCATCTCTAGGAAGACACTGCTTGGGAGTCACCTGAAGTGGAGCACCCATAGAGACACTACTGAAAGAAGAAGTTGCTCACCCCTTGCAATAACTGTAGTTCTTTGAGATGCTTCCCTGTGGGTGCTCCACTACCCTCCATCCCCTCTGCTTTCACATTCCCTCTGAGAGACTTTGCATTTTGAGAAGGAACTGAGGGTGGATTGCCCATGCAGCCCTGTGTAGCCTCAGTGCACAGCACAAGGATGCATCGGATACATGCACAGATGCTGCTAACAAAAATCTCTGATCGAAGGTGCTTGGGGCGCTCACACACCTGAAGTGAAGCCCCCATAGTGGATACATCTTGAAGAACTACATTTACTGCAGAAGTGAGTAACTTCTCCTTTTCTTAAATTGCTACCCTTTCTCCCCTTTCCTCCATAAAAAGGACACTGACAGCCCCTTTCATTGTCAAAGGCATTATTTATGGGAGGGGAAAAAAGACGTAAAAGCATACTTGTTTGACTGAAGTCCTGTGCATTGTAAGGCTGCTTTGCTAAGCAGGATTCTCCAAAGAGTAGACCTTGGAATCCTGAAATGTGATTCATGACTGCTCTTACTGTAAATGCCGTGTCAGGCCAAAGCTGGTCATTTCCAGTGATTGATGGAGGAAGGTACAAGCCAAGCAAATACTATGGCTTGGGGCACTTTGAGTACATAAATTGTATTTTATCAAAGTTCTTGTAGAATGGAAAGTGTCATTGGACTTAATGCCCTTATGCACAGAGCTAGGTTCTTGGGCATAACTTTACACTTGCTCTCTAGAGAGTGACTGCCAGTGTATGAGGACCCAGTGTCATAGGAACTGAGGCAAATAGTTCAAGTTCATCAGAGCACAAAAGATTAGATTTAAGCATTCCAAAGGCTGTTGGAACAGAACATTTTGTACTCTGTTTTCGTTTCCTTGCCCCATAATCAGAGCATACTTTTAGAAAAACCAAGGTGTCTGGCTTATTCTTGAAATAAGGGGGTGAGTAGTTTTCTGAAAACTGCTGTTTATATGCTTTCTTGCTGATATATCTATAAGAGCTCTGAAGGAGGAACAAGATATCTGAATTGCTAGCAAAAATATACAATCGCTCATTAAAATGAGCTGCTATATTAGAGTGTTAGAGGGTAGCAAATGCTGTACCTTTATTTAAGAAAGGCACAAGGGTGCTCCAGGCAATTAGAGACCAGTGAAACTTGCTTCTGTACCTCCATAAATTCATTGAAATGATCATTAAAATTCTCCTTTGAGTGTCTTTTGCATATTCACACTTTTGGGACTTGTGCTGACCGGCAGCAGGACGGTAGACCTTCTAGTAGCAGTGCTCCTTTAACCTCCCTGTTTAGTGCTTGAGCACGTTTTGAGGGCATGAGTATAAAGGGGACATCACACTGTTGCTGCTTCAGTTCCTTCCAACGACAGCAGCAACAGGACGTGACCCTCTGGATCTCAGATCCACTGGTATATAGTGCCTTTATCTGTTAATAGTTTTTAAAGATAGTAGTCTCTGGCTAGTTAGTTTTAGGATAAATTAGGCTAGATTTAGACTAGACCATACATGTAAGGAATAATGTTATTGTTTGGTATGGCTGACCCCCAGTGTGCAGAAACAAGGATTTAAGTGGTGCCCATCTTGCCCTGTAGTCTTCCCTGCATCTGATTCACAAGTTTGGTGTCTAAAGTGTTTGGGGGAGAGCCATTCCCCCGCACACTGAGCTATCTGTAGCACTTTCACACCTTAGGTCTGAAAGAGAGACGCAAAAGACTTCAGGCCCTTTTATTATAAGAGGTCTTTCGGTCAAGCCTCTGGGATCTGAGAACTCTAAAGGATCTGAAAATAAGGAGAGGCAGCCTGAATCAGCTCAGACTACATCCAGATCCAGTAAAATTGCAACAACGAAAGCTTCCGTCTTGACACCAAGCTCCAGTTCCAAATTCTCAAATCGGACTATTCCTAAACTTTTGGATCCAGCTTCAAAATTAATACGTTTTTCTTTGGAACCAGTTTCAGACAGACATCTGAGTAACTTATCAGAACTGGCTACCTCAGTTCAGAGGCAAATGGAAGCTAAATTAAAACATACCTCTTGCAGTTCATCAGACTGTTCACGTATGGATCCAAGACCAAAAGACAGTAGACCTATAGGTCATTCTAGAGATACAGATCAAAAGGAAAGATCACTGGATCTGCACACATTAGCTTAGCAGCACACTAATGTCATGGTATGGATTCACTCAGACCCACATCTACTAACAGATCCAACCATTTCTTGGGATTCTTGTGATAAATAGATGAAACAGACATGGAGAATCTCTAGGTCCTATTCCACCACCTATGACTCCAACTGGAATGTTAAAAGATTTGTCACCACTCTACATGATCTAGTTTCCTACTGCAGTCATTTCACTTGAAGCTAATTTTTTTTTTTTTAATAGGAAACATACCAATCTCCTAGAACTGGAAGGAACTTTGAAAGGTCATCGAGTCCAGCCCCCTGCCTTCACTAGCAGGACGAAACTTCAGTGTTGAGTGGGGGATCGATTTCGCTATAAGATGTAGAGCCTGTTCCCACAAGTATGCCTACGACCTGACCATTTTCAGATCAGAATTTTCCTCCGTGGCACCCTGTGTTCCAAACAAGGGATATTAGATAGGATTGGGATGACTAGCAGAACTGGTCGTGGGTTCCTTGCTCATATTGTCCAACCCCCTACTTACTATTATCACTCCAGGAAGCAAGAATCTTCTGTGCCAGTACATTTTTTACCAGAACTGAAGGGTCCAGATCTCACTCGAGAGAATGTTCGCAATGTTGCCCACAGGAGACATTATTTGAGGAGGAGCATCAGAGAACATCTCCCGTACAAGAATTTCAGCAGTAAGATATGGAGCTGGACTGTGGCTCATCTTCTGATGAAAATGGAGATGCAGCTACAGCATTGTCTTTCTCTGAGAACATAACTCAGTTTCATGAGCTAGTGGGTAGAATGGCATTAACTTTAAAATTACTATCAATAGCTTTGGAAGAAGCCACACATCCAATTTTTGATATTTTGGGTTCTACTGCAAAGAGTAAGATTTCATTTCCCATATTGTGAGGTCTCCGGTAGCCAGCAAAATTTCTTTTGTCCCATGTGAATCAATTTTAAAAAAGGCTGATAAACTATATCAGGTCCCACAGGAAAGATTCTCCTGTTTTCATGTGCACCCTCAACCTAAATCTCTTGTGGTAGCAGCATCAGTTCAAAGATCCAGGTCAGGTCTTCAGCACTCAACTCCTTGTGATGAAGAAGGAAAAAAGTTGGACTCTCTAGGAAGAAAATAATTTTGTCAGCTTCTTTAAACATGCATGTGGCCAATTGTCAATTTCACTTGTGGGAGAAGAATCAAGAATGTCCCAGAAAATCAGAGAAGACTAACAGTAGCTCTCATAAAGATCAGCCAGAATGTTGCAAAACGTGCCATTCGATCAGGGGTACTCAATTATTTTTTTTCAAGATTCAAATTTCTTGATCAAAGTATAGACAAGGTCCCAACTCCAGAAAAATATTTTTTCACACTGAAAATAACAATAAGTAAATAATAAGATTTTGCGGTCTGCTTAAAAAAGTCTGGCAGTCCAGATTTCGCCTGCGATCTGCCTATTTGACTACCCCTGCTTTAGGGCATCATTTGACATTTCTGACACTGCACCAAGATCTGTGGCATCAGTTATATCTCTCGACAGATATGCACAACTACGATCTTCATCTTTCCCTATGGAAACTAAGACAAAAATTGAGGATTTACTTTTTTGAAAGTAATACATCCGGTGAAGTGGGTATTCACTCACGAAAGCTCATGCTTCAATAGATCTGTCAGTCTATAAGGTGCCACAGGACTCTTTGCTGCTTTTACAGATCCAGACTAACATGGCTATTCCTCTGATACTTTTTTGAAGGAGATGGATTTTTTAGTGCAAAAACTGATGAAGTGCAATGAAGAGCCCGTGCTCCAATACAAGATCTTCTGGGTTACTACTTCCTTTTCATAAAAAGACATCTGCATCTGTGTTCAGATACCATAAACATTCCTTTCCATCTTCTTCCTCTTCTTCTTACACCCATAAGAGGCAACTGTATTATCAGCAACAACAGACGTCCTCTGAAATGCAGGAGAGGAAAATACCCTTCAAGCCTAGGATGAGGATGAAGAACTCCTCAAATGTATCTTCCTAATGTCAGACCTCGGGTTTGATGTGTTGAACAAAAGCGTCAAACCTGTTTCAGTCAGTAGTACCCACATTCTTGGAAATACTCATTTCTACAAACCATGGACAAATATTTGTCTTGGACAGATGGATTTTAGATACAGTAAAAAAAAGTGTATACTTTCCAATTCAAATTCTTTCCTCCATGCAAACTTCCCTTGCACCCTTTTTAGGGACCCTTCTCACAAGCACTTGCAGGGGCTATAGAAGAAGTTCTGTTAGAATAAAGGAACATTTGATTTTTTACTCCTGGTATTTTCTAATCCTAAAAAAGAATGGAGGTCTCAAACAAATTCTAAATTTCAGAACTTTAAACAAGGTCATCAGGAAGTTTCAGGTCAGGGTGGTAACTGATTATTCCCTCCCTGTCCACTTTGGATTGGTTCACTGCTCTTAATCTCAGAGACTCATATTTCAGTGAGACCCTTGCATCAAAAATATCTGTTTTTTCTGTTGGTTCAGACCGTTTCCAGTAAAGATTCCTACCCTTTGGCCTTTCTATAGCGCCCAGAGTCTTTACCAAATGCCTGGCTCCAGTAGCAGCACACCCAAGAAGACAAGAAATGTCCATCTTTCATTACATAGATGATTTTCTTCTGAAGGTTCCCCTCCAAAGAAGAATTACTGAAAGCCATTTGGGTCACTCATTCTTTTCTGAGAACGCTACAACTTCTCAGCATCAGAAGAGACTCTTCTTCATTCATGTCACAAAAAATTTTGTCCACTGGTGTGATTCTTGACTCAATATAGGTAAGAGCTTTCCATTTGAAGGAGAAAATTAACGCAAGTATGTAGGGACAAAATTAGAAAAGCCAAGGCACAAAATGAGATCCAACTAGCTAGGGACATAAAAGGAAATAAGAAAACATTCTACAAATACATTAGAAGCAAGAGGAAGACCAAGCACAGAGTTGGCCCGTTACTCAATGAAGCAGGAAAGACAATAACAGAAAATGTGGTAATGGCAGAGGTGCTTAATGATGTCTTTGTTTCGGTTTTCACCAAGAAGGTTGGTGGGGATTGGATGTCTAAAATAGTGAATGCCAGTGAAAATGGGGTCAGATCAGAGTCTAAAATAGGGAAAGAACAAGTCAAATTTACTTAGACAAGTTAGATGTCTTCATATGATCAGGGCCTGATGAAATATATCCTAGAATACTCAAGGAACTGACTGAGGAGCTATCTGAGCCATTAGCAATTATCTTTGATGGGAGATATTCCAGAAGTCTGGAAAAGAGCAAACATAGTGCCCATCTATAAAAAGGAAAATAAGGACAACCCGAGGAATTACAGACCAGTTAGCTTAACTTCTGTACCTGGAAAGATAATGGAGCAAATAATTAAGCAATCAGTTTGCAAACACCTAGAAGATAATGTGTTAAATAAGTCAGCATGGATTTGTCAAGAACAAATTGTGTCAAACCAACCTGATAGCTTTTTTTTGACAGAGTAACAAACCTTGTGGAGACGAGGGAAGCAGTAGATGTGGTATATCTTGACTTTAGTAAGGCTTTTGATACTGTCTTGCATGACCTTCTCATAAACAAACTAAGGAAATACAACCTAGATGGAGCTACTATAAGGTGGGTGCATAACTGATTGGAAAATCGTTCCCAGAGAGTGGTTCACAGTCATGCTGGAAGGGCATAACGAGTGGGGTCCCTCAGGGATCGGTTCTGGGTCCGGTTCTGTTCATATCTTCATCAATGATTTAGATAATGGCTTAGAGAGTACACTTATAAAGTTTGCTGGGAGGGGTTGCAGGTGCTTTGGAAGATAAGATTAAAATTCAAAATGGTCTGGACAAACTGAAGAAATGGTCTGAAGTAAATAGGATGAAATTCAGTAAGGACAAATGCAGAGTACTCCACTTAAGAGAGAACAATCAGCTGCACACATACAAAATGAGAAATGACTGCCTAGGAAGGATGTATTAGCATGGGTATTGTAAGCAAGACGAGAAGTAATTCTTTCTCTCTACTCCGCACTGATTAGGCCTCAACTGGAGTATTGTGTCCAGTTCTGGGTGCCACATTTCAGGAAAGATGTGGGCAAACTGGAGAAAGTCTAGAGAAGAGCAACAAAAATGATGAAAGGTCTAGAAAACATGATCCTTGAGGGAAGATCAAAAAAACTGGGTTTGTTTAGTCTGCAGAAGAGAAGACTGAGAGGGGATATAAGTTTTCAAGTACCTAAAAGGTTGTTACAAGGAGAAGGAGAAAAATTGTTGTTCTTAACCTCTGAGGATAGGACAGGAAGCAATGGGCTTAAATTGCAGCAAGGGTGGTTTAGGTTGGACATTACGAAAAACTTCCTAACTGTCATGGTTAAGCACTGGAATAAATGGCCTAGGGAGGTTGTGGAATCTCCATCACTGGGGATTTCTGAGAGCAGGTTGGACAAACACCTGTAGGGGATGGTCTAGATAATATTTAGTCCTGCCTTGAGTGCCGGGCACTGGACTAGATGACCTCTTGAGGACCCTTCCAGCTCTATGATTCTGTGAAATTAAAAACAACCATATGCAGACTGCTTCAATCGCCCCCTCAAAAGATAGTTTATTTGTTAACTCTGAGTCTGATGGCATTTATGACCTATGTGACTCCATGTGTCAGGCTCAGAATGAGACCATTTTGGCACTGGGCACTAAGGAATTTCAGACCCAATATGGACAGTTTGCAAAATGTATTCACTGTTCTGAGGAAAGCTCATCTTTCTCTCAGATGGTGGCTATAACCTCAAAATATCCTCAAGCAAGTTTTGTTCAGCCCACATTTTCCTTCTTTAATTATAACCACAGATGCATCAAAGAAAGGGCGAGGCGCACGTCTTTGTAGTCTGTATGTTCACGCTCTTTAGAACAATGCAGAATCCCTATTGCACTTAAATGTATTGGAACTGAGGGCAATCCAACTAGCTCTGAGCATTTCTCTCACAAGTATGAAATGCAGTAATTCAAGTGGTCATGGACAGTGTATTGGCAGTGTATATGTAAACAAATAAGGAAGAACTCTGTTATCAACTTTTTGCAGAGAGGCAGTAGAACTTTGGGATTGATGTATCCGGCACAATGTATACCCAGTTGCTGTACATGTAGCAGGTCCATACAGTGTGATCACAGATTGAAAATATCCTGAATCACCAATCTTTGGGGATTTCTGGACATAGATCTGTTTGCAACCAGACTCAAGCCACATACAAAGTGTCCACGTTTCCACTCAAAAGCAGGCTCAGTCTGTCATTGACAGATACATTTGTTCTACACTGGGGAACGGTCTGATATGCGTTTCCTCTTTTTTCCCCCCTCATTCCCTCTGTCCTAAAAAAGATAAGACAATATTCAGCCAGGGTGATTCTTACTGCTCCAGTGTAGCCGAAGCAGCAGTGGTGCATCAAGTGACGCCATTTATTCAAAGGCATTTGCAAAATCTTTTTGTTAGCAATGGATCTGATATCGCAGCAGGGGGGAAAGGTCTTCCATTCAGCTCTCCCAGTAGTTATATTTTGTAGCCTGGGCACTAGGCCTTTGACAGAGTTAGAAAGATCATGCGCATCTGGGGTGCAGAGAGTTAATGCCAGAAAACTACCAGATAGAAAAAATTATGAGTTTGAGGGGAAAAGTTTTGTTTGATGGACAACTGGGAAAGGTGCTGACCCATTTTCAGCTCCAGTAGAACCTATTTCTAACAGCATATCTGTTACACTTAAAAATAAATGGATTATCTCTGCCGTCCATTAAGTTTATTACTAGCAGCATGCCCTCCCTCATGTTAATGGTAAATCTGTGGTGGTGTCTTTTTGCATATGCTGGTTAAGAACTTTTTTGAAAGAACTACTGAACATGCATCTCCCAGTGCAGGGTCAAGCTGGTTCTTAGATCATACCCTAAATGTCTTCCTAAAGTTGTGTCTGAGTTTCATGTAAATCAAACCATAATTGACCAGCGTTCTTTCCAAAGCCTCATTCATCTAAAGGGGAGGCCAGGTTATATTTGTTGGATGCCAGCATGTACTCTCATACTACTTAGAGAACAAAGAGTTCTTCTTCGAGTGGTTGTTCATGTCTGTTCAAAGTAGGTGTGTGCGCGTTGCGTGCACGCCAGCCAGATTTTCCCCTAGCAGCGTCCGTAGGATTGGCTCAGGCGCCCCCTGGAGTGGCACCACCATGGCTCCCTATAAAGGGGCCCGCCGACCCTCCACCCCCTCAGTTCCTTCTTACCGCCAGTGACGGCTAGCTGGAACTTCTCTTGCATAGCAATCTGGTAATGTCCTATCCATTTAGTCCGTGTCTTCAGTTAGTAGATAGTTCTTTGTATATAGTTTTCGTAGTTAGGAGGTCCCCCACACACACTCTTCGTCGCCCACTGGGGCATGCCCGGGTCCCCCGGGTTCAAACTCTGTGAGGACTGTGGGAAATTCATGCCCAAGAGTGATCCGCACTCTGCATGCTTGAGGTGCCTCGGAGAGAGCCACCAAAAGGACCAGTGCTCTATCTGTAGAGGCTTCCGCCCCCGAACTCTCAAGGACAGGGCTCCAAGACTTAGAGTCCTCCTGATGGAGGCGGCCTTGCGACCACCCTCAGAGGCAGAACCGGCTGAGGCGGGCCCCAGCACGTCATCCTCAGTGAGGAGTGCCCCGACACCGGCATCAGGACTTAAGGCCCAGCCCAGGTCATCCAAGACCCGGCACTAGGCGGAGTCAGGTCATAGGAAGTCGGCCTCGGTGCGGCACCGCTCACCTTCGCTGGTGCCCGCCAAGAAAAAGAAGCCGGTGAGGGATCGGTCTCCCCACCAGGACCCGAGGCCGCCCCCGCTCCCAGGGCTAAGCGGACAGGCTGCGTTACAGCCCCCTGTGGTTCCGTCGAGTCCCGCACTGCAGAGAGGGCGATCGAGTCCAGCCTAATTCTCCAGGCCTTAGCATAGACATATGCCCCCCGTCGACGCCGGAGGCGTTCAAGGCGGCCTCAGACCTGATGGGTCTCCCGGCACCGGCCTCCCCACATCGTCGGGAGTTGCCTACTGTGGTCCGCCTACCAGTACAATCTAGAGGCAAGCCAGCCATGCTATCGCCTCCCTCCCCGCATCGAGCTGCGAAAGTGGCACCGGGCCAGAGGAGAGGCTCCCCGTCACCTCGGCACTGCTCACCTCTGGCACCGGGCGCCGTTCCCCCCAGGTCCTCATACTCGGAGACCTCAGACTCAGAGGCGGACACCTATCGCTCCAGCATGTCGCGGAGCAGGAGATTGGTGTCGGGGACGAGCCACCAACGTTACCCGCAGTGGCAGCAACAGTGCAGGGCCATCCAGGGTGGCCCTCCCGCTGATAAAGACAATAGCGGATACGTCCCGCACCCTATGGCAAACACCAGCCTCATTGGCTTCTACTGCCAAGAGGACGGAGCGGCGCTACTTCGTCCCTCTAAAGGGCACGAGCACCTATACACCTACCCTCCCCCCAACTCCTTGGTAGTCGATGCGGCCCACTAGCGGGAGCGTCAAGGGTTTCAAGAGTCAACGCCAAAGAGCAGGGACACAAAAAGGCTTTAGCTCTTTGGCAGGAAGGTGTACTCCACGAGGGGACTCCAACTCCGCATTGCCAATCAACAGGCAATAGTAAGCCGATATGGCCACAACATGTGTTTGGCCATGTCAAAGTTTGTGGAGCACCTTCCCCAGAACTCGAGATCAGAGTTTTTCGGCCCTAGTGGACCCCTGCGACCCAGCGCAGACAATTTAGGCTGCAGGCGGCCCCTCGCCCATACCAGCCACAGGCCCGCCAGGAGCTGGGGCGCAGGCGGGGTAGAAAAGGCAGGAGGTGTCACCAGCGTCACCCCTCCGGCCAGGCATCTGGCCAGTTGAGACCACCATCTGGGCGTAGACCCCCTATTTGATGGTACGGTCGAGGGCGACCTACCAATCACGACTCTGGATCCTCCCACTCCTACCTTTGGGTCACGTCTGTCCCGCTTCTACCGTGCCTGATCCCGAATTACGTCGGACAAATGGGTGCTCCTCACGGTAGAGAGGGGATATTCTATCCAGTTGTCCCTCCTGCCGCACCAACCCCCTTCCCTGTCCCTCTTCAGGGACTCTTCTCATGAGCAACTTCTGGTTCAAGAAGTGAAGTCCCTCATGGAGGCAGGGGCAGTGGAGGAAGTCTCGCAGGAGTGCAGGGGCAAAGGCTTCTACTCCTGATACTTCCTCATACCGAAGGCAAAAGGGGGCCTGAGACCCATCCTAGACTTGCGGTGGCTGAACAAGTTTGTGAGGAAACTCAAGTTCCGCATGGTCTCCCTGTCCTCGATCAGTCCCTCCCTGGATCCAAGAGATTGGCATGCCCCCCTCCACTTAAAGGACGCCTACTTCCACATTGCCATAATTCCACGGCACCGCCAGTACCTCAGGTTCGTCGTGTCCGGCGTCACGGTGCTCCCATTTGGCCTGTCAGCTGCTCCCCGGGTCTTCACGAAGTGCATGGCAGTTGTGGCGGCCTTCCTGCGGAGGCATGGCATCCAGGTATTCCCCTACCTGGACAATTGGCTCATAAAGGGCCGCTCCAAGGAGCAGGTAGAGACCAAAGTGCTGTTCATCAGGCGGACCTTTCTCGATCTGGGCTTCCTCTTGAATGATGCCAAATCCACCGTCTCCAATGCAACACATAGAATTCATAGGAGCGGTTCTGGACTCCACACACACCAAAGTGTATCTGCCGGAGTCCAGGTTCCGTGCAATTTCCGAGCTCATCCTCGGACTGCACCACGCGAGTTTGCCTCCGGCTGTTGGGCCACATGGCGTCATGCACCTATGTGGTGGTCCACACCAGACTTTGGCTTCGCCCACTGCAGTCCTGGTTGGCTACAGTCTATCGCCCGGTCAGGGACCCCCTGGACTCCGTGGTGTCCGTTACCCGCTTAGTGTTGCGCTCGCTTCAGTGGTGGCTCAACCCGCAGGAAGTCTGCATGGGCGTTCCCTTTGCTGCCCCGCAGCCCTCCCTCTCCCTGGTGACAGACACCTTGGATTGAGGTTGGGGAGCACACCTGAGATGCCTCAGGACGCAGGGCTTGTGGAAGCCGGAGGACTTCCAGTTGCATATCAGTGTCAGGGAACTGAGAGCGGTCCGTCTGGCTTGTTTGACCTTCCGGTCTCACCTGGCCGGCAAGTATGTTTCAGTCCTTTCGGACAACACGGCGGCAGTCTTTTATATCAACAAACGGGGGTGCACGCTCCTCTCCCCTCTGCAGGGAAGCCCTTGCGCTGTGGGATTTCTGCATCCACAATGCCACTCACCTGACGGCGTTCTATCTTGCAGGGGAGCAGAACAGCTTGGTGGACACCCTCAGCCACTCGTTCCAGGGTCACGAGTGGTCCCTCCGATGGGACGTGGTGCGCTCAATTTTCTAGCTCTGGGGCTTTCCCCGGTTAGATCTGTTTGCCTCAAGGGAAAACAGGAAGTGCTGATGATTTTGCTCCCTTCTGGGCCACAGTCGGGGGTCTCAGTCGGACACTTTCCTTCAGCCATGGGAAGACGGCCTGCTCTATGCCTTTCCTCCAATTCCCCTGATACACAGGGTGCTTTTAAAAATTTGCAGGGATTGCACCAGGGTAATCTTGATAGCTCCAGCATGGCCGCACCAGCATTGGTACACATCACTCCTGCACATGTCCGTTCAGGCACCCCTGACGCTGCCCCTACTCCCGGACCTGATCACGCAGGACTGGTGCTCCCTCTGCCATCCGAACCTCGAGCCCCTTCACCTTACAGCCTGGATGCTCCATGGCTGAACCTGGTGGAGTTGCAGTGTTCCCAGCAGGTCAGGCAGGTGCTGCTGGGATAGCAGGAAACCGTCGACTAGGGCCACCTACCCGGCCAAGTGGAAGCGCTTCTCCATCTGATCGGATCAGTGGGGTCACGACCCGCTGGGGGTTCCAATTCCCATTGTCCTTGACTACTTGCTTCACCTAAGACAACTGGGCCTCTCCCTTTCCTCCATTCATGTACATTTGGCGGCCATATCTGCCTTTCATCTGGGACAAGGGGCTATCAAAGTGTTTGCGAACCCACTGGTTGGGCGTTTCCTCAAGGGTATAGACAGGCTCTTCCCGCATATGCGTCAGCCGACCCCCGCTTGGGACCTGAACCTGGTCCTCTCTGTCCTCTTGGGGCCTCCCTTTGAGCCTCTGGCCTCGTGCTCCCTGCTGTACCTGTCATACAAGACTGCCTTCCTGGTGGCCATCACCTCGGCCCGACGGGTGTTGGAGCTTCAAGCGTTAACGTCTGAGCCCCCGTACACAGCCTTCTACAAGGACGAGGTCCAACTTAGACCTCATCAGGCTTTCCTACCCAAGGTCGTTTCACAATTCCATATGGGCCAAGATATCTTTCTCCCGGTGTTTTACTCGAAACCACACGCCTCCAGCGAAGAGCAGAGGCTACACTCCCTGGATGTCCGCAGGGCCTTGGCATTTTACATAGAGCGTACCAAGCCGTTCAGATGCTCAACCCAGCTCTTCGTCGCAGTGGCAGAGAGGATGAAGGGGCTCCTGGTCTCCTCTTAGTGAATCTCTTCGTGGATCGCGACCTGCATCCGGGAATGCTACCGTACAGCAAAGACCCCTGTCCCTCCGGTCACGGCCCATTCCATCAGGGCACAGGCCTCCTCGGCGGCATTCCTGGCTCAGGTTCCGACTCAGGAGATTTGTAGAGTGGCCACGTGGTCCTCCATCCACACGTTCTCATCTCACTATGCCATCACACACCAGCTACATCTACAGCTTTTAATAAACACATTCTTGTAATCGAGATTTGCAAAGCCGCTATGTGGGCATCTGTTCTCTTTCAAGAAGAATTATGCTTAGGATATGGCATCCTAGTCAGATGCCCAGTTTGGTAATCCTTGTTTAATTAGAACTCTGCATCCCTTCATCCAATTTACTATACTGCTTGTGAAACTATCTGAAGAGTGGGAATATGCACAGGACACTCGAAGAAGAAAGGAAGGTAACTTACTTGCATCCGGAGTTCTTCAAGATAGGCTCTGCATATTCACACTCTCCGCCCACTTTGCCTAACCCTGCAGAGTCCAAATTAAAATATCTGCATTCTTTGTCATTGGTGGTAGAAGAAACTGAGGCAGCAACAGCATCAAGCCTTCAGAAAATGCTCAAGTGCTAGGCAGGGATGTCAGAGGACCATGGATGCCTAACCAGTGCTACTGCCAGTCAGCATGAGTCCTAAGAGTGTGAATATGCAGAATCCAGCTCAAAGAACTTTGGCTACAAGTAAGTAACCTTTTATTTATAATTTTATGAAACATCTAAAAAGAACAGGAGTACTTGTGGCACCTTAGAGACTAACATTTATTTCAGCATAAGCTTTTGTGAGCTACAGCTCACTTCTTCGGATGCATAAAATGGAACACACAGACAGGAGATATTTATACATACAGAGAACATGAAAAGGT
>NC_133779.1:26770512-26773013 GCF_003597395.2 Chelonoidis abingdonii | reverse complement strand
GGTTTGAGCATTGGCCTGCTAAACCCAGGGTTGTGAGTTCAATCCTTGAGGGGGCCATTTAGGGATCTGGGGCAAAAATCTATCTGGGGATTGGTCCTGCTTTGAGCAGGGGGTTGGACTAGATGACCCCCTGAGGTCCCTTCCAACCCTGGCATTCTATGATTAGGGTTACAGCTAGCTAGCCTGACTCTTGCTCACAGAGGTGACTGTTTGCATTGAAATCCTCTTCAAATCCCTATCAGTTCTTGCTGTAGTTCCACACTCAAATAAATGTGTTAGTCTCTAAAGTGCCGCAAGTACTCCTCATTCTTTTTGCTGATACAGACTAACATGGCTACCACTCTGAAACCTGTCACCAAAAATTACTTATGTTATTCAAGGCCAGAGAAGACTGTGAGGAAGTTATTATTTATTTGTATTACTGTAGCACCTAGGAGCCCCAGTCATGGACCAGGAATCCATTGTGCTAAGAGCTGTACAGAAACAACAAAAAAACATGATTCCCATCCCAAAGAGCTTGAGTCTAAGTATTAAGTTGAGACAACACATGGAGACAGATGGGGGAGTACAAGGAAACAATGAGACTATATTGGTCTGCGTGATAGGCAGTTGTCTCTGCACACCCGCAGCCCAACAATTGTCAAGTGTTTGTAGGCTTCATGGCAAAGAGTTTTGGGGAGGGTTTTGAAAGATGATAATGAGGGACAGCATGGGAGAAAGCACCAAGGAAGTTAGTGAGCATCACAATGGCAGATTAAATTCATTGTCAATAAATGCGAAGTAATGCACACTGGAGTGAATAATTTGAACTATTTATACACCTTAGAGGGTTCTAAATTAATTACATCAGTTCAAGAAAAAGAGCTGGGCATCATTATGGAGCGCTCAGTGGAAACTTCCGCCCAAAGAAATTTGAGAATAACAAAATGAACATATAAAAATAAAACTCCTCACCTGAAATAACATGTTCAGTACTGATCAATCTATCTCAGAAGGAATATTGCAGAATATGGGGGGAAAGTTCAGAGATGGCCTATAAGAATAATTAGGGCCTTGTGTTCCCTTTAAACTGAGCAGTCACGTTGCTGCCCAGGAGTGAGTCAAGTGCTGTGCATTTGATTAGCAGAGCTGTGCAGATTTGCCGGCATGTTCAGGTGCGCCCCACTTCCTTCACCCCTTCTCCGCCACCTGCTCTGTGGCCATGTTGCTCCTTCCTCTGCCTTGGAGCCCCTGGCCAGCTGCTCCTGGAACCCTCCTGCTTGCAGTGCAGAGCAGGGGAGGGGGACTCTGATGTCAGCGTGTCTGCCTCCCTTCTGCCTATGTACCTCATCTCTGCAGAGCAGGAGAGGGGATACAGGGCTCAGGAGCAGGAGAGCTTCTGGTAGCTGCTGTGGTTTGAACAGCAAGCTTTCTGGTGAGTGCCTTAAAGAGATGGTGCATGGTCTCTCATAGACTTCCCCAGCAGCCAGTGTACACACTCTGTCTCTCTCTCTCTCTCTCTCTCTCACACACACACTCTCACTCACTCTGTCTTACCAGGTTCAATTATCGCTGGGATTCATGGTCTGTTACTGTCCAGTTTTTAAGGTCCCAGCCACTTTCAGCTTTTTTACGCACATGACTTTATAACTTATACCCTTGCGACAACAGGGCTTTCAGCTGCCAGTATGGATAATATCCACTGAATAGTTAGTTTTGAAAAGGCTACAACTCCTCTTGTTTTGGGACATGAGGCAGCCATTAATTCTTGGGAGTGTGCAAGAAAGTCAGACCGCATACTGGGTTTTGTGAATCACAGGACTGATCTAGTGTGGCACTTCTGTTATTAAATGTGTTTTGTTAGAGATTTAAGGTTTTTTAGATATACACAATAAAATAATCACAATCAAGTCATTTTAGGAACAAATACGTGTGCTAGATGTATGACTGAAAATCCAGATAGATGGTTTGGGGTTCCTTAAAGGGTGAAGACTTCCCTTTGTAATGAAAGTATAAGTGTAAATTTAGGCAAAACAACCTGTGTATTTGGCATGCGGCTGGGTGGCTCTGAGACTCCCCTCTGGGCGCTTTCTTTGTTGCTGGTTCCTCTTCATACCTTCTTGGGATGAGGGAGGTTGCATGCGGTTTCTTCTGAAGTCAACCAAAATCATTCCTTCAGTCAGCCATGGGGGTGGTTAGAGAGAATCACTGAGTGCATTCTTCCCTTTGGGAACTAAACATGTCCAGCCCTTGACCCACCAACACTGTGATTCCACTGCCATTAAATCTCTGACCTGGTCTGAAAACACCCATCTGGATACCAGACCTACTGACTCTGAAATCAACAGTGTAAAATTGCAAAGCAGTGAAGTTACATAAGAACATAAGAAGGGCCATACTGGGTCAGACCAAAGGTCCATCCAGTCCAGTATCCTGTCTACCGACAGTGGCCAATGCCATGTGCCCCAGAGGGAGTGAACCCAACAAGCAATGATCAAGTGATCTCTCTCCTGCCATCCATC
>NC_133779.1:26752302-26769033 GCF_003597395.2 Chelonoidis abingdonii | reverse complement strand
CCCGGACCGCTGCCCCGGACGAGTAAAAAAAAATTAAAAAGGCACCTAAGGCGCGGGGCCCGATTCCGGGGAATCGGCCTAAAGCCGGCCCTGCGTTAGATTTACCAGTCTGTAATTGCCAGGATCACCTCTAGAGTCCTTTTTTAAATACTGACGTTGTATTAGCTATCTTCCAGTCACTGGGCACAGAAACTGATATATTTTAAAGGACAGGTTACAAACCATAGTTAATAGTTCTTCAATTTCACATTTGACTTCTTTCAGAACTCTTGGGTGAATGCCATCTGGTCTCAGTGACTTGTTACTGTTAAGTTTATCAATTAATTCCAAAACCACCTCTAATGACACTACAATCTGTGACAATTCCTCAGATTTGTCACCTGCAAAGGACAGCTCAGGTTTGGGAATCTCCCTCACATCCTCAGACGTGAAGACTGAAGCAAAGAATTCATTTAGTTTCTCCGCAATGACTTTATCTTTAAGTGGTCCTTTTGTATCTCGATCGTCCAGGGGCCCCACTGGTTGTTTAGCAAGCGTCCTGCTTCTGATGTACTTAAAAAAACATTTTGTTATTACCTTTGGAGTTTTTGACTAGCTCTTCAAACTCCTTTTTGGCTTTTCTTATTACATTTTTACACTTAATTTGGCAGTGTTATGCACCTTTCTATTTACCTCACTAGGATTTGACTTCCACTTTTAAAAAGATGCCTTTTTATCTCTCACTGCTTCTTTTACATGGTTGTTAAGCCACGGTGGCGCTTTTTTAGTTCTTTTACTGTGTTTTTTAATTTGGGGTATACATTTAGGTTGGGCCTCTATTATGGTGTCTTTGAAAAGTATCCTTGCAGCTTGCAGGGATTTCACTCTAGTCACTGTACCTTTTAATTTCTGTTTAACTAACCCCCTCATTTTTGCATCGTTCCCCTTTCTGAAATTAAACGCTGAAGTGATGGGCTGCTGAGGTGTTCTTCCCACCACAGGGAGGTTAAATGTTGTTATGTATTGTTCACTATTTCCAAGCGGTCCTGTTACCTCTTAGACCAGATCCTGCGCTCCACTCAGGACTAAATTAAGAATTGCCTCTTCCCTTGTGGGTCCCTGTACCAGCTGCACCAAGTAACAGTCATTTAAAGTATCAAGAAATTTTGTCTCTGCACGTTGTCCTCAGGTGACGTACCCAGTCAGTATGGGGATAATTGAAATCTTCCACTATTACTGAGTTCTTTATTTTGATAGCCTCTCTAATCTCCCTTAGCATTTCATCGTCGCTGTCACTGTCCTGGTCAGGTGGTCGATAATAGATCCCTACTGTTATATTCTTATTAGAGCATGGAATTACTGTCCATAGAGATTCTATGGAACTTGTGGATTCACTTAAGATTTTTACTTCATTTGATTCTACGTTTTCTTTCACATATAGTGCCCCTCCCGCACCCCCACGCCTACCGCACGACCTGTTCTGTCCTTCCAATATATTTTGTACCCCGGAATGATTGTGTCCCATTGATTGTCCTCACTCCACCAGGTTTCTGTGATGCCTATTATATCAATATCCTCCTTTAACACCAGGCACTCTAGTTCACCCATCTTATTATTTAGACTTCTAGCGTTTGTGTACAAGCACTTTAAAAACTTGTCACTCTTTGTCTGCCCTTTGCTGATGTGTCAGATTCTTTTTTACATGAATATTTCTCATCTGATCTGGCCCATACTTTATCCTCTTCCATCCGCTCTTCCTGACTAAATCCTAGAGAGTCTCTATCAATAGACTCTCCTCTAAGAGAAGTCTCTGTCCGATCTACGTGCTCCTCTTCAGCAATCGGCTTTCCCCCATCTCTTCATTTAAAAACTACTCTGCAACCTTTTTAATGTTAAGTGACGTTTGGTAGGAATGTTTTGCTCTGTATAAAAGGTTGCATAGAATAAAACATTTGTAAACTTTTAAAATCTTGTTTGTTTGATATTTTAAAAATCCATAGGCAAGCTCTAAAGATACAGGACAGCTGTATGCTGCATTACACCATCGGATCTTGGCTTTGCGGTGTAGAGTGGAACAAGAGCAAGAAGCGAAGATTACAGCACCTGAGCCAGAGGTAACACAATCAAATGAAGAAGATAGTGATGATGATGATGTCATTGCCCCTTCAGGATCAGCTGGAAGTGGTAAGCAAGAAAATGTGCTAAACTTTCTAGTTTCCCGTACTGTTCTCCCCTTGTACTTAAACAAAGAAAACTGCTCGACTCTTCCATTAGTTCCTAACTCTCTTAGTTACATTCAGGGCCGGCTCCAGGTACCAACTAAAGAAGCAGATGCTTGGGGTGGCATTCCGGCCACATCGGGGCGGCACGTTGGGTTCTTCGGAAATTCAGTGGCGGGTCCCTCAGTCCCTCTTAGAGTGAAGGACCTGACGCTGAATTGCTGCCAAAGAGTGAAGCGGCGCACTTGCACTGCCGCTCCTTTTTTTTTTTTTCCCTTCACTGCTTGGGGATGCAGAAAACCTGGAGCCGGCCCTGGTTACATTCATGCGTGTTTGTGGTATAGGGTCCATGACATGGACTAAGCTGTGCTCACAGCCAACTCTTCCAGTCACGTAGTAGAAATCCCCTCACATTTGTCACATCCCTCTAAATGGATATTGAAAAGTTCCCTGCATGGCTTGGCACAGAGGGTCCCCAGTGGGGCTGTGGCCTAATTACAGGATATTAATTAGTTCAGCATTGCCCACTCTCATTAGTTTAATTATTTTTTGGGGGTGTTAAGTGTTGTCATGAGTTTGATTTCTGCCTTCAACCTAGTGAAATGTTGTCCATGCCCAAAAAGTCCAGAGAAGAGCCAACAACAATTACAGATCTAGAAAACATGACCTATGAGGGAAGACTGAAAAAACTGGATTTGTTAAGTCTGCAGAAGTGAAGACTGAGAGGGAACATAACACTTTTCAAGTACATAAAAGGTTGTTACAGAGAGGAGGGAGAAAATTTATTCTCGTTAACCTTTGAGGAGAGGACAAGAAGCAATGGGCTTAAATTGCAGCAAGGGCATTTTAGGTTGGACATTAGGAAAAACCTCCTAACTGTCAGAGTGGTTAAGCACTGGAATAAATTACCTAGGGGGGTTGTGGAATCTCCATCACTGAAGGTTTTTAAGAGCAGGTTGGACAACACCTGTCAGGGATGGTCTAGATAATACTTAACCCTGCAACAAGTGCGGAGACTGGACTAGACTGGTGATTTTCAAACTTTTTTTCTGGTGACAGCTGAAGAAGATTTTTGATGCTTGCGATCTAATGCAGGTGGGGCAGGCGGGTTTGGGGTGTGGGAGGGGCTCAGGCCTGGGGCAGAGGGTTGGGGTGCAGGGGTGATCTCTCGAGGTCCCTCCCAGTTCTCTGATTCTGTGATTCTTCAGGAAAGCTGGGAAAAAAGGGAAGAGGTGGATTGCATTGTACATCAAGAATAAATATACACACCACACACTTATCCGGAGATCCAAAAGGAGGCGTGAGGCATACAGTTGAAAGGCTGAGTAAATATAAAACCGGGAGGGAAATAGGGTGACATCAAGGTTGGGGACTACTGTAGACCACCAAATCAGGAGGAGGAAGTGAGTGAAACATTTCTAAAACAAATAACAGAAATAGCCAAAACACAAGACCTGGTAGTAATGGAGGACTTTACTTTTTCAACAGATGTAGTTAATTCAGCAAAATGCAAAATGTCCAAAAGTTCTTAGAATGTATCAGGGACAATGTTTCGTTTCAGTAAGTGGAGGAAGTAACGAGGGGGAAAAACATTTTAGTCTTGATTCTGACCAATAAGGAGGAATTCATTGCGAATCTGAAGGTGGAAGGCAATTTGAGTGGAAGTGATCACGAAATGATAGATTGCATAATTCTAAGAAAAGGAAGGAGAGATAACAGAATAAGGACAACTGACTTTAAACAATGCAGACTTTAACAACCTAAGAGAACTGGTAGGATGCGGTCCCAAAGGAAGAAAACCTTAGATATAAAGGCATTCAGGAGAAGTGGCAGTCTCTCAAGGAGACAATATTAAAGGCAAAACTTCTAATTATTGTGATGCAAAGGAAATATAGGAAGAGGCCAATATGGCTCTATCAGGAGCTCTTTAATGACCCCAAAATCAAAAGGAAATTCTATAAAAACATGGAAATATGGACAAATTGTCAAGAGGAGTAAAAAAAAACAAACAACACAAGCATGTAGGGACAAAATCGGAAAGGCTAAGGCACAAAAAGCTAAGACACACCGAGCATTAGCTGAAACAATCTCAGAATCATTAGAATTCATGAATTCATGGAGGACAGGTGAAGTTCCAGAGGACTGGAGAAGAGTAAACATAGTACCCATGTTTAAAAAGGGGATCAAAGAGGACCTGGGGAATTAGATTAGTCAGCCTAACTTTGCTGTCTGTAAAGATACTGCAAGAAATTATTAAACAATCAATGTGTGAGCAGCTAGAGGATAATGGAATTATAAGGAATGGCTGACGTGGAGATGTCAAGAACAAATTGTGCTGAACAAACCTAATTTCCTTCTTTGATAGGGTTATTGCCCTAGTGGATGGAGGAAAGCAGTAGACCTGATATATCTCAATTTTACTAAGGCTTTTGGTACAGTCCCACATGACATTCTCATAAGCAAACTAGGGTGAGGGAACCTTCTCTTTTGGTCCTTCTGAGTGGCCCGGCAAGAACAGGTGGGATATGTGTAATTTTGCAGGGACTGGGTGTGGGGATTTGATCTGGGAAATGAGGGAATGGGAGAGGCAGAGATTTTTGGCTCTTGTCTCTCACCTTGAAATCCTAAGATTGAGACTCCTCCATAGGCTTCTAAGAGCTGGGTACTCTAAGTCCGTGTTTCTCAACCTTTATGATACCAAGGAGGCTTGCTGGCTTCATAAACTGTGTCAGGGAAATCTCAGGAACTGGTGCCAGCCCACAGACTGGTCATTGAGAAACACTGGTCTAGTTCATAGGCTAGCGAGAGAGGCACGGAGCACCGATAACCAGCTGGGATCTTCATTCCATAGTTTGCATCAGAAAATAGCAAAGTAAGTTTTACAAATAAAATAAATATTTCTTGTAACCATGATCTATTTTTGTTTCAGGTCCTAATGATGAAGGAGATGGGCAAAATATTGGCAGCACATAGCAGCTGTGAGCCCATCTGCCTGCAAGCCTGCTGCAAACACCATCTTGCAGGCACCTCTGTGGATACCCCAGGCCAGCGATTGTTCCAGGCAGTGCTGAAGGCTCCAGGACTTAGGAACTGTGCATCCCTGTTCTGTTTGTTTGGGTTTTTTGGCCTGGATCAGTAGATTCCACAAAAAAGCAGACTTGGAAACTGCCTGAATGTGGTTTGGGACATGAAAGCTCATCATATTGATGAGCAGAAAAATAACATTTCCCCTTTTCCTTGTAATTGAAATGGCACATTGACTTGTCACAGCTTTTCATTGGGACCTTTTGACTGTTTCTTCAGTAGCTCATGTTTTGCAGGCCTCTGAGATAGAACTTTCCAGCACGGTTCCAACTTGAATTCTTGTTTCTTAACCCCTGCTTCTCCCTTTTCAGTTCCTGCTGCCTGCAGAGAAACTGTGCTCTTCTCTGTTCGTGCACTCACTGATTACCCTTCTGGCTTCATTCTTTTTGGATTGCAGAGAAGGCAGCATTTTTTTTACCTTAATCCTAATGTAATTTGTGGATACCATTGTCCTTTGTCGGTCAGTCTGTACACAGAGGTTACAAAAAAAGGTGTCTTGACAGGAAAGCCTTGTACTGAGTTAATAAGAAACTTTAAAGTTCACTGGACATTTTGCTAACCCTTTTCTTCTTCCCTCCCACTTCCAATATTATTATTTGGGGGTTTATATTGTGCTGATACTTTTTTTTATTTTAGATCTGAATAAGATGCTCTTGTGTGTTGAAAAAGTGGAACTATTGTTTTGTACTGTTCTTTTCTGTTAGTATGTAAGGGAGAGCTAAGCCACTATAAATAATAGGTGTTGCATACAATTTTTCATAGTAAACTTATGTTCTTGTGGCTGTGATTAAAGCTTAAAGATGACGAATAGATCACACACCTTCCGAACAGCTGAAAGACAGCTGTCTGCCTTTGGAAGAATGAGGTGGGCTCATTGGTGAGTTGGGTAAGCCATTACAACAGATCTAGATACAAAAAAGCTGTTCTCATTAAAGGTTAGACACCTGCACTGGCCCATGCTAGCTGACGGGAGCTCCTGGGTCTCGGGCTGGTGGGCTGTGTCATTGCAGTGTAGACGTCTGGAGTTGGGCTGCAGCACAAGTTCTGTGACTCTCCCAACTCGCAGGGTCCCAGGACTCCAGCTCCAGCCCAAGCCTGGCGAGTCTACACTGCAGTGACGTAACCCCCCAGCCCGAGCCTTGGGAGCTCGAATCAGCTGGCAGAGGCCAGCTGCAGGTTTTATTTGCAGTGTAAACATACCCTCAGTGATTTGAGTCTCAGTTCAGCAAAGTACTTAAGCATTGTGCCTAACTTTAAGCACATGAGTAATCACATTCACATTAAGGGAATTACTCTTATGCTTAAAATTAGCGCACATGCTTGAGCACTTGCTGAACTGGGGGCCTTAATGAGCAAATCATTTTCTAAACCTCCCTTTCCCTTTCTTGCCTCCTTAGGTTTTGCAGTATGAAGATTATTGCTAGCTTTGATTAACTTGTGCTGAAGAACGATGAATCCTGTTTTGCCAAATAAAGGCAAAAAAGTATTTTTCTGTGTAATTCTGAAGGGTTCCTTGTGTAACCACAGTTCATTTTGCTTTTGTCATTTTCTAACCTTTCAACCTCTTGCATCAAACTCACAATGACTGTGTTTTAGTAATGATTGATATATCTCATTCCTGTCCAGGAAAGATGGAATACATAGCCAGCTAAGAAAAGTGTGTAGCCCACTTTCCTATAAGTAGCCCCATTTTATTTTATTTTCTCTTATAATTGCATACTCTGTAGAAATTTTTTCATTTATATTGGGGAGAACTAAAATGCATCTTCAAAAAAAAAAAGAAAGAGGAAGAAGAAATATTTAGTGCAGGAAACCTTGAAAATGGAAACCCAAGAGTTCTTGTAGCACGAAAGCAGCTGGGGAAACCATTCAGATTGATTAAGCAGCCCTTCTAGCTTTTATATTAATGAAAACCCACACCTTTTATAGTCAGGAGTCCAAAGTGTATTTAGCTTGTTCTCTTTGTATTTCTCCTGTTGTCAATAGCTAACTGTTGCCAAGGGTTTTAGTTGCTTGTTTTCCTCACTTAGCCCATTGAAGGAGCTCCTGATGTTACTCTTTCTGGGGTGGAAAGGGCTTGGGGTTAGCTGTGCCACTACATTTGTGACCTGTCTGGATTGTCTGCTCATGCTCTGTGGGTATTGTTATTTCTCCATAGAGGGAGTTGTATCTTTTGCCATGCGCAAGCCGATTGACACTCTCTTTTCATGCTCCTCACTAGTAGAAATCTGGCAGATTTTTAATCCTCTGCAAGTGTTTATCTGCCCCTACACACTTTGGGAATTCTTTGGTTTGCATTAAGTGATCTGCATTTCTTTTGGACCTTTTTTCATGGATATTCAAATGAATTTAAAATACTCTCTTAAAATAAACTTTCAAAGTAAAGCTTCTGATTTCCAGCATAAAGATTATTACAGAAGTTAATAAGGTGTCTTTGTTGCAGGGCCTAACTGTGGAATATTAGATGTTACTTCCTGCCTCCAAACTCCACTCGTTTTGGAGGGGTGTGTGTGTAGGGGCTCACTTTCGGGCATTTCACAATAGTGTTACATTGACAAATGTATTAACATCCAGAAGAATGGAATAAGCATGCTTTTATTCATGGGGGGCAGTAGTATTGAACAGTTACCTACAGAGTTTTCTTTAAATCTGGCAGCTGTTTACTGGTAAAACTTGGCTTTCAGCTAGAAGCCTTGCATATATGTTTATAGTATAATAACAATTAAATATTTCATCTTAGTCCAAAATATTATGCTCTATAAACCATTCACAGAATTGGCCAGAAGTTAATTTCAAGCCCTGTCCAGAAAGATGTAGTTAGGCCGGATCTAAACGTTATTACACTTTCTGCTTTAAGCCTTAGTAAATTAGTGACAAATAAAACCAGATAATGCCCATGTGTTTGGAAAGATTTATGTAAGATTGTCATATCAATTGTATTTGGGAATTACATTAAAACTTTTAACAAAAACAAAAACTCGATAACCCAAGCCCAGTGTGTATTCTGTCTAGCAATGAGTGTTGGAAAGAAGGAAATGCAAAAGGCTTTTTGTTTCCTGTATCTTTGTTGCTGTGATCTTTAGCTGTGTTATTGCGTGTGTTGGTGATAGTGTTTTATCAGCATTTACTAAGGTGAGTTGTTTGGGGCTGCCAAGTAACCTGGCCATAAATTTTCCAAACCACAGTGTGTGTATTTTTCCAGACCAAAAATACATTAAGATGGAGTTAAATTTGAGAATACACATCTGTAATATAGGGATATTGTAATTATGGCTCAACCAAGCCTTGTAAAACCAGGAAATTCAGAGTTAAGGGTACACTTACAAGCCAAACATGACATCGTGTGGAAATGCATGGTTAGTGCATCTGAACAACCATAGCTCTGCCCTGTAGTGACACCATCCAGTAACGATACACTTCCTTTTCAGTACCTTAACCTGCTTAGATTTCTTTTTAGTTTAACTTTACTTTCAACTTCAACTCCATCTGACAAGAGTCAGGCTAGGAATCCTCTTTTTTTTAATTAAAATTTTCACACATACATAGTAAACAAGAACCCAAAAGAGAATGTTACCATGTGATATTTCAAGTGATTTGAAAACATGTAATATCAGCCTTGAATAACTTTTTCATTTTAAATTTAGAGGTCTAGATTCACTAGTATGCTGAGTAGCACAAAGCAACCAGGATGTACTGGCCAGTTAAGATGCGCTTGTAGTGACTGATCATTCCCCAAAGCAGCATAAAGCAGACATTGTATACCCTAATTTTCATCTACTTCTTAACCTCTAGATCTGGTGCAACAAGTTTTCTGGTTTGGGGGTTTTTTTTAAGAAGTATTTAGGACTAATGGCATTTTTGTAACTGAAAGCTTATCTGTCATTTTAAGTGTTTGAAGATTATTATTAGTAGATTTGCCCTCTTTCAAAATAACTGTTATTTGCAAATAAATGAAGCCAAGCTGCCCTCAGGGAAGATAGTAATCCACTTTGCTGTCAGAAGTGGATGAAGGTAATGGACATCTTTGAGGCCACAGGCTACCTTTAGCAGCCCCATTGAGAACATTGGTCCTTTTGAAAGATGGCAGCTCTTCATGAAATAAAAGTGAAACTTTGTTAAGAAGAATGGCAAAAATGGCTTTTAATCATTAGTAATAAAACTAAATGTAGCCTGTGCATAAGACTTCAGTGATATTTAACTTTTTAAGGGACGTTTGAAGAGTCAGCATTTTTCTGTTAAATCATTGGTACCTGGCTGAACAGCAAAAATGTCAGATCTGTTTGCAGCATGATAAAATAAACTAGAGGACTCTTGACTGGGTTAAAAAAAGAACTAGATAAGTTCATGGAGGATATGTCCATCAACGGCTGTTAGCCAGGATGGGCAGGGATGGTGTCCCTAACCTCTGTTCGCCAGAAGCTGGGAATGGGCAACAAGGGATGGATCACTTGATGATTACCAAGTATCAGAGGGGTAGCCGTGTTAGTTTGGATCTGTAAAAAGCAGCAGAGAGTCCTGTGGCACCTTATAGACTAACAGATGTATTGGAGCATGAGCTTTCATGGTGAATACCCACTTCGTGGGATGCATGATGATTGATGCTTACCTGTTCTGTTCATTCCCTTTGGGGCACCTGGCAGTGGCCACTGTCAGGTGACAGGATACTGGGCTAGATGGACCTTTGGTCTGATCCGGTATGGCCATTCTTATGACTGTTCCAAACAGTCCTTGTTGGACTGGTAAAGCATGGTCCTAATAGCCCTTTATCATTTAAGAAAATAGGCATAGGAATATTTTTTAAATTGGTAGTAAGAGACCATAAACACCTCTTTGCAAGAGTGCCCAAAGGGCAGTGTTTTTTTCTATTTTTAAGATTCCTTCTTTGGAGGTTGATGTCTGTCTCACTATAGTTTTTACTGATTATTTCACTGTTAAATTAGAATTACCCTAAACATCGATAGAATTGGGATATTGACTCTTTGATGAGGGAAGGGGGATTTATTCCTTGGGTCTGTTCTTGGTTCTACCACTGAATCAGTAGGTGACCTTTGGCAAGTCTGGAACTTTGTTTCCCCATCTGCACAACCCCTAGCAAGTTGGTGTGAGACTAATTTTTGTTAAAAGCCTATATAACCCTCAGGGGTCCTATATAATTCCACTACAGAAGAGGGGGAGAAATGGCCATCCAGATCTGTGGGTTAGTGGCCAACTAATTTCATGAGTCTCAGAAAAAGATTCAGCAAAATATTCCCCTTCTGTGGACACTGGTGAGTTACTGCTGCTCACCCAAGTGAGAGGAGAGGGCGTGGTTACCCTGAAATGGGACAGATTCCCAGTGTTTGTACAGGCCTTCAGTCATGCTCAGAGAATGAGACTTTCTTACTGAGGCTGCTGGAAAAATATAGCAAAATAGGTTTATTCCTCCCCTCCAAAAAAAATGTTTTTGTGAAGGAGGGGTGGGAACCCAGCTTAGATAGAAAACTTCCACCTGGCTCCCCTTCTAGCAAACCAGCCAGTCTGTCATTGCATTAGTATCCCTATCCATCAAACAGTGCTGGGACAACATGCACCTTTCTCCTTGTTGATAAATCATATGGTCAATTGCTTGAGCATACTTCTGTTCCTTATTTAGTTATGAAATATACTCGAGACCAAATAACCTATGTCAGTCAGGTTTATTAATATGGTGCAGGAAAAAGGTCCTATATTATACCAGTCTCCGAAGAGCAGTCCTGTGCAACAGTGTTACATTCACATTACGTAGGTGTGCTCCCCAAAGTTACACCTACTGTACCTTCTTCTGGTAAAACAAGCATATGTCATTGAGAACTGAATTTAATTAATCAACTGTCTGTCTTTGCTTCTGGTACCTGGTGTAGGCCTTTATTGTGTGTTCTGAACACATGCCTTCCAGGGAGTAAGAGGTATGAAGGCACCTCCTAGGTTTGTGTGGGCAGCTTCTTTCCTGTTGTCATGAGGAAATAATTATATGTCCTGACACTGTCAGTTTTCCTATTTATACAAGCCAACATTATTCCATCTAATGTAAGATGTTGGGGAATACGTGGTATAAGTGTACAAAGGTACAGGGCACTCTTGGCTATAGAACTACTATCCTAAAGCTGAAATGGCTGGAGTACGTACATTGCAGGCGGCACTACCAGCACAATATATATGCGTTGTGTGTGTGCGCACGCGCACAAAGTTAGTTAATAGGTAAGGCGACAGTGCATGATGCTCAAGAACACACTGAAGAGTTCCTGGGTTTTGTAGGTCCAATAAAGCATATTGTACAGGCCGGGGATGTATGCTGGGCTTTGCGTCAGATCTGAACAGCAAAGAGGTCAGGCTGTGCATGTGATTTCCCTGCATTGGGCTTCTGTATCACCTGATGAAAATGAGGAGAAATTGCCCCTGCTTGCCTGGTCCCATAGGAGGGTCAGTCTCCATCCGCAGCACTCACCTTCGAGAACAGGCTAAACAACACAAGCTTTGTCTTAAGTTTTTCATGTGATATTATGTGTATTATGGTAGCACCTGCAGGACATAGCTGAGGTCACGGCCCAACTGCACTGGGCACTGCATGTCCATGCGGTAACAGCCAGTCCCTGCACTAGTTTGCAGTCTAAATAGACAAGACAGGCAAAGGGTGGGGGAAGGGAAGGATTATTTTATTTCAGGTTTTTATGTAGTTGAAATTCCAGGCTGTGCTGGGGGAGGTGGGAAGGGGGGGTCAATGTGGACTCTAGTCCATTTGTTTCTGGTTCTTCAGGCAGTTTGCACAACTGTATACAGCAAAGACTCACATATAAACCAGCTGCATGGATTTAGTCTGTCAGGGGCATGTCTGTTCTGCCTTGGCTCAGACACTAGGCTACAGGCCAGTTGATAGGCTATGCAAAAAAAAAAAAAAAATAGCTGGATGTGTGCCAGGATCACCATTTCAACGGTGCTATGCAACAGAGCCCAGTTCTACCCCAGAGGGGAATGACCCACCTTCTAACTAAACCTTGAATGTGCTGAGGGACTCTGCAGTAGAGCTGGAAGAAATTTTATTTAGCATATATAATTTTTGCCAGAAAATGAATTTTTGGAGACTTTGAAACTGAATTTGGTTCAAATAGTTTTGTCCCCAAAAAAACAAACCCTGAAAAATTGGTTCTCTTTTTGAAACTTTTTTTTAAATTAGCCAAATTTGAAAACAAAACCACAAAGATTGACAATACCCCAAATCAGCCAACTTGAAATGAAAAACTCAAGGGGGGGAGGATTGTTGACCAGATTTTTTTCTTCAATTTCAATCACAAAAATTTGAAAAAATACTGGCTTCTTTTCTCCAGTTCAGCCCCTAAACTAAAGGAACTGTTCTTCGCCCAGCTGGAACTAGAGGCCACATCTGGAGTATTGTGTCCAATTTTGGGCTCCCCACTACAGAAGGGATGTGGAAAAATTGGAGAGAGTCTAGCAGAGGGCAACAAAAATTATTGGGAGGCTGAGGGAACTGGGTTTATTTAGTCTGCAGAAGAGAAGAGTGAGGTGGGATTTGATACCAGCCTTCAACTACTTGAAGGGGGGTTAAAAAGAGAATGGAGCTTGGCTGTTCAGTGATGGCAGGTAGAACAAGGAGTAATGGTTTCAAGTCACAGTGGGGGAGGTCGAGGTTGGATATTAAGAAAAACTATTTCACTAGGAATGGGTTACCTGGGGAGGTGGTAGAATCTCTTTCCCTTAGCGGTTTTTCAGGCCTGGCTTGATACAACCCTGGCTGGGATGATTTAGTTGGGGTTGGTCCTGCTTTGAGCAGGAGGTTGGACTAGATGACCTCCTGAGGTCTCTCCAACGCTAATCTTCTATGATTCTCTATTCTGCAAGCAGGTGTCAAGATTTCACAGCCTCTGAAAAGGCCTGGTAACAAAGCTGGGCCTCGTGGTGGCAAGCGATTTGATCACTACGAAAAACAGCATTTTGCTATGAAATGTTGAATAGGATATTTGGAAACTGCCCTAATCTGGTTCTAATATAGCATCTTCCAGGACCGCACTGGATTCCCGCCATTTGCTACAGCTTCCAGGCTCTCTTCATCATAGCCACGAAGTAGTCATCGCTGTCAATGGATGCACTGACCCCACTGTAGTAGTTCAGGAACTCCTCGGCTGTGACCTGTTAGAGAGTGAAGGTGAAAGTGGCATCTTTGAGAGGGGCTCAGAACAGGCCTCAGAGCTGGAGGCTCATTTCACTATTGAGAAAGAGGCTTCTGTTTTGCTCGTCCTGGTGTAACACAGGAAGGAGCACCATGTGTCCTTGTAGGAAAGCTACCATGGGAGCCAAGGGAGTTCAGCCCCACTCAGGGGGTTGGCATGCAGGGGCCTGATCCACTGCAATTTACTTAATTTAATTTCTTTCATAAGGGATCTGGGTTAGTTTTTTGGTTCTGCCTGCTGCAGCAGGGGGTGCAGGTCACCTGGTTAAATCTATCAGTTTCCTGCTATTGCAGGGCCCCTCAGACATTGGTGCACTTCGGTCCCTCCCATTCTGTGGCACACAATAGCTTCATCTCCAGAAGGCTGCGACACTGTGGTCTAATTCTGGTCATTAGGCTTGGTGTAGGGATGCCTGGGTGGTGGTCGGTGACCAGTGCTGTACACAGCTCTGACCGTATGATCTTGTGGTCCCTTCTGGAGTTACCTTTACTGGCAGAGTTTGTCTATGCTGCAGCTGGGAGCGTGTTCCCAGCACAGGTTGACAGATCCAAGCTAGGGCCTTGGGCCAGCTGTCAGTACATCTGCAGGACTGTAATTGGACTGATACCCACGCTGCCGCAGCCACAATGTTTTTTTCAGTGTGCTGGCCAAGCTAGCCAAGCTGAGAGGGCAGGATGTGGTTTGCTGGGGCACCCTTCACACATCACTTTGTTTTGATCTGCCCCACCAGTAAAATAAAGATGAAGTTGTATAAATTCTGACTATTGTGTGTTCATGCTAAGATGTGGGAGCAGAGATAAAAGCACAAAACAGGTGGGAGCCTAAGCAACATATCTCTTACAAGGAAGTGAAAACGTAGATGTTTGAGAGGGCCTGTTTCCTGCAGGGCGTCAGGCCACCAGCCAGTTCCTATAGCCAGGGCCATCCCTACCCATACACAAAGAATGCAGCTCCACCCCTTCCCCAAAGCCCCAGCCCTGCCCACACTCCCCTGAGGATTGCAATAGGGTGAGTTCCCCTCCAAGTCCCAAGGCTGGGAACCAGGGGAGCAGAGGGGAGTGGGCTAGGTCAGGTCACTCCACTTCCCGCTGCCCCATGAGTGCAGGGGTCGGGCCTACCCTGCACTCACTAGGCAGCAGGAAGTGGAGCGACCCAGCCCCAAAACATTCCGTGCCCTGGCACATGCTGTGGGGTGGTTCCCCCTACCCCCATCTCCACACAGCCTCCTGGGGCAGAGGGGGCAGAGCTGTGTAGGGCACCAAAATGGCTAGGGACTGCCCTGGCTATAGCAATGCACCCAGGGTCTGCTGTTGCTAGTGACTGTACTGAATAGTGAGTCAGCAGTCAAGTGGGTGGGGCAGGGAAAATAAAGGACTATATTGCAATCACTATTGAAAGAAAACTTTTAGGAAATAAAGTGGGGCAGGGAGAAAAAAACGAGTTTAATGTCATGAGTACAGCTGGTCAGAAAAAACTTTAATCATAATAAAGAATAGGACTGCTACTTCACTATGAATATTACCACTGCAGAAATGTAACATTAAATCACTATTTTAGCATTACTTTGTTCTGCAGTGGGGCAATTTAGAACCATTAGCAGAACTTCCACGTATACGTCTCAGGCCTAGAGCTGGTCAAAAATCATTTCTGGTTTGCACTCAGTCTTAACGTTTTTACATTTGTTTTCACAACTCTAAGGTTGGCCGACTCCAAAATGTGGCATTTGGTGACAGCTGCACCCCTGTAACTCCCCCCAATGCATTGGCAGTAGGAACTGAGAATATTGCCACACTTCACCCAACGTGCCCTTTTCCTTGTGCCCAGCACATCTTCCACTATGCATGCCTATTCCTACAGGCCTGGGCTGGGCTTGAACAGCACCAATCTCCTGATGCTGGGTGGCAAAAGCAGAGGGAGTGTCACCTGAATGCTGCATTACCTGGCCTGCTCTGGGGGAAGACTGAGCAGGCAGTGCCCATATACCAAACTCCTTAGTAATGAACAGTTTTGCTTCTGAATTTCCCTTGGTTTTTATGAAATGGGAATTGTGACAGAGGCACAACTGAGCGGTAAGCAGGGCTTCCTGGACACACTTAGCCCCTCAGCTGCCTGCTCAAGGCTCCAGTATGGGGTACAAGGAGCCCTGTGCCCCTTATGGCAGGAGCAGATGTGTGTTAGTGTCTGGACCCCACAGCACCTATGTGCAGAAGGTTGATGCAGAGGATACTTGAACTCCTGGTTAGTGGAGCTGCAGATCAACACTGCTCTTGATAATCCACTATCTGAGCAGGGGGGATTCGCTGAGCTCTATTTCCCAATCTCAGTGCCTGAGCAGACCCATTCTCACCACTGAAACCAGTGTGAGGGGCCGTGTGCCTGGTTCTGGAACACTTAGAACAGCAAAAGCAGGTTCATGAGGGGAGGGAACCTCTGGACCAGGCACCCCTTGCTGCACACCATACAGGCTATTCCAGAGCCTGTTGGAGCACAGCTCATTTCTGGGCATTTAAAGAATCCTTAGAAATGTAAAAGCCGGCAAAGCAATGGCCAGGCCATTAGGTTCTGCTTGTGCTTATTAGAGTATTGTTTTAGTTAAATGCATGTCATTGGGAAAGAGAAAAGTTTTATTCTGGAATCCTCTTGACTAATTAGCCCCAAATTTGCAGCACACAATGTCTGTTGTATTCTATGATACAGCTCAAGCCTATCTCCCTACAGTGCATGGTTCTGGAGTACTTTGAACAATTATCACCTTCCCCTCCCCACCCTCCTGTTATATCTCAAGAAACCCCTAGCCACATGACCCCAAATTTATCTCTCAAACTATTTCAGATCTTTGACTATGATAGCAAATTTCAAGCTGATCTGATTGTACCTGTGAACTGTAGAGCACTGAAAAATTGACTGGAAACTAACATGCTGTCCCTATCCTGCTTGTGTAGCAGACTCTTGGATTACTTCAGCCTCAGGCACCACTTCAGGAAGAAACAAACAACGTAAGGTGTTATGGAGTGCACCCTGCAGCTGCTTTCTGCTGGAGCTCACTGGCTGAGAGCAGGGGCTGCCCATAAAACTAACTCCCCATTTAGGGAAAATCTGCTCCCCCTATCTTCAGGGGGATTAACGTTAGGGAGGGAGAGGAATTATTTAAGCTTAGTACTAATGTAGGCACAAGGACAAATGGGTACAAACTGGATATTAGGAAGTTTAGACTTGAAATTAGACGAAGGTTTCTAACCATTAGGGGA
>NC_133779.1:26737838-26751963 GCF_003597395.2 Chelonoidis abingdonii | reverse complement strand
TCTCTGCAGCTTGAGGTCTTCAAACCACAATTTTTAGGACTTCACTAACTCAGTCATGGGTTAGGGGTTGTTATAAAAGTGGATGGGTAGGGTTCTGTGGCCTGCTTTGTGCAGGAGGTCAGACTAGATGATCATGTTGGTCCCTTCTGACCTACGAGTCTGAGTCTATTCCTGCATTGCAATAATGGAGGTGTCACTGGGTGCACTTCTAACTGAAGCTGCCCGGAGGAGGAGGGGGTGGAGTGACCAGGTTTGCCTGACACCCCCCCGCCCCCCATTTACTGCCTCATTGTGAATGATCAGATTATAAACTCTCTGTTGCCCGGCCTCTTCCCCTGGCTTCTGGCCAGTTGACTGCAGTTGAGCAGCACAGGGAATGATTACAGAGCAGCTGGGTCTTGGCCTCTGCTGAAGTAAGCAGTTCAGGCCCCACACAACTCAGCCCCTTGGTCAGGTACTCCCATTCCCTTACCTTCCCATCCTTGTCACTGGGTGAGTCAAAGCTGTCCAGGAATGCTCGGAACACCTGCTCCTCTGTCCATTCCCCGCTCTGGTACTTGGGGTGAGTTCTGCCGTCATACACCCCATGGAGATCCTCCACGCTCACCACGCCAGCGCCAGTCTTGTCCAGTTTGTGAAATGCATCAGCTATAATCTGCTTCCTGGCGGCCGACATGGGTGGCTGCAAAGACAAGCTTTGTTAGTGGGGCAGTTTGTTGCCTTTCAGCTTCTGGGCACATACACCGCTTGTCTGAGAGCACAGCTGTGTGCCCCCTTGTGCTTGTGTGTGTCTGACCAGAGACTGGCAGTGACCCTTACTGGAGCAGCAGGGAGTGGAATTTTCTCCTTAGCACCAGGGGCTAATTGCCCTAGAAACTGCCTGTTGTCTGCAGCATGTGGGACCCTAGAAAACTCTTGTGGGGGTGGGAGGACCTGTGAAACCAGTGTCATCTCTGCCCCATACTTTGCCCATCTTAAGACACCTGTGGACAGAGCTACAGGAACTCAGCACTGCTGACAAACTGGCCCCAGGGCTCCCAAAATTAAGCACTTGACCACCTCCCACAAGCCCTAAAGAACACTCTCCTTCCATCCACTGCATCTGCTAGCAGGGTGCTCAGCCCTGCCTGCAACCCTTCCTGCTCACTGAGAGTCACTGCAAACTCAGTGCTAGGCTTCTCCTGTGGTCCCTAGGAAGGTTACATTTGCCTTCAGCTGGGGTCCCTGGTTCAGCCAGCGGTGTCATTAACCCACAACATGGCAAGTTCTCTCCCCATCCCACCCCATGCCACTGCAGTCCCAGCTCACCCTTAGGACTTCCAGGAACTCATCAAAATCCATCGTGCCGCTGCAGTTCTTGTCACAGAGGCTGAAGATTTGCTGTGCCTCCCTGCTTCCCAGCATGATGCCAGCTGAGCTCAAGCCTTTCACAAACTCTGCTAGGTCCAAGGACCTGCTCTTATCATCATCCATGATGTGGAAAACTCTGCAGCCAGGGCATGGAGTGTGGAGGAGAGAGAGTTGTGCAGTGCCAACATCACATGCTCAAACTGCAGCAGCTGGGCCCCAACAATTATGAGCCATTTTTATGATAGTGAATTTTGGTTGTTTTTTTTGCCTTCTATTTTCTGAGCCTTTAGGGCATGCTCATGTCAGATTTTCTGGCATTTCATGGTTATAAACTCATGTTTACTTTTAAAAGAAAGCTGAGATTTGCATCAGGAGCTGGAGCTTTAAGCAGAACATCAATGCACACAAGTCTTGGAAACAAAATCAAAATCGTAAGAGTTGACATCAGAGGCAGCAGCAGAGGGTGGGGAGATGGGTCAGGGAGAAAGTGGCTGGCTGCGGGGAGAGGGGTGAGGAGTATTCATGTTTGTTTAATGAAATTGGCAGGTCCTGGGAGGGAACATTTTACTTTTCTGATATTGCTGGGGTTCCCTTCCTCATGGCGTGTGATTGTCGCACTTTTACTCATGAGCAGGGCTGCAGCCACGGAGCAAGGCTGCACCTTCATTTCCTCCTGGCTACTAGGGGTTCTTGGGAAGGCAGCTAGGGCTCAGGAACCAGCACTGCTGCTTCTTGGCAGTGAGCAGCACATTTCAGCTCCACTCCCTGGAGCCAGGCCTGGAGTTATGGCACTGGGGAGGGGACTATTGTGGGAATAAGACAAATGGTGTTGGGGGTGGGGGGGGGTAGAGCAGCAAGATGATAGTCAAGACAAAGGAGATAAGGGGTATGTGAGCCTCAAGAAGAATTATGCCACCCAGCCAGCCACATGATCAATGTACTGCTAAGTTAGTAGAATGTAACAGCCATCTACAAATTACAGTGAGGGTTTGGAAAATCTGACACCTACAAGCCAAAGGGGGAAATACCTTTTTAAATACACAACTTCCTCTCTGAGCTGCTGCAATTTAAGAAAATACACAGGGCACAACTTGAAAAATAAAAATTACCCATCAATTTTTTTATTTAACATGGCTAAAAATGTAATTTTTTGGCAACACTTGCTTTTATAAAACAGGGCCTTCTAATGAAATTAATAGGCAGTAGGGTTTTGTTTTGTTTTAAGGGAGTACTGCTTCACACAACACAGTCAACCTGTGGTACTCTTTGCCAGGGGATGTTGTGAAGGCCAAAACTGTAACTGAACTGAAAAAAGAACTAGATAAGTTCATGGAGGATAGGTCCATCTATGGATGTCAGCCAAGATAGTCAGGGATGCAACCCCATGCTGTGGGTGTCCCTAGCCTCTGACTGCCAGAAGCTGGGACTGGACAACAGGGGATGGATCATGTGCTAAGTGCCCTGGTCTGTTCATTTCCTCTGAAACATGTGGCACTGGCTACTTTTGGAAGACAGGATACTGGGCTAGCTGGACCCAGTGTTACTGCTCTGACCCAGTAGGGCCATTCTTATGAGTGGGAAAGGGAGAGGATGAATAAAAGAGGCATCTTATGGCTGATGCACTGGGCTTAGGACTCCTGGGTTCCATTCCCAGCTCTGCCATTCACAATGTGCTCTAGAAAAGTTGCATCACCTCTTGGGTCAGTTTCCTAGCAGTACAATGGGGCTAATCCTGCTAACCTGCCTCCCAGGCACCATCTGCTCCTTGGCAGGAGAATTCATCACTCTTTGCTTGGTACTGGGGAACGCAGGATGGACTGGAACAGGCTGCAACATCTCACATTACCATCCCCACAAATGGCACCTGGGAGGGGGCTGCTCTGGCTCCAGCCTTCTTTATATATCAGACAGTAATTGAAAAAGGTCAGAGCCTTGTCTCTGCCCCCTACCCCCATCCCTAATGTGCAGGTCCTAGTCAGGACCTACAGCCCTCTGGGATGCAATGGAGCAGAAACGTAATGGCTCATGGCAAACATCTCTTCATAACTGGAAGTGGGGGGAGGGGGGAAGAGAAGAGAATGTGGGAGGCAGAGGTCAGTTGTCCAGCAAGGAGATCAGGCTTAACAGTCTCCTCTTGCTAAAAGTAACCTGGGCCTCCCATTCGTTAGAGCGGTGCATCTCAAACTTCATGGCACCGTGACCCCCTTTCTGACAATAAAAATTACAACATGACCTCGGGGGGGGGGGGAGAGAGTCATACCAAAGCCTGAGCCCCACCGCACTAGGTGAAGGAGGGGAAGGGCCAAAGCTGCTGTCCTGGGCAGGGGGCATATAACCTTAGCCCTGGGCAGTGAGGCTTGGGCTTCAGCTCCAGGGAGTGGGGCTTGGGCTTGGACCTTGGATCCCAGCAAGTCGAACCGCAGCCTTAGCAATCCCATTAAAATGGGGCTGTGTCCCACTTTCGGTCCCGCCCCACAGTTTGAGAACCCCTGCATCAGAGGTTTAACAGTCACTAAGGCAGTGATCACCCTGTGCCAATGGCTCAAGGCCTGGCTTTCATGTAATGCCCGCCCTTAAGCCACTGAGCTGGCACACTTCCTGGGAACAGATTTTTCCCCATAAAAGGATGTGTCTCCATACCTGGCCAGCCCCTTAATGCCAGCTGAGCCTCTTGCCAAGCACTGTGCCCTGAGCTTTTCTATGGGACTTGTGTGTATCTCCATTCCTTGGTCCTCTGGGTTAGCCATGGTGGGGCAGACCAGCCAGCTGTCAGATTCTGGAAAGCAAAGCAAGACACTACATGTGATTCTGAGCACTTGGCCCCATGCACATACCTCCCCACCCCACCCCACCCGAGATGCCCTGCTGCACTCACTCCTACAGCAGCATAGGCCCATTCCAAAAACCCTGGGGCACCAGTGAAGCTCCTCCACAAGGGGCTGACCCTGGAGTGAAAAACGGCCAACTAAAGTCGTGTTCCTTCCAACTGCCATGTCCCTTAAGCACTGTGCCGAGTGCCAGGCTGTCACAGCACAGCTCAGTTCAGAGCCTCACCACGTTCCACTCTGTAAAGACAAGCAGATCTCTTTTCTTTGAGCTCAGCTGTTCAAATGCAGGTGCTGGGTTATAGCTCCTCCCAACCAGCAGCTCACAACAGTGACTTGCCAAGGCCCTCGCAGATAAGCACCTAGCATCTTTCAGGCCTGGTCTACACTGGGGGGAATCAATCTAAGATATGCAACTTCAGCTATGAGACTAGCGTAGCTGAAGTCGACGTATCTTAGATCGAATTAAAATTACTTACTGTGTCCTCGAGGCGCTGGTTCGACAGCTGCGGCTCCCCTGTCAACTCTGCTTCCGCCTCGCGCAGTGCTGGAGCTCAGCAGTCGACGGGGGGAGCGATCGGGAAGCAATTTAGCAGGTCTATATACAAACGATAAATCAGTCCCCAATAGATCAATCGGTATCTGATCCGGCGGGCAGTGTAGGTATCCCTAGGGTGAGTGCGCTGCAATGCTCAGCTGTGAGTGACGCACCCAAGTCTCACCGGCCAGGAGGCTGGACTGGCATAGCCCTTCTCAAAGAGAGACAAGCCCGTCCCTTTCGAGCCTCTGTCCCAAACCAGACCCGGTCATCAGTTCAGTATGAGGGGCATCATCCTTCGCCTGCTGCCTGCCACTGTGACTGGCACTTGGACAGGCATGGGCAATTCCCCAGAAGCAGCTCAATTAAAAGCTGGGCAGCTGCTAGTTCTTGGAGTCTGTGCATGAGTGAGCACTGTTGTAGGTGCATGAATACCCCCTGCATGAGGGCAGCCATCCCCTTCAGCTCCTTCCTACTGTCCATGACAGGAAGACGACCCATCCAACCACCTGTCCCAAACCTGCCAGGCCCCAGCCCTCAGGCAGCCTCCTCTCCCTCCAACCACCCCCCAAACCTACCTCGCCCCTGCTCACCCCTCATGCAGCCTCCTCTCCATCCCACCTCCCCCCAAAACCTGCCTGTCCCCTCCCCAGCCCCCACACAGCCTCCACTCCAACCAAGCACCCACCCAAACCTACCTCGCCCTTGCCCATCCCTCACACAGCCTCCTCTCCATCCAACAATCCACCCAAACCTACCTTGCCCCTGCCCAGCCCTCACGCAGCCACCACTCCATCCAACCACCCATCCCAAACCTACCAAGCCCCTGCCCACCCCTCAGGCAGCCTCCTCTCCCTCCAACCACGCTCCCAAACATACCTTGTCCCTGCCCAGCCCTCACGCAGCCTCCTCTCCATCCCACTTCCCCCACAAAACCTGCCCAGCCCTCACCCAGCGTCCACTCCAGCCAACCACCCTCCCAAACCTGCCTTGCCCTTGCCTTTACATAGTCTCCACTTCATTCAACCCCCCTCACCCCCCCCAGGCCAAGTTTGCCTGTCTGAGGTTAGAGTTGGGGTACATCTCCAGTAAGTTTATTAGCATGTGAGTAGGTTCTTGAGCGTTTTAAAATATGTTTTCTGGGATACTGTCACCTTAAGAATGAATGCACTTGCTTAGAAATAGCTGTGTGGTAAGCTATAACTGTGGGCAATTACACTCTTTATAGCCGCTGGAGAGAAAAAGTGCAATTGCTGGCCGTTTAGGCTGTTGGCTTGCTGGGAATAGTCCAGTGTAAGCAGGGAACTGTGTAGCCTGGAACCATCCGACAGGAGGGAAAGATATGTGGGTCTCTGTGCAAGAGTGGAGCCAGGCGACAACAGTGGACCATGGAGGGGGAATGCACGGAGAAGTGGGTGCCCTGAACACACATAACTCATACAGAGTAATCTGGATTACTTGGTAAACTGAACACAAGCAAACATGCATTTGTACACTGCCAAATGCTAGGTTCCTGAAGGATGGAGGACTGTAGCCTGAAAAGCAGTGACTCTGAAAACCACATCAGGGGTCATTGTACCTAAACAACTAACCAGAAGCTCGCAGGGCCAAAAGGGCTAACACCATCCCTGGATGTATTAACGGAGGTATCAAGCAAGCGTAGGGAGATGATAGTGTTGCTGTGGGAGCGACTCACCTGCAGTCTCTTGTGGGCTGATTATATAAACACAGAGATGAAAAGGCTCTCAGAAAAACAGCAGTGATGTAACAGCAAGTCAAAATGCTGCCAGCCTGTGTGTCATGGCAACAAGCTCCTTCCCGCTGCGATGATACAGAGGAAGGGCACGTTGGAGGGCATGAGCGCACATAGCAATATAATGGTGATCACCTGTAGGAAATCCCAGCCACAAAAACCGTGGGAGACACTTTTCAAAGGTACATGTGAGAGCTGGGTGCCTAACTACTCATTGGGCCTGGGACAATTTCCCCTGGGAGATTTCAAATCTGCCATTTCCCCAGCACAGAGAACCCTCACTTTACTCATACCTAAGCAAAGCCCAGATTTTGAAATGCAGCTAAAAGATTACAAACAAACTGTCTGGGGGTAGATGTACACTATAGCGTGTGGAATCCCCAGTGCTCTAACAGCAGCAGTACACCCAGGGACAGAAGCATGGGCTAGCTGCCAGAATACACGCCATTGTGAAATCCTTGGAACACACTGGAATGACTAGCCTGAGCCACCTCCTGTGCGGCCATAGCCACACTTATATTTCTAGCACACTAGCTTGAGCAGAGCTAGCATGTGTCCATTTCCCTAAGCTGGGAATTTCATCTCCCAGCTGCAAGTGTAGCCACACTCCTACTATCACAGCTGCATCGCAGCACTGCCAGCCCAGCAGCCAGGCAGCAAGGCCTCCTGAGAGCTAAATCAGTAGAATGCCAATCGAGTCCATACCCACAGGGCAGCGCCATTTTCCTATATTATCAGGTACAGAGAGTCCACTGTGACTGATCCGAACTGCCTGCCATGTCCCAGATGCCTTCAGGAGCAGCGGTGGCGCCTGGGCTCTGCAGGCAGAAGCATGGGAAGGAGTGGCTGTGTCAGCATCACAGACATCTATCAAGCCCAGCCGCATGTGGCTGAGCCACAACGCAGTCAGCCTGGAGCAGGTCATGTTAGCAGCTGTGTCCTGACAAAGCCAGCCTGGGCCCTGCCAGACTGAATGATCACAGCTTGCTGACAGGGACTGGAAAGGGTTTCACTGTTATTGTTTCCAAGGTAAAGCCAGGAGTTCTCCCACTTCATAAAGTCATAGAAGATTAGGACTGGAAGCGACCTCAGGAGGTCATCTAGTCCAACACCCTGCTCAAAGCAGGATCAACCTCAATTAAATCATCCCAGCCAGGGCTTTGTCAGGCAGGCCTTTTTAGAAACCCTCTAAGGATGGAGATTCCACCACCTCCCTAGGTAACCCATTCCAGTGCTTCATGACCCTCCTAGTGAAATAATGTTTCCTAATATCCAATGTAAACCTCCCTCACTGTAACTTGAGACCATTGCTTCTTGTTCTGTCACCTGCCACCACTGAGAACAGCCAAGCTCCATCCTCTTTGGAACCCCCTTTAGGTAGTTGAAGGCTGCTATCAAATCCCCCCTCACTCTTCTCATCTGCAGATTAAATTAGCCCAGTCATTGCATTACCCTAGTCTCCTCATAAGTCATGTGCCCCAGCCCTCTAATCATCTTCGCTGCCCTCCACTGGGCCCTCTCCAATTTGTCCATGTTCCTTCTGTAGTTGGGGGAGGGAGGGACGAGACCAAAACTGGACGCAATACTCCAGGTGTGGCCTCACCAGTACCGAATAGAGGGGAATAATCACTTCCCTCGATCCGCTGGTAATGCTCCTACTAATGCAGCCCGATATGCCACTGGCTTTCTTGGCAACCAGGGCACAGTGCTGACTCATATCCAGCTTCTCGTCCACTGTAACCCCTAGGTCCTTTTCTGCAGAACTGCTGCTTAGCCAGTCAATCTCCAGCTTATAGCAGTGCATGAAATTCGTCCTTCCTAAGTGCAGGACTCTGCACTTGTCCTTGTTGAACCTCATCAGATTTCTTTCGGCCCAATCCTCCAATTTGTCTAGGTCACTCTGGACCCTCTTCCTACCTTCCGGCATATCTACCTCTCTCGCACCCAGCTTAGTGTCATCTGCGAACTTGCTAAGGGTACAATCCATCCCATCATTTAGATCATTAATGAAGATGTTGAACAAAACTGGCCTCAGGACCGACCCCTGGGGCACTCCGCTTGATACCAGCCAACTAGACATTGCGACCCCTTCCAACAGCAAAAAATACTGCACGATCACCGGGGGGTGGGGGCCGAGCCTGAGCCCACCGAAGCTCCGCTGCCCTCAGGGATGGGGGTGGGAAGTTGAAGCTCAAGGGCTTTAGCCCAAAGCAGGGGGCCTGCAACCCAAGTCCTGCCACCCAGGGCTGAAGTCCTCGGGCTTTGGCTTCGGTCACGGGCCCCAGCAAGTCCAAGTCAGCCCTGGTGGCCCCATTCAAAGGGAGTCATGACCCATTTTTGGGTCCCCACCCACAGTTTGAAAACTGCTGCCTTAGGGGAAGCAAAGTAGCGAACAGTGGGGCACTTAAGGCCAGAGGTCGACCTATAGCACACTGTAGTGTTGAGGCTTCAAGCTTCCTGAGCAGTCACCTGTAATTAATGTGTCATTGTTCCAATGATCTACCAGCTAGTCTCTGCCTGGTACCTTGCAGCCCAACCCGAAGGCAGCACTGGGGGTCCCACCTCCCCACAGCTCAATCAACCAGTTGTTCCAGGCACCATTAGATCCACTCAGTGCATTTTGCCTTTACCTTGATTCCCTTTAAAAACCTTTTCTTCCCTGGGTCCAAGTGGAGAGGCTGCAAATCCTGTGTGCTTGTTAAGCAAGGGAGGGCAGGGCCACACCTTGTCTCTATAGCAATGCTTGGAAGCTGCGTCTCAGCCATGTGGCTGTTGCTAGGGTGCTACAGTGCGCAGTGCCCTCAGGGCTGGAAGCCGGGGGGGTGAAGCGAGGCGGGTACGTGAGCTGAGGCTGGCAGAAATATGTGGCATCCCATCCTGGAAATGTGGAGCTGGGAGCCTGGGGTGTGGCAGAGGGAGATTTACAGAAGCCTCTAGTGAACACTTAGTCTCCCGAAGACATGTGCCACTGCATTCTGTCCTGGGCCAGGCAAGAGCAACAGAGGCCCAGCCCCTCTCGCTGCCCCACAGCCCTCCCAAACCTGCCTGGCCCTCACACAGCCTCCTCTCCCTCCAACCACCTGTCCAAATCTACCCTGCCCCTGCCCAGCTCTCACGCAGCCTCCACTCCCTCCAACCACCCACCCAAACCTACCTCGCCCCTGTCTAGCCCTCACACAGACTCCTCTCCCTCCAACCAACCACCCAAACTTACCTCATCCCTGCCCAGCTCTTGGTAAACTGAACACAATAAAACATGCATTTGTACACTGCCAAATGCTAGGTCATACATGTAGTTCTGTTTCATGTGATTGTTCAGGTGTATTCCACAGTAGGTGCTAGCCATGTGCACCGGTGCCGGAAGTTTTTCCCTGAGCAGTACCCCTACTGGGGGAGCATCATGAGTACCCCGGAGTGGCACCTGTATATCGTGCTATAAGGTGAGTCACACGCTCCCCCCACGGTCAGTTCCTTCTTGCCGCCACTGAAGGTAGTTTGAACTTTGTGCTCCAGCTCTGCTGCAGCTTTTTCTTCTCAGCCTTAATAGTACCATTCGTGGATTCTTTCTCCAGTTGTTAGAGTGGGGTGTGCTCCAGGCTTCAAGTCGTGCGACTCCTGTCGCAATTCTGTGCCTAGGAGTGACCCGCATGCTGAGTGTCTCCGCTGCCTGGGTGAGACTCACATCGGTGACTGTTGTAAGATCTGCAGGTTGTTCAAGCCAAGGACTAAGAAGGAGAGAGACATCAGACTTCGAGCTCTCCTGATGGAGGTGGCGCTGGCCCCAAGTCCAGCACACTGAGCGGACTCCACACTCGCCGCCGCGTCATCGGTGCATAGCAAGCCCCTCCCTCGACCAGTCGGCACCACTCTGCCTCCAAGAAAAAGGGGAAGGGCAGTACCTCGCAGCGGCACTGAGACAAGGATAGAGGGAAGGCTGGTCCCATGTCAGGAAGTCCTCCTGGGCTCAAGGCCTCTGACTCTGGCGGAGTGGAGAAGCCCAGTGCTGTCCGTGCACACATCCCCACCAGTACAGATGCCGTCAACGCCCGAGGCGATGCAGGCTGCAAAAGACATTATAAGCCTGCTGGTCCCGGGCACGCAGCTGGGGATGGGCCCCCAGTCCCACAGCAAGCCTCCTTTGGGTGCCCATGAAGCCTTCCCAGCAGAACGCAGTTCCCACTCTGAGGACTGCTCCCCGCACTACTTGGCGCGTAGCAACTGGTCCTCCTGTAGCTCGTGCCCGCCCTCGACTCCAGCCAGGCCATCTGGGTCACTGCCTGGACAGGAGTCTTGGGGACCCTCAACACCACCTGCCAGCAAGTGGAGGCACCGGGAACGCTCCCCTTCGCGGCATGACTACCGCAGCCACTCTCAATGGGACAGACATCATCATTCCCATTCCACTTCCCGCTTGTCTAGACGTCGTCCTCGAGACTCCCCCTGCGATGCCTCGGTGCAGGGGCACCGGTCTTCCCAACACTGTCACGAGTACCAAAGCAGCACTTTGGGCGGGTACTGTTCCTCGACGTCAAGGTCTAGGTCCCGAGGGAGGCAGCATCGCAGGCACCGCTGCTTCTACCACTCTCGCAAGACCATGCACTCAACAGTGTCCTTGGCCTTGGCACCCAGCCTCCTGTCCTCTGTCCGCACTGCTCAACCGGGACAGATAGCGCCACCAGGCTCCCAGCCAGGTCAGTGGCAAGGGGCCCGTGGCAAGAGCAGTGGTGCCAATGGGCCCCGTGGCCACCGATGTCTGCCAGATGGGGAACCGCTTGGTTGCCGGAGTGTTTCAGGCTCCATCGGCCTCATCCAGCTGCCTACGAGACAAGTCGGCGGGCCACAAGTCAGCGGATCCATGCCCGGACTCTGATCTAGGGCTCGACCCCCGGGTACTGACCAAGGCCCTCGGGTCCATGCAAGCCCTCTCCCTGGCACCAGACAACACCATAGCAGCACCTCCACTTTCAGTCGCATAGGAGGACTTCAAGGCACACCAAGACCTCCTAAAGCGGATGGCATCCAGCCTCCAGCTGTAGGCCAAGGAGATGGAGCACCCGTCCAATTCCCTCTTCAATGTGTTGTATCCTTCAGCACCGGGCTGAGTGGCCCTGCCCCTGCACCAGGGTATAGCCAACATTTCTAACACCCTGTGGCAAACTCCTGCCTCCTTGGCACCAATCTCCAAGAAGGCCGAGAGGAAGTACTTTGTGCCAGCCAAGGGCCACGAATACCTCTATTCCCACCCGACACCTAACTCACTTGTAGTAAAATTGATGAACCACAAGGAGCGACAGGGCGAGCCCACGCCCACCCCAAAAATAAGGATGCCAGATGACTTGGACTTCCAGCACCGGTGCACATGGCAACCACTCACACCTACTGTGGAACAGATATGAGCAACACATCTCAAAGAATGCCAGTTACGGAACAGGTAACTGTCCTTTCCTGCAGGATGGGAAACTGTAGCCTGAAAGAAGTGACTCTGAAAACCACATCGGGGGAGTCATTGAACCTAAACTACTAACCAGAAGCTCCCAGGGCCAAAAGGGCTAACACCATCCCTGGATGTATTAATGGGGGTATCAAGCAAGTGTAGGGAGATGATAGTGTTGCTGTGAGAGCGACTCACCAGCCCACAAGAGACTGCAGATTATATAAACACAGAGATGAAGAGGCTCTCAGAAAAACAACAGTGATGTAACAGCAAGTCAAAATGCTGCCAGCCTGTGTGTCATGGCAACAAGCTCCTTCCCGCTGCGATGATACAGAGGAAGGGCACGTTGGAGGGCATGAGCACACATAGCAATATAATGGTGATCACCTGTAGGAAATCCCAGCCACAAAAACCATGGGAGACATTTTTCAAAGGTACATGTGAGAGTTGTGCCTAACTACTCATTGGGCCTGGGACAATTTCCCCAGCACAGAGACGGGGCAGACTGCACATCTGACAAACCCTCACTTACTCAAACCTAAGCAAACTCAAACCTGCCTGGCCCTCCTACAGTCTCCACTATATAACCACGTGCCCAGACCTACCTGGCTCCTGCCCAGCTTTCATGCAGCCTCTACTCCATCCAACCACCCGCCCAAACCTGCATTTATTTCTGGTTCTATCTTGACATTTTAGCCGTGACTTAGGCCAGTTGTTCTTGAGTCTTTTCCCAACCAGGCCTAACAGAGGAGCTTGTGCCTCTATCAGGACATCCTTCTCAGAGATGATTGGTTGAATGGATGGGACTCCCTCAAGTTGAGTGGCCCCATCATATCTCCTAAAGAGAGTGAGCTGTCTTGCTCAGTGACACATTTAGCAAAGGCCCAGCCTCACCCAAGCAGTGAAATTCTGGCCTTTGCTCTGAGCTCAAATGCACCATTCACAATGGCCAACAAGAGCAGATGCCTATTTCCTCATCTTAGGTAGTGAAGCAGCTGGTACTTACAACCTTTGGGGTACAGTGGCCTGGATTCTAGGTATACATCAGCTGTACATGCCAGTATCAACCCAGCTGCATGAACTGATCATTGGCAGCTGCAAAGATGCCTTCACCCTGCAGCAGCCAGTGCCCAGACAGGGATCCCTCCCGCTCTTGCTGGAAAGATATTAAAAATTGGCCAGGAGCCAAAACGATAGTTTAGTCCACTTTCACTGAGAAGCGGTGATTCTCCTGCACTCTTCTACACAACTGTAGCTATGCTGTGAATTTACTAGCCCAGTTTGTTGTAGGAGAAAGGTAAATAATACACAAGCTCTTTCTGCAAGTCAAACATCTCATATCTGTTGTCCCGATACCAGTCAAGAAATTCTGCTCTCTCCCTGGACATCATGCTGTGTAGGCCATACTGCTCCACACCGGGCATATGCTCCACATAATTTTGGTTTTCTAAAGCATTAAAAATATGTGGAAAATACCCTCTGCATCCTTCAAAGCTCATCGCCTGCGGGAGCTTGCTAAGTTTCTGGGGCAAGAAGTTTAAGGAGTCTATAAAACGAATGCCCAGGGCCTTAACTTCCACACACATTAGTTTACTACCCTGAGTTATCAGTTCTATGCACATATTTTCCTGCAGTAACTGTCTAACTATGAAGTACACATCATAACCTTTGGAATTGTGTGCTAGGAACGTGTAGTCCTGAAACTTTTTTTGTTAATAAAGATCTTAATAGAAGTAGAAAGACACTCACTGGCTTTAAATTCCCAAGATTTTTCCAGGTTAAGGGACATAGCAAAAACGTAATAGGGCACATGCAACCCTGTCTCCTGTGGGAATTCAAAATCATAAAAAATATACTTTTCCGATGATTTGGGCTTTCTAATGCTGTCCATAAAACATAGGTGGCTGTCTACATCACTGGAGATCAAGCCCTGACACTGCTTACAAGCCTCCCTTTACACCTGTGCCCCTTGTCCACATAAGACTGACATTGATCACATAGTTTTAGACAGGCATTTGACTTGTTTTTTCAATGCAGTTGTCATAGATAGTGGAAGTTAATAGAACAGAAGTACTTTATATCTCTTTTGACTGTAAAGGGTTAACAAGTTCAGTAAGCCTGGCTGTCACCTGATCAGAGAACCAATCAGGGGACAGGATACTTTCAAATCTTGAGGGAGGGAAGTTTTTGTATGTGCTGTTAGAATTTGGTTGTTGTTCTCTCTG
>NC_133779.1:26700517-26737813 GCF_003597395.2 Chelonoidis abingdonii | reverse complement strand
CAGCCAGATCTCTGATCTTACCAAAGAAAGCTAACCCTTCCTCACTGTCACCTTCCCAAGGCTTCCCCTCCCTGGGTTACCCTGGGACATAGTGATTCAACTTTGAATCACAAAACACGAGAGGAAAATTCACCTTTCCCCCTCCAGACTCTCCCTGAGAGAGAAAGTATCCTGAACAGAGAGAAATTAGCCTTTCTCTCCCCCTTCCTCCTTTTTCCCCCCAATTCCCTGGTGTCCAGACCCCGTCCCTTGGGTCTCACACCAGAATAAAAAAATAGCGTTCTAAACAAGAAACTTTAATTAAAGAGAGAAAAACAGAAAAATTATCTTTGTAAATTTAAAATGGAATAGGTACAGGTCTTTCAGCTGTAGAACACTGGAATACCCTCCCAGCCTAGTATACCAGTACAAATTAAAATCCTTTCGCAAAATACAAATTGACTCCTCCAGCCAAATACATAAATTACTCCTTCAGCAACGCACATTTGCAATAAAGAAACAAACAAAGCTAACTCGCCTATCTACCTAGTACCACTGTTTTGAACTGATAAGAAGCCTGTATGGAGAGATGGGAGAAAACCTGGTTGCACGTCTGGTCACTCTCAGACCCAGAGGAACAACAACCAAATTCTAACAGCAATACAAAAAATTCCCTCCCTCAAGTTTGAAAGTATCCTGAGTCCCCTCGATTGGTTCTCTGATCAGGTGACAGCCCAGGCTTACTGAACTTGTACCCTTTACAGTCAAAAGATATAAAGTCTTCTGTTCTATTAATTTCCACTATCTATGACAACTGCATTGAAAAACAAGTCAAATGCCTGTCTAAAACTATGTGCAATTCAAAGTTCTTTATGTGGACAAGGGCCCAAGGTGTAAAGGGAGGCTTGAAGCGTTCAGGGCTGTCTCCAGTGATGTTAGGACACCCTATTTTGACGCATTGAAAGCCCAAATCATCGGAAAAGTATATTTTTTATTGATTTTGATTCCACAGGAGACAGGGTTGAATGTTTCCCTATACCGGTTTTTGCTATGTCCTTACACTGGAAAAATCTTGGGAATTTAAAGCCATGAGAGTGTCTTCTACTCTATTAACTTTATTAACAAAAAAAGTTTCAGGACTACACGTTCCTAGACTACACTATCCGAAGGTTATGTTGTACTTCCATAGTTAGACAGTACTCAGGAAATATTGTGCATAGAACTGATAACTCGGGTAGTAAACTAATAGGATGTTGTGAAGTTAAGGCCCTGGGCATTCGTTTTATAGACTCCTTAAATTCTTGCCCCAGAAACTTAGCAAGGCTCCGCAGGCGATGAGCTTTGAAGGAAGCAGAGTATTTCCACAATATTTTAATGCTTTAGAACCAAATTAGTGAGGAGCATATGCCGGTGTGGAGCAGTATGGCCTACACAGCTGATGCCAGGGAGAGAGCAGAATTTTCTTGACTGGTATCGGACAACAGATAATGAGATGTTTGACTTGCAGAAAGCTTGTGTATTATTTACCTTTCCTACACACAAACTGGGCTGGCAAAATTCACAGCATAAATACAGTTGTGTAGAAGAGTGCAGGAGAATCACCGCTTCTCAGTGAAAGTGGACTAAACTATCGTTTTGGCTCCTGGCCAATTTAATATCTTCCCTAGCAAGAGCGGGAGGGATCCCTGTCTGGCACTGGCGCTGCAGGGTGAAGGCATCTTTGCAGCTGCCACACCCCCACCCCCCCCCCCAATTCAGTTCGATGCAGTGATTTTGATACTGGTGAATTCCCGTCCCCCCACCCCACCTACCCAGCCCATCTCCACCCCGCCCCCCCCCCTGCCCCCCCCCCCCCCCCCCCCCTCCCATCCCCTGCTCCGCCCCTCCGCCCCCCCCACCTACCCCCCCCTCCCCACGACACATACCCAGGGCCCTGTACCCACGGTTGTAATACCCGCTGCTCACTACCTAAGTGAAAAAGGCACTGCCTCTATGTTCGGGGCCCATGCCTTGTTGAATGGTGCATTTGAGCCAGACCGCAAAAGGCCCAAGAATTCCACTGCCTTGCGGAGGTGGGGGGGCGGCCTTTGCCTAATGTGTCATGAGCCCAGAGTCACCTTTTAGGGATATGGAATGTGGGCCCATAACTTGAGGGGGTTACATGTTTCTATTATCTTTCACGAGGGCGGGCTTCACAGAATAGTAGATCTCCACGGTCCCACGACTACGACCCTCCCCTGAGAGCGCTGCCCAGGCATGAGAAACCGCGAAGTGGCATCGAGAGAAAGCCACCCAAGAACTGCCCTGGTAATTCGAAACGTGACAATGGGCAGTGGGAGCTGATCGCTGGATTTAATCCGAATTCAAGAGCGCGCGCATCAAGTGAATTGAAAGTGCAGAAAAAAGTGGGGATTCACCATAAAATAGAACCTGAATAGTTGAGAGCAAACAGCTATGTTTGATGGACAGAGAAGGGAGGAGCCAGGTTGTAGGGACCCACCTACCATGCACACTAGTATTGCTTTTCATTGTCCTGCTTATCCTGTTCCGGTCTGTCAGTACTAGCCATCTGTTCTCTTTACTCTCTTATCGAGGGCAGGGACTGTCGCTATTCTGTGTTTCTGTCAGCAGCTAGCACAATGAGGTTCTGGTCACGACTAGGGCTCCTAGGTGTTACGTTAATACAAATAATTACATGATGAAGAAGAAAGAGAGACCTCAGTGTGTGGAATACCCTTGCAGCGAATTGCAAGACACACGCCACCATGCACACAGAGAAAGGAAGACACAAAAACAATCACCAACGAATAAAAAACACAAGACCAAACTACCACAAGACACATTCCGCTCTGCATACCTTTATTCGATCGTTTCACTCCGCCCCAACAGAATTTGTTCCTTTCAACCAATCACTTCTGGGTCTTGGGGTCCCCCAGGCAAGGTTTTGGGGAGACCAGAGTGTACCAGGCACTGGAATTCCTGGTTGGTGGCAGCGCTACAGGTTCTAAGCTGGTAATTAAGCTTAGAGGAATTCACGCTGGTACCCCATCTTTTGGACGCTAAGGTTCAGGTTGGGGAATTATACCATGACAGCAGTCTATGTGTCTGTCTAAACACTTTGGAGCAACAATACAGTCTAAAACTAGGACACCTCAGGTGCACACCCACACTCTCTGAGCACATCACACTCAAGCAGAGGCAGCAATGATACCCACAAGAGTGGTTGTGACTGTACACAGTGTGGCAAAACTCACCATTTTTCACACTGAAAAACTTTTTCACATCAAGAACTCCAAATAATGCTCATCATGCAACAGGACAAAAAAAGTCTTGGGGTATACTGGGCCCTCCCACTTTAAAAAATCCTACCTGCCTTTCACCACATAAAGCACCACCTGTATGTTGATTCCTAAATGCTGTTCAAATGCCACTATGTTGCTGAGTATAATGTTTTTTTGGTTCTGACCATACCAGTTTCTCAAGCAACTTTCTCAACCCGTCTAACAATTCCTCATCTGTGGGTTTTCAATCAGACATGATGGCCAAGAGCCCACCTGGAAAACACAGATTGGTAACCGTGTAAGTTAGGTCTACTAAACACTGTCTCTTTTTATGGATGATTTGACTACTAAGGCTAGAATTTAAAACTCTATGGCCACCCCTGCCCATGTTTTTTACAACTGTCACAATGAGGCACAACATCCCATCAACATGCATCTCTCTCCATTACTCTGTAACAGCTTTGAATTCTGATTTAAGAAGTCTTCAGCAGTCAGCTCATCCCTAGTTCTTCTTACTGAAAACAAAGGGTTGGTTAAATTACGACTCTCTAAATGTAACTGAACACAATTGTCAGGGACTACCCTACTGTTAATGTCATCGAGAACTAACTGTATCATCCTGTGTATGACTTTGATGGCCTGCTGAACTGACTTTGCTCAAGATTGACAAAACGAAATTCCTCACAATACACCGAACCCCCATATTTAGGTAATTACCATTGCCAACTTTCTCACTCGCTCCATATACATATCTGTTTTGGGGTCTGCATTTGCATTTTCAGAGTTACTTGGGGGTTCCTCTGTCAGACCATCAGCTGCACCTTCTAGGTCAGATGCTATTTGAGAGTATATCCAAGTTGCCACTGCGAGGATCATCAGGAATAGACAGGGACCTGTCTAGAGAGCCTTCTGGGGAATTTTCTAAATCAGACTCTGTTTGAGAGTCACCACCACCCCGTAGGTCAGAGTCCACATCCCCATTCTCTGACACACCAGTCAGAGAGAATCCAATAGGAGGCATCTTTTTTTGTTTTTTTTGTCATCTCTTTAGCCTTTTACAAAAAATTTATAGCGACCCTGGCCCGTAATTTTTAGGTAGCCGTCCGTTTATCCCCCAAGCACTGTCCCCCATTTTGTTTATGCCTTAGCAGATGTATACCCTTGAGGATGCTCCTTTTACCCAGGCCCCCTTTCCACAACTAGTCATGCCTGCTCAGAGCCACCCTCTGGAAAAATTGAAGTATTTTTCAAAAAGTCACCCACAAGAGCTTTTGCATTTTTGATGTAGTTTCCAGTCCTCCTCCTTTCTTTTAGAACCCCTGCAGATACAGTGCCCATCAGCTTTCTGAACATAGAGTCATATTTTTCCCAAATCTTTTCAGACTACCGAAGAACTGTACCGAGCTTACTGTGTTGGGTGACTGGTTTGTAATAGTTTTCAGATACTTCATCAGGAGATACCCCAGCATTGCAGGACATTTCAGTCCTTGGGTTTTTATTCATGACCCCTAAAGCGCATGCTCTGGGTTAGTGAATGTGTGTGTTTTCACTCACAGTTTTCTCAGGGTTTGGTGTGGTGTTGACAGCTGTGGAACTGGAGTTTGCATGGTTCCGTTTTACCAGTCTTTCGTTTTGTCCTTGGGTTTGATGTATATGAGCTTTAGACTGCCTTGATGCTTCATCTGCACTCTTGTGCTGTTTTGCGTTGGCACTGTTGTTATTAAATGTCTCAGAGCAGATTTCTGGCAGTTCTGGTAGCTCTGACTACAGCATGGTCAGGAGAGCTGCCCATGCCTGATTAAGAAACATAAGAACATAAGAACGGCCATACCAGGTCAGACCAAAGGTCCATCTAGCCCAGTATCTGTCTACCGACAGTGGCCAATGCCAGGTGCCCCAGAGGGAGTGAATTCAGAAAGGGCAACTAAAATGAATTAGTGTTTTGGAGAGGGTTCCCATGATGAGGAAAGATTAAAAGAGGCTTACGGCCTCTTCAGCTTGGAAAGAGAGATAAGGCGGTATAGATGAATATATAAATCATGGATGTGTTGAGAAAGTGGATAAGGAAAAGTTATTACTTTTCCCATATACAGAACACTAGGGTACCAAATGAAAATAATAGTGCAGTTTAAAACAATAAAAGAGTTCTTCTTACACAGCGCACAATTCAACCCTTTTGTGAAACTCCTTAACTGAGAGGTTGAAGGGCTAGTATAACAATTTTAAAGGGAACTGGATAAATCATAGTGGCTAGTGCATAAATGCATAGCCAGGAAGGGTAAAGAATGTGTCCCTAGCCCATGTCAGATGAGAGGATGAAGATGGTGCAAGAGAAGATATTTGAATTGTGTCGCTTTCAGTTTGCCCTTTTCTGAACTTCTCTAGTGCTAATATTTTTTGAGGTGGGAGACCACATCTGTACAAAGTCATTCGAATGTGGGCATACCGTGGAATATATATAGAGCAATAAGATTTCTCTGTTCTTCCTATCCCATTTTTCGATTTCTAATATCCTGTTTGCTTTTCTGACCGCCTCCGCACACGCGTGGGACATCTCAGAGAATGTCCACAATCGAGCAAGATCTTTGATCTGACTCGTTTGTAGCTAATTAGCCCCATCATATGTTGGTATATCGTATGATGGGTTTATTTTTTCCAAGTGCAATCAAACTTACATTTATCTACAATTAAAATATCATTTGGCCAGTTGTTGTGCAACAATTTAGTTTTGTGAGATCTTTTGAAGTTCTGCACAATCTGCTTTGTTCTTACTATCCTTGATAGTTTACGTATCATGCTCAACTTGTGCCACCGCACTGTATTTTTTACTTTTCCAGATCTGTAATGAATAAATTGAACAGCTGGATGGTCTAGGATGAACCTTTGGGGAATACCACAGTTAGCCCTCTCCATTCTGAGAATTTACATTAATCCTACCCTTTGTTCCCTGTCTTTTAGCCCAGTTTCTCAGATCCATAAAGGACTTTCCGCTTTTATCCAATGACAAGCTTTGAAAGCGACACAATTCAAATATCTTCTCTTGCACCATCTTCATCCTCTCATCTGACATGGGCTAGGGACACATTCTTTACCCTTCCTGGCTAATGCCATTTAGCACTAGCCACTATGAATTTATCAGTTCCCATTTAAACATGTTATCGAGGCCAGTTACCTTCCTCTCACTAGTAAGGAGTTCACAAGTTGATTGTGCGCTGTGTAAGACAGAACCCTTTTATTTGTTTAAACTGCCACATTAATTTCATTTGGTACCCCTAGTTTTGTATATGGAAAAGTAATAACTTTTTTCCTTATCCACTTTCTCAACACACTCCCTGATTTTAATATTCTCTTCACCGCCTTATCCCTCTTTCAAGCTGAAGAGGCCTAAGCCTCTTTAATCTTTCCTCATCATGGGAACCCTCTCCAAAACACTAATTCATTTTAGTTGCCCTTTCTGAACCATCTGGTCCCGGTGACTTGTTAATGTTGAGTTTATCAATTAATTCCAAAACCTCCTCTAGTGACATTTCAGTCTGTGACAGTTCCTCAGATTTGTCACCTACAAAAACCAGTTCAGGTTTGGGAATCTCCCTAACATCCTCAGCTGTGAAGACTGGAGCGAAGAATCCATTTAGTTTCTCCGCAATGACTTTAAGAAAAACAGAGATGTTTCAGTTTAGCATCAAATAAACATTTTGCAAAACTTAACTTTACCATCTCTCTCACCTATGTATTTGCTTAAAATACAAAACCTCAAAATAACCAAACCAATAAGCAAAATATATTTACTGGGCTTCATCTATCCATCAATCACTGATGCTGGTGAATTTTCCTTTTCAGCTGTCTCTTTCCTTTTCCTTTCGAGCTTGTTTACTCCCTGGTCTAAGGATCTCATGTTTTGACCGTACTGTGGAGCAGACAACATTATTATTATAAAGTATATGAAACTGTCTTGTCAACTTAAAAAAATAAAATACTCATTAGGGTGTTTTTCTATTTAAGAAGTCATAGTTTTAAAACAAAAATAATACATTTCAGGCTGCTCAACAAACACAGGTTTTGGTATTTCTCCCACTAGTGTTTCTCTAAAACCTAGACATTTTTTAATATAGGCGCATGTTTACACCATGCGAAGTGTGCAATACTTTTTAAATCCCCCACCATAACTACGTCTTGCATAGACCACCTAAATCACCAACAACGATTTAAACACTAATTTTAAAATAACTTTTTAAAAACACATCACATTTTGAAGGAGTAAAAACCAAACTGTTTTGAAACAAAATACTTTAAAAGCCCACACACTTATCTCTAACATAGGCCTCCTGAATCACCAAAAACAATTTAAACATCAAAACTAATTTTAAAACAACCCATTTTAAAAGCACACAGCATATTTTGCAGGATAAAAAAACCCCTGTTAGTTTGAAAGAAACTAAAACAACTGTTTGCAGCCATATCTTTTAAAAAAACCCACACTTATGTCTTGCACGGACCCCCTAGCTCACAATTTAAACATTAAAACTAATTAAAAAACATTTTAAAGACACAAACCCACGCTTTAAAAAGCCAATTGCAGAAGGTTACCTTCCACTACAGTGTAAAGGGATGCTAGCACATGGTTATTCTGTTTTCCCCCATGTGTATCTGGGCCTTTGGATTAAGGAACAAGCAAAATTTTTAGTTAGTATTATTCCCCAGTTGCATCAAACCCCTATGCAATCTGCGTTATACCTTTTTTAATTTAACAGTATTAAGCGCAACTATAGTTAAAAATGGGGTTTTACCTGGCCCTGGTGAAAAGCAGCTTGAAGTTGCTTTTTCCACGCTACATCCTGCAATAAAGATAGGTACCATTATTTAGTGAAGACAGCAAGGACAAAGAGTGACATTATATCAATATATATTAATTAAAACAAGCAACATACCTCGGTTTGCTGTCTAGCAGGTATTCTGTCAAGATAGAGACTGTCCTCTTTCAACAGAAACTAAAAAAACAGGTTTTTATACCATCCTAACTCTCTGTTTCAGAGTCTGTAGTTAGCAGGTTGATTCAATCACTGCTTGTTTTTAGATTTATGGAACCCTGTGTTGGTTCCTAACCCCATTACACCCCCATCCTCGACCATCACTTCTTTATTGTTCATTTACCTGAGTGTGACTATGCAGTTCTGGGGGGGACCCAACTGAGAGTGCCAATTCAGGACAAATCGCTTAAAACAGGGCAATTACAGCCCAGCTGGGGTTTTTCCACCTCTAAGGCAAACCAAACCAGCCAGTCAAAGAGGACTTTGGTCTTACCCCACTGGCTAACCACAACTCACACAAGCAAGTCCCTTAAATGCTCCAGTTTCCCAGTATCACCACCAGTGCCACTTGTCATGGGGACAAATGGTTATGAAAACCAACACCCCAAAAAAAGAAAAAGGTTCTTTTTATCCCAAAGAATCAAGCCCCAGACCCAGGTCAATATACAAATCAGATCTTATCCACAAATCATGCTGTTGCCAATCCTTTAGAATCTAAAATCTAAAGGTTTATTCATAAAAGGAAAAAGATAGAGATGAGAGCTAGAATTGGTTAAATGGAATCAATTACATACAGTAATGGCATAGTTCTTTGTTCAGGCTTGTATCAGTGATGGAGTAAACTGCAGGTTTAGATCAAGTCTCTGGAACATCCCCAGCTGGGATGGGTCATTCAGTCCTTTGTTCAGAGCATCAGTTTGTAGCAAAGTCCCTCCAGAGGTAAGAAGCAGGACTGAAGACCAGATGGAGATGAGGCATCAGCCTTTTATAGTTTTTTTCCAGGTGCAAGAACCTCTTTGTCCTTAATGTGGAAAATTACAGCAAAATGGAGTCTGAAGTCATATGGGCAAATCCCTGCATACTTTGCTGAGTTACAAGATGTATCTGCCTCCTCTCAATGGGTCAATTGTATAGCTGATGTTCCTTAATGGGCCATCAAGCCAACTTGTCTGGGATGTCTCCCAGAAGCAGGGATGGTGCAAGGAAGTTTCGTGCCCTAGGAGAAACTGCCACCTTGCTCGTCACCGGGCTCGTGCCACGTGCGCTAAGCAGAGCTGCGGAGCTCTGCCCAGCTGCCGGTGCCCCCGCCGGCAATGAAAAGAATCGCATGGGATGGAGCGGCCGCTGCACTGGGTGGGAGAGGGAGTCTGAGCCACCGGCAGGCAGCCCAGGGGGTTCCCCTGGGTCAGCGCGCCGCCGGCAGCCTGAACCCCTGGGCTGGCTGCCGGCGGCGGTGCGCTGACCCAGGGGAACCCCCTGGGCTGCCAGCCGGCAGCTCAGACTCCCTCTCCCTCCCAGCGCAGCAGCCGCTGAAAGGCTTTAAACAAAAATATGGAGGTGCCGCTTTTTGGCTCCCCCAAATGTTGGCGCCCTAGACAGCCACCTAGTTGGCCTAAATGGTAGCACCAGCCCTGCCCAGAAGCATAGCATAAGTTTGAAGTACAGACAGTATAGAGCCAATATTCATAACTTCAACTACAAAATGACAGATGCATATAGACAGCATAATTATATCCAGCAACCCATAACCTGGTCTTAGACACCTTATATGTAAAGGGGGGGGGGGTCATAAGATTTGGTGCCACTACAGGACCTTGGTTGCAACCATATTCTATATGGTCCCAGATTATATCAATAACGTTACACTGAGCAATGTCTTTTCCGTTCACCTTGTCTGCCAGTGACTCCCACGAGCCCTGATCGCCTTCCTCCTCTAGGGAGGTGGATGACGAGAGGCCGTCTTGCGCATTGTTCTGCTTCACGAGTAGCTGGGCTTCAGGGTCAGGTCCCGGCATATACATCAACAGCTGGGCCAAAGGACTCCCCAGGCCGCACCCTCCTCCTCTTCGGAACTGTCGCTGATGTAGTGCTTTCTCCGTGGGCAAAGGCCCTCGGAGCTAAAACAAAGTCCAAAGTTCTCACGGCTGTGGTGAAGGAGTTTATGTTTCCTCTCAGCATTTCCACGATTTCTAAAACACACGTTCTTGGAATGAAATGGCCTCTTCTGTGTGGTGCTGGGACTTCCAGGGGAGGTGCTGTGCTCTGATTGGTAGAGGGTGGTGGGGGAAGCTTTTAGTGGGGTCACATGACCCTCTTCTGGCCAGGTCACCTTGTCCCAGAACTCCCCCCAGGTTGGTCAAATCTGCTCTCAGGGAGGTCCTCTGTGGCTGAAATCCATCCAGATTGATAGAGGGCAGTGGGAGAAGTTCTTAGAGGGGTCACATGACCTACTTCTGGCTGGATCACCCCGCCCCAGGGCATCCTGATTGATCAAATCTCCTCTCAGAGCGGTCCTACAGGGGGCAAAACCCATCCTGATTGGTAGAGGGCAGTGGGAGGAGTTTTTAGAGGGGTCACATGACACCATTTGCTTCTACTCATGTGTCTGTCTTGACTGCAGAAGTAATTCCCCCCAGAAGGTAGGTCTTAGGGTCACAAGTGGACGGAGCCCCTTATACTACTAATGCACCTGTGGTTTTAAATGTTTTTCACTGAAATACGGCTAAGTTTGATTACAGTGTAAACGCAAGTGTATTCTTATGGTGTACTTCTTTGTTAATTAATATACTACATCTGGTCAGGAATGTGCACAAGACTCGAGGACCAGGAAAAGACTATTTCACAGTCTGGTATCTTTCAAAAGAGGGGACCCCAAAATCTACATTAAATTGGTTAAATTTCAAAATTATGTAAATCTGGAATATCCATTTGGAACAGGGGTAATCACACACACACACACACCCCTATGTCACATTAACTATTTTGACCACCAGACAGCAGAAACTCTCTAAAACTATAATGCATGGTATCGAGGCCCTGGCTACTAAAGAAACAGTACACTATTAACAATCTGCACAATATTGCTAAACTGTTTATACAAAAGTAAAAAACAACAAATTAATTGCAGCAAACAATATGAAGGCAAGGAAAAACCAGATTGGTAAAGAAATGATTTGTATTGCTTATGAGAGTTACATAGTAATTACCATAACCAACTTATCAGAGAACATTAAACAAAGAAAATTGACTGACATTATTAATAAACAGCTAACTAGCATTGCCAATTTACCCATTTTCGTTATACACTGAGGGCAACGTGTCAACTTGTGTAGACAATTTTCCTGTTAGCACAAGTCATAGTTTGGGGTCAGTAATACAGCATCCTAATGGTGACACATGTTATTCAGAAAAATCTTGCTCAATGTCTGGCTCTCAACACTGACTCCTGACAGCAATATTTAATAAATAAATTACTATCCATGGAGCAGGTTATCCAGAAAAGAGCATCTACAAGAAACAAACAACAGGATCTATATCAACTACTGGTGTATTATGCAACAATGCAAACTTTAAAAGCATCACACACGGCTTGTTATGCCAGGAATGTTGCTGACTTTGCAACTCCAGTGCATGGCCACAATGGTCTAGGCCAGTGTTTTCCAAAGTTTGGGTTACGACCCATTACTGGGTCACGGCATGTAAGGCACTGAATCACCTTGCTCAGCACCCAGGGACCCTAACAGCTCTGGTCAGCACTGCCAACCAGGATGTTAAAAGTCCCGTTGGTGGTGCTGCCCAGCTAAGGCAGGCTAGTGCCTACCTGCTCTGACACCACGCTGCACCCCAGAAGTGGCCAGCAGCGGGTCCGGCTTCTAGGCAGGGGGACCATGGGGCTCCATGTGCTGCCCCCACTCCAAGCACCAGTTTCGTATTTCGTTCCTCCTCTGGGGCGCAACACGGTCCGCAGTGCCAGGACAGGCGGGAAGCCTGCCTCTGCACCCTGGCTGCACCACTGAGCAGGAGCCACCAGATGTAAGTCCGCACCCCAACCCTGCACCCTAATCCCCTGCCCCAGCCCTGAGCCCCCACAACCCAGAATTCTTTCCCACACCCCAACCCTCTGCCTCAGCCCTGAGCCCCTCCCATACCCCAAACCCCTCATCCTCAGCTTCTCTGAGTCATGGGCATCAATTTTCTTCAACCTGGGACCCCTCATAAAGAAAAGGAGGGATGACAAGATAATGGATTTGAAGGTCTAGTATTATTAAACCATGAGGGAAATCCTCAGGGGAAGGACGCTCAAAGTATCTGCAAACTCAATAGCCATGAGAAAACGGGCATTTTCTCCTTTAACAGATAAATAAAGACTCCAAAGTTAGGGCTTCCCTACACTGGCACTTTACAACACTGCAACTTTCTTGCTCAGAGGTGTGAAAAAAAACACCCCTGGGGGCTGCAAGCTTCAGCTATGTAACATGACAGTATAGCCAGTGCACTGTGGCAGTGCTTTAACATTGCCAGTGAAGACATGCCCTTAGGTGAGCTGCACAAGCTAATGAGACACCTGGGCTCCAATTCCTAGTTGCCCACTTTAACCCCTCTGTATCACTGCCCTGCCTGTTTACTGTTGTGTGTGGACAGGTATGCCAGCTCTGCCAATAAGATTGTACTCTGCAGCATGTTATATGTAGAGTTGATTGACCTGCAGCAGCAGATTTACAATCATAAAGGTGAACTGGGTGACAGACGACAATATTCATACAATATCAGGGTTGGAAAGGACTGCCAGAAGTCATCTAGTCCAACCCCCTGCTCAAAGCAAGACCAATCTCTAAATGGCCCCCTTGAGGATTGAACTCACAACCCTGTGTTTAGCAGGCCAATGCTCAAACCACTGAGCTATCCCTCTGCCCATATTGTAACAGGGAGAGTCAATAATAACTATACATCGTGAGAGGATCATAAACAAAACATCCCAGGGGACTAGGGAGGTCAGAAAACGATAGCTAGTTGTGTTTTGCAAATGCGTTAACTTTCAAAGAACAACTAGAATTATTTACCAATGCCAGGGAAAAGGGCATGTAGACATGCAGACTCAGCCCTGTGGCGCCATCTCTGGTGACGTCTGGGAATTAGCTCGTTCCAGCTCTGGAGCGCCCTCTGCCAGTCAGCAATCTGTCTGTCCTCTGGCCCCATGTCCCTCCCTGGATCCAGTGCCCTTTTACCTGGGGTACTGCTCCCTGGCAGTAACCCCTCAGTCTTAGGGTGTCCCCTCCCCAGGGAACTCCCACCCACTATTCCCAGGACTTGTTGGCAGAGGGCTCTTTTTCTTCAGAAGACTTATTTGGTTCAAGCAGCAAAGAGTCCTGTGGCACCTTATAGACTAAGGGACGTTTTGGCGCTTTCACTAGCCAATTTCACTGGGGTAGTGTATAAGCCTCCAAAACGTCTGTTAGTCTATAAGGTGCCACAGGACTCTTTGCTGCTTTTACAGATCCAGACTAACACGGCTACCCCTCTGTTATTTGGTTCAGTGTGCAATAAGTGTCCTAGCTACTGATGAGTATTTAGAAGAACATTGCAGAAGCTGGAAGCTGGACAGCTTACCATACAGTAACATGAGTTTTCTATTTCTGCTCTCCATGATCAATTTTCACAGCTGCTGACTTTTGCAAAGGTACTTGAAAGACAGAAGTATTAGCAGAAAAAAAGTTGCTGCCACATTTCCCTCTTAAATAGCCTCCAGCACGTGGACATCAAACTGATTCTACCTGTAAACAGCAGCAACTGCTGTCAAATAGGGAGGACGGGAAGAAGCCCAGCAGATTGCACTCTCTCAATCTTTTATCACGGCTGATTCTTGGCAACTCATATATGTGATAACATCATAGACAGCACAAGTTTTTTAAATAAATCCTAGCAACCGCAGCTTCATTACATGAACTTTGAGCTGATTTCTCTCTCTCACTAGGATACCAAATACTGTTTCTGTGTGTAAGCGGGTGAATGGACCTGCTACTGTGGGGAACTTTCCTGGCTTATACACTACCCCAGTGAAATTGGCTAGTGAAAGGATCTGGGTCCTCACTCAGAGGCCTTCCTGACCTCAAGGGCTTCCCTTCCACTCTCCAGTGTGGCAGAGTCCTTGTAACCCCAACAAGGCTGGGCCTGGGATTCCTGGGGCCTCAATCCCCAACCTTGTCAAAGTCACTTAGGACCAGGGATGGAAAGTTATATGAGTCTGTGGTGCTGAGGTTCCAGCAAATTCAGGGCCTGGGGGCCAAGTTCCACCAATGTTCAGGCCAGGTCTCTCCCCAGGCCCCATTTGCCTCCCCTGGAGTATCCCTTCCTGCGCCCTGCGCAGCTGCCCTGACACTGCGCTCCCTCGCCAGCCACTGCCTGCTACAAAAGGAAGCAGCGCCGGGGGCAGGCTGAGGGAGGAGGCAAACACATGATGGCAGCCTTCCCCCAGCACTCACCACATGGGGGCGAAGGGGCTTCCTGGACCTGAGAGGGGCCTGGCCGGTAGGAGCACGTGCAGTGACAGTGCTGGGTGAGTGTGCTGCCGGGGCGAGGGAGGGCCCCCACCCCAGAGCTTGCTGCTGCCAGCTTGGAGAGGGCTCAGGGGACTGTGGAGTCCTCCTCCCTGGGCCCAGCCCCAGGGCAGCCTGCCTGCACCCCAAAGGCCTCATCCTCGGTCTTGCCCCACCCCTGAGCCCACACCCCCAGCAAGTGCCCTCACCCCCCCACCTCAACCCCCTGCCCTAGCCCTGAGCCCCCTCCTGCACCATGAACCCCTCATCCCCAACCCTCACAGTCCTCCCCTCCACACCCCTTCTGCCCCAGCCCTGACCCCCTCCCATACCACAAACCCCTCATCCCAACCCTTTGCCCTAGCCCCACACCCCTCATCCCCAGCCCCACCCCAGACCCCTTATCCCCCTACACCTCTCATCCGCCCATACACCCCCACATTGTGAAATATAGGAAAACTGTTAAATGCTTATGGTTTCTGGTCCGTTTTTACATTAATTAAAAAAAATATATCTCAGCTTACAAGACAGGAGTAGGGGAGGGGGGACAGGACATGGACCCATTCTGGACAACACCAAAAATTATACAAACCTGCCACCCCTGCTTAGGACAGGAGCTAGGGTGTACCCACTCCGGGATGCTCTCTCCGCACTGGATGCTTTCCTGACTCACTGATCATTACATACAGTTCAAAGGAAATACAATTTATTAAACAGCAACCAATTTAAAAAAAAAAAAAGGAAAAAATGAGAAAGGTTAAAGGAAAACACATCACCCCACTCTGTGGCATGGGGACATCACAAGCAGCGTTTCTGGAACGTAGGGCAAGTTCAGTCTGTTTCTCACATGTCTCAGGCCTCCTTCTCAGGCCCTGGCTGTGCTGCAGGATGGGCTAGACACTTTCTCTGGTGGTGGCCACATGCCTTCAGGTGCTAGGTGCCAGGACCCTTCTTCCCAGCATCAGCTCCCCCTCCCCGCCATCAGGGTTATGATGCCCCTCCAAGTCTGACCTGCACGGCATCTTGCCTGGGGGTGTCTCCCTGTGCTGGGTCCACTGCTCAGGGTACCCCCTCACTCTCCCGAGCTGCTCACTGCACCCGGCCCCGGACTGCTCCAGCCCCAGCTCCACTCTGCCTCCAGCCCCCTGGGCTGCCTTTCTAGCCCCTCTGGCTCTGGTTGCTGCAGCTCTGCTCCCAGTACAGGTCTGCTCTGTGGACTGCTTCTGTGTAGCTTTTGTTGATCTCTGCTCCCTGAACTGCTTCTCTGGCTGCCGTGGCCTTGCTCCCCAGCTCAGCTCAGCTCCCCTCTGGCCTCCTGACTCCATTAACCTGCCCGCTCTCTCGATCAGGCTGATCTGGAGCATTGGCCTCCCCCCATTATTCCAGGGGACTGTCAGTCTCTGAGTCCCGATTTCCCATTGACCCTTCCCCTTTCTTTTGGTGCTGGGAGCAGCCAACCAAAAAAACCCCACTGAGTTTCAGTAAAGGACCAACAGTTCCCTTACATATGGTTATGAAAGACTTCAACAGTCTGCACACAGTCCCACCCTTCCTTTGGCTACAAGAAAAAGTGGCACACACAATAGATGTGGACAATAAAGGGAAATTTACAACCCAGCTGTCAACCTTCAAGGGCTTTTTATATTAAATAATATGCCATTTCCTACAACTGGAAACAATAATGGCTCTAGGTACTGTCAGCAGTGACTGAACTCCTGGATGTTGGTGCCAACTCTCCTTCACCACTCACACATTATATATAGTCATGTGCTGAACAGTTGGGAGTCCAGGACCGCACCTATCCATATGCAAAGGAGATTCTACTGCAGGTAACTGATGGGAGCACTGGTTTCACACTCCTTTCATAAAGGTGAATTGGGTGATAGGTGACAATATTCATAGAATATCAGGGTTGGAAGGGACCTCCAGAGGTCATCTAGTCCAACCCCCTGCTCAAAGCAAGACCAAACCCCAGATCCCTAAATGGCCCCCTCAAGGAGGGAACTCACAACCCTGGGTTTAGCAGGCTAATGCTCAAACCACTGAGCTATCCCTCCCCCAATATTGTAACAGGGAGAGTCAATAGTAATTATATATCTTGAAAGGATCATAAACAAAACATTCCAAGGGACTAGGGAGGTCAGAAAACGATAGCTATCTGTGTTTTGCAAATGCGTTAACTTTCAAAGAACAACTAGAATTATTTACCAATGCCAGGGAAAAGGGCATGTAGACATGCAGACTCACCCCTGCGGTGTCATCTGTTGGTGACTTCTGGGAATTAGCTCGTTCCAGCTCTGGAGCGCCTCTGCCGGTCGGCGATCCTCCTGTCCTCTGGTCCCCGTGTCCCTCCCTGGAGCCGGTACCCTTTTACATGGAGTGCTGCCCCGGCAGTAACCCCTCAGTCTTATGGTGTCCCCTCCCTAGGGAACCCCCACCCGCTATTCCCACCTCGCCACAGTATAAGGCTACTGCCAGTCATCATCTAGCCCCTAGGCCCTGGGGCAGACTGCAGTATCAGCCTACTCATCACTGGCAAGGAGGGTTTGGAGCTGCTGCCTTGGCCTACCCCTGGGCTGCCCTCTGCAATCCCCAGCACCTATTGGCCTTGTGCTAGGCTGCAGCCTGGGGCTTTCCAGGCTGGAGCTCCCCAGCCTGTCCCCAGCCCTGCTCCACTCAGGTACACTGCCTCTAGCTCCCTGCAGCCAGACCCTTCTCTCTCTAGAGAGAGAGTGCTTCTGGACCTCTGGCTTACAGCCTTTTATAGGGACCAGCCAGGCCTGACTGGGGTGTGACCCAGCTGCAGCCACTTTCCAATCAGCCCATCTTAGCTGCTCCCTTCCCCCAGGGCTGTTTTAAGCCCTTCAGGGCAGGAGCAGGATAACTTCCCCTTAGGCTGAAGGGGGGGATCCTTTAGCAGTGGGTGGACTTCCGCCCGCCCACCCACTTCCCAGAATCCAATAGGTACAGGGCATTTCAAACTAGAGGGGCCAAGTCTGAAAGGAAATCAGATGAGATGATACAAAAGTAAATAGTCTAGTGAAAACACTGGACAGATGGTCCCTGTGTGTTGCTGACCAGTTGAGTCGCTTAAAACCGAAGAGGCAAAGAAAACCTATGGAAACAACATGACTTGAATATGCCAAAATATCTTTATTTTGTATCTGGCAAGAAAAACTTAAGCGAGGACAGATGCAAATGCAACAAACGCAATAAATGCAGGTAGCTGGATGACACTGCCATGACAATCAGTAAGGAAAACACTTTGAATGAGTTTTTATTTAAAATAGTAACTAATTGCTTAGCCCTTCACCCACTGTAACAAACAGATGATAAATGGATGAAATGTTGACACAAGTTTACATCCTTAAAGTTTAGAAAGAGGCCTGGAAAGTTAAGGAAGGCAAAAGATTTTAAAAACTCTGAATTGGACAGGAGCTGAAGGAATGTACAATATCATCCTCTTTCTCAAAGGATTTAAAGTATGTATATCTGCTTGGGATTTGGATTCCTCCTTCTTTAGAGATCTGCAGACATGGAGCTGTCTGCGGAATCAATTTCACTGTAGAGAACGAATGGATATACAGCTTTTAAGAACATTTTGGTTCAAGGCCATGGAATGAGTTCAGCATAGTTTAAATACTTTTGCAACTTCAGCTGTGTTATTCTGTAGCCATCAGATTCAATAGTTGAGCAGAGCTTTCTGTATGAGATCAGATTTTTCAAAGTGCTCTAAAATCCACCAGTGCAGTCAGGTTGTTTTGAAAATGACTATGCCTCATCAGGGCCAAATGGTATAGTGCCAGGGGTCAGCAACCTTTCAGAATTGGTGTGCCAAGTCCTCATTTATTCACTCTAATTTAAGGTTTCGCGTGCCGGTAATACATTTTAACGTTTTTAGGCCTCTTTCTATAAGTCTATAATATATAACTAAACTATTGTTGTATGTAAAAGTAAATAAGGTTTTTAAAATGTTTAAGAAGCTTCATTTAAAATTAAATTAAAACGCAGAGCCCCCCAGACTGGTGGCCAGGACCCGAGCAGTGTTAAAGTCACTGAAAATCAGCGTGCGTGCCGTCTTTGGCACTCGTGCCACAGGTTGCCTACCCCTGGTATAGTGACAGCTTTAATACACTAGCCACAAAGACAGAGCCTGAAGAACTTTACCAGTGTATGAGATCAGTGCCAATAAAGGCAGAGACAGCACACAACTAAATGTAGTTTTATCTTTCCCATTAGGGTTTCACACGCCACAGATAGAATCATAGAATGTCAGGGTTGGAAGGGACCTCAGGAGGTATCTAGTCCAACCCCCTGCTCAAAGCAGGACCAATCCCCAACTAATCACCCAAGCCAGAGCTTTGTCAAGCCTGACCTTAAAAACCTCTAAGGACGGAGATTCCACCACCTCCCTAGGTAACCCATTCCAGTACTTCAAATCCATTTTGTCCAATTGCCTGACTGTTACAGATTTAAGATTAATTTGAGCTCCCTTGGTCCTATATTTTTTCTTGCACCCTAATTGTACAATAGTAAACAAACATACATATGCTAATTAGGGTTATAGTCTCATTTTGCTGTTGAGGGAGTTACACATCCCAAACTGTGACAACTAGAAGAGGCAAGGAGTGTAATGAGATAGCAGCTGAAGCTTCAAAAGGCTGACTGTCCCACCATATCTTGTATCCTTTGCACCAAGGTCATGACAAGAGCATTTGCAGCTTAAACAAAGAGCAGGATTATTGCTTCGGACACATTTGAGTCAGTTGTCTTTCTTGCCATTGCACACAGTTGGGTCCTTTCTGACCCCTTCTTCTCCACTGGGAAAGAGAGAGACACCTTGTAAGAGAGCAAGATGTTCTTTTTCTGTTAAGTGCAAATATCTGCATCTGAATCTGACGAACTACAAAGGAATTCCTAATTCTATATAGGCAGATGCAAAATTATTTTATATACCCAATTTCAGATGAAAAATACACTGGGATATTTTTATTGCACTGAAGATTGATTGTTTACATTGAAGGGACACCACATAGACTGGGCCAGACCTGCATAATGTACATGTTCACAAGAAGTTGCACATTTACTTTAGACTTGTAAAGAGATAATAATCCCTTATGTTTACATAGCACCTATAATCCCAAATCACCAAGTGCTTTTATAAACTCTTCAAACAGAGGTCACTCCACCCACTACAAAAACACCACTCTCACTGTATGTAACTGTATCCATCCTGTGTCACCAGCACTGTTCCCACACATCTGATGAAGAAGTTAAGAATTATTTATTTAATGTAAATGGCAGAGATTGTATGGAGGCAGAATGTATTTACCTGAGTTAGTATTTGGCAAGAACATAATTGCCAAAACCCTGTTCTGCAAAAAATGCAAAGGAATCTTTAGTAACCAAAAGTAGTCAAGGGTTTTAGATTGATAAAAATACAGGAAATTCACTCTGGTGGTATAATATGTTGCATATGTTTATAACAGTTTCTCAAAAAGGAATTTTAAGAGATTTTCCTTTACTCCTATTTGAAGTCAAAGACCCATTCTCACATTTTGTTTCCGTCTGAAGAATTCTGAACAAGGAACATCCCATATAAAAGCAAGTCTTTATGATAAATAAGAAAGTAAAGTACTTAGCCAGCTACAGGGAATTGCATATAGAGCTGCTATCAGTCAGAGAGTTTAAACAAGATGAATTTGGAAAAGAAATCTGGTTAGGCCACAGAGAAAATCTACATGTTCCAGACAAAGGCAGAGAGGTTACAGCTGGCCACTTTGTGCAGCAGCAAAGTTTCCATGCAGTGACTGGTGCCAATCTTAAAACCATAAGAGGCAGAATTTTAAAAAGTTTAAAATAGATTAATTTTTCTACCAAGTTTTAAATGGAAGTCAGAGTGATCAAGTCAGAAACCAACCCTTCTACCCAGAAACTTAACTTTATGCATAATATTCCTTAAAATCCCACCACCAACTGTAGTGACTAATCCTCTTACTAATGAATGCGTTATTTTCCCATTAATTCTTCCATTCTAATTTTAAAACAGACAAGACAATCTGGAAAGAAGGTGAATTTCAGAAAATGGATTCCCTCCATTTACATTGTGAATCTGCCTCAAATCCATACACTAGTTTCCTTCTTTCTGTGCTAACTCAACAGAGCAAAAGAAAAGATTTGGATTTATCTTAACTAACAAATCTAATCTCAAAAACAAAACATCAGGTTAGGAATTCAACATATAACTAAAACCAATGCAGCCAAACTTTCCAACAAAGATCCTGCTCTAATCAAACACTGTCTATGGCTCTGATATACAGCAGACCTGGATGAGGAGCAGCACTTAGGCCAACAGAAGCTGAAAGTCGATGGAGATGCATTTGACTTAAGTATCCTTAACATGAAGTGTTTTGTGTCACAGAGGAAAGTAAATACTGAAGGACAGGATGAATTAAAAGATCCCCATGATAAAGGAACAGTGGAAAACCCATAAGTGCCCATTTCAACAAGGGTTAGTATCCAGTCAAGTAGCCACTTTCCTGAGTCCTCAATGAAGGAGGTATAGAAAAGGCTACTTGCAAGAACTGAGGAGGTGGGGGACAGACTCCCATCTGAACCTGGTTCTTTCAGGACAAGATTAAAAATCTTGAAAATCAGAACTGGAGTATTTGTAATACAGGTCATGTTCCACACTCAGTTCACACTGTCGTCCCAAACTGGCTCGTATCCAATTCCTGATCTTCCAGGTCATCTTCACTGAGAGAGAAGTCTTTGTTCTTTGATATCTGGTTGGTGATGCAGTTTGACTCCTGGAACTCATCATGAACTGGAGAACTGGAATCACTTTGGGTCCCTGGAAAGGTACTTAACTGTTCCCCTTCTGCCATGTAAGACAGAAGACTGTCCAGGATGGGTCGGTTTCTGCAGATTTTAGTCAGAAGATGACTCCTGTGCTTCAGCTGTACAATTAAGTCATCTTTTTTCTGGATGACATTCAACAGCTTCTGAACTGTCTCCTCAGATGAGAGCAGCTTCTGCTGCAGAGCAGTAATTTCTCTTAGAAGAAAACAGAAGAAAAACAGTCTCAAAACAAGGCTACTAAAACGTAGCCATGCACACAACTACTGTTCCTCACTTATTTGCCCTCATTCTATAAAGAGCTAAAGGGTTTTTCAGTTTAAAAAAACAGAGGTTATATAAAATGTTGAAGAAATTATCCCAATATCATTTCAAGCTTCCTAAATCTTTCTCTTTGGATCTGCTGTTTATGAAGTTCTAACACAGCTCTGGCAGTGCAAATAGTGATACTAACACTTTCCATTATAAGATCTTGTTTCTTATAGTTTTGTCAAATGTTAACCTTTCAGGCTGAAATTTTCCATGCTGAGTGTCTGCCCCTTGGACTGAATTTTTATGAAAGTTTCAACTAAAACAGTTCAGCCATTCTAAATAATGAGTTTAGGGGAAAATACATTGTTTTGCCCATGTTAAAATTTTCTTACAACCGTTTCTTTGAGGAACCCTGTAACAGGAATATGAAATTTGGCAAGGGAGATCAACTGATGTCAGGGAGGTGTGTTTTGCTGTAACTGTAAAAATTTGCCTACATATGGGCAAATTAAAAGCCAGTGAAAACTGTAGTTTGCACATGCTCAACAGAGGTGTGTTAGATGCTGGCAGCTAAATTCTCCACAGACTATCTGCACTGAGAATGTGCCATCTCCATATAGCTCCTACATGCCGACTGGACTGCACCTGTCCCATCATGATATTGTGACTGAGCAGAACTTTTCCCATCCTTGCACCTCTGTTGTAGCACCAATATGGAGACACTTGCTCCTTTTGCTTTCAACTGCTAGCATTAAGGGAGCAAGGAGGTGGCAGAAGCAGCCTTACTCACACCACTGTATCTGAGGAACAGAGGAAGGACACAGGCTGGAAGCAGAAGGGAACAGGGAGGTAAGTGGATGTGCATGTAAGACAGGGAGAACAGAAGATGGGAACAGAAAGGTGTGTAATCACTAGCATATACTCTCCTCTGGAACCTAGAACTGAACCCAGGATTCCAGAGTCTCAATATTCCTCTGCTGGAATACTGGGATCCAGCAGATACTACCAATCCCACTAGTAAAATGGGTCTCTCTTCCATGGGCGGTGAGCTCCATACCCACATGGTGTCCAGGCACCAGCAATATTCAGAGCCCAGGTGACCAGCTCCACCAATGTTTGGGGTTGGGTCTCCCCCCTAGCCTCAGCTGCTGCTCTCCTGTGCCTCCCCGAGTGTCCCCTAACCCCCCTTCCCCCCCTTGCTGGTCCCGTACACATCCCTGGGCCCCGGAGGGAGCAGAGCATCCCTGACTCTTCCGTGCAGCTCCATGATGCATCCCTGCAGCAGCCTAGTGCCCCCTCATCCACTACTGCCAGGGCAGACTGACTCCGAGCCTGCCCTTCCCCCTCAGACCCTTCCCTTTTCCAGCGGGACCCTTCACAAGCACAGCCCCTCCCCCCCCCCACCCACAGTCACCACTCCTGCCCCATGCTGGGCAAGGAGGCAGCACCATCACCCATCCCCAGTGAGGCTAAGTCAGAGGCAACAGCAGCGGAGGAGGTGCATGCAGCACCCCCCCGCACCCACCACGGGGGAGGCGAGGGAGATTCCTGGACCTGAGAGGGGCCCTAGGAGCACATGCAGTGACAGTGGTGGGGGTGAGTGTATTGCTGGGGGTGGGGGTAGAAAGGGGGGCTCCTCCCCCAGAGCTCGCTGCTGCCAGCTGGGGGAGTCCTCTCTGCCCCTGTCCTGGAGCAGCCTGCCTGCACCCCAAACTCATCCTCAGCCCTGCCCCACGCAAGCCCACACTCCCAGCCAGAGCTTTCATACCCACCCACCATACTCTCAACCCTCTACCCAAGCACCTCCAGCACGCCAAACCTTATCCCCAGTCCCAGCCAGAGCCCTCATCCCCCAACCTCTGCCCCAGCCCTGATCCCCCTCCAACACCACAAACCCCTCATCTCCAGCCCCATACAGAGCTCTCACACCCCCCTAAACCCCCACCATCTGCCCTAGCCCTGAGCCCCTCACGCATCCCAAACACCTTATCCTCGTCCCAGGTAGTGCCCTCATTCCACCGCACCCTAACCCTCTGCCCCAGCCCTGAGCCTCTCCAACACCCCAAACCCCTCATCTCCAGCCCCAGCCAGAGCCCTCATCCCCCGCACCCTAACCGTCTACCCCGACCCTGAGCCCCCTCCTGCATCATGAACCCTCATCCCCACCCCACCCTTCTGCCATAGCCCTGAGCCCCCTCCCACACCCCAAACCTCTCATCCCCAGCCCCGAACCTGCACCCCCTCCCATCCCCAAACTCCCTCCCAGAGCCTGCACCCTGCACCCCTCCTGCCCCCCAGTCCCCTGCCCCAGCCCAGGGCCTGCACCCCAGACCTCCTCCCCCACCCAAACTCCCTCCCAGAGCCTTGGGCAGGTGGGGGGTGGAGTTTGGGGGGGGTGGAGTTTGGGCAGGGGTGGGTTCTGGGCACCACCAAAATTTCTACAAACCTGACACCTCTTCCCCTCTAATGAGTCCACATACAGGATAACAGCCTACTGATGTGACCAGATGTTCACTGAACTCAGGCGGTAGAAGTCCGCAGTTTGATCTAAAGGTCCTGACCCTGCTAGTGACACATTTGATGGTGAATATAGATCACGTGAAGGTATTTCTGTTGTTTCACTTTGCTTTTAAAAACTATAAGAAAACACATTAAAAGAACACTAAGGTTTCAAAGCACTGAATAGTTAGGAAATACCAGAATTAAGGAATACATGATCAAATACTTTTTTCTTCAGAAGCCCTGGCTTAGTCAGCGTGAGGGATGAGCCATGCTCAGGAAATCACCATCATGCATGCATACAAGGGGACTGAATTAGAATTGCACAAGCAACCTTAGATTTGGTATTTCCTAACTTGACTTAACAACCTTTACTACAACATAGGCATAAAACTTTTCCCTAACACTGTTCTCAGAAACGCCATGACTGTTTTAACTGAAATTTTCCAAAACAAATTCAGCCTGAGACAGAGACCTGGGATGGAAAACTTCACCATGACTGGTTATACTTTGGCAAAGTAACAAACAACTGAAAATAGAGTCCTCTAATGAGAAGTTAACCAACCTGAACCTAACAAGCTCTGTCAGCTACTGTACTCTACATCAGTCATATTCTTGTTTTGATGGGGGAAGAGGCAAGACTGCTTTTGTCAAGATTAGAAGTAAGCAATCCCCTGACATCCTTTTCATACATCGCTACCACCAGCCAAAAGCACACCTGACCACCGAGCCCATTTGGCCATGCTCATCTGAACGCACGTGTTACCTCGGCTCAATTCCTATTCCCCCCGGGAAGTGGGGCTCGCAGAAAGACCGTGGCCCCGCGCACAAAGCCGGAACTGCGCCAGCGAAGGCTGCGAAGCGGTTGTTAGGGCCAGTTCGCATTTCCCTGCCGTCCTTCTTAACTCTGGGCCTCCAGGCTGGTCTCACAGCGGGGCTGCCCCACTGACCGGCCCAGCCGAGGGACGTCGGTCTGTCGGCCCAGGACGGCGCGGGTCTTGCACGTTCCCAGGCTCGGCCGGCCGGCGCCCGCAGCCCACCCTTACCGCAGCCCAGGGGCGGGACCGAGCGGCGCCGCGCACAAGCCTTGGGCGGGCCGGGCCGGCCGGGCGCGAGGAGCCGCCAGGCGCTTCCCCGGCGTCTACTTGTCCTTGGCAGCCCCCAGCCTCCCGCAGCGGCCCGCGCGCAGGCTCGCCGTCCTTGCGGATGAGACTCGGCGCCTGCCCCGTGCACCGTGCGCTCGGCCGCGCCCAGCCGCCGCTCCAGCTCCGCCACGCGCCCGTGCAACGCCGCCAGGTGCGCATTGGCCTCGCGGATCTGTACGGCCGGTGGCGCCGACATATTGGCCGGGCCCGGCCAGTCCCTCTGCGGCTGTGGGCTCCCGCCCCGTCGGCCAAGGCGCGGGGCGGGGCGGGGTAAGCCACGCCCCAGCCAGCCCGCTCTATCCCTGGCCTGCATCGATGACTTGGGGCACCCAAGCTTTGGGCAGTGACCTTTGGGGGTAGGGTGATGCTCCTCTCTGACAGGGGAGCCCTTTGGGGCACAACAACAGGGCCACTGGCAAGGGGTGGGCCCTTGGGGGCAGAGGGAAGCCCCCTCCCAGCAGAGTCCCTTTTGGAAGCAGGGGGTGCTTTGAAGCAGGTGGCTGGCACCCTGGGAAAACGGGTGCTTTGGGGGCTGGGGCACCCCAGGAAGAGGGCAGTGGTTTTCAAACTGCAGCTCGTGACCCAGTACTGGATCACAGAATATATGGCACTAGGGTCGTGGCGGCTCTGGTCAGCACCACCAACCGGGCCGTTAAAAGTCTCACCAGTGATGCTGCCTAGCTAAGATAGGCTAGTCCATACCTGTTCTGACACTGCCCTGTGCCCCAGAAATGGCCAGCAGCAGGTCCGGCTCCTAGCTTGGGGGAAGCACGCAGGGCTCCATGCCCTACTACACTGGCTCTGCACTCCCATTAGCTGGGAACCAGCCAATGGGAGCTGGGGAGATGCCTGCAAGTGAGAGCCACGTGGAGCCACTTGTGTGTCTCCATCTAGGAGTTGGACCTGCTGCTGGCCGCTTCCGGAGCACAGCATAGTCTGCAGTGCCAGGACAGGCAGGAAGCCTGCCTTAGCACCCCCTCTGCACCACTGACCAGGAGCCACCCGAGCCCCAATCCCACACCCCAACCCTCTGCCCCCTCCTGCACCAATCCCCTCATCCCTAGCCTCACCCCAAAGTCTGCACCCTGTGACATTCTGTACCTTGGGGGAATACCCTACAACCCCCATGTTCATCCTTATAATATGGTTGTGTGGTATCCAATGCAAAGTTTGTCCTGTCGGGTGTCTTTGGAAGGCTCATGATGCTCTGAGCATACTTATTATAGTAATGTTATAGTAATTGTTGTTATAGTAATGTTTGCTATAGGGTATAATTTCATGTATATAGTTATGAGCCTGAAAATGTGTCCTCATGGCTTAAACAAGCCCAGGCAAAATTCTCCAGGAACAGAGGGACAGTTCACACCTCATCAGGGCATGTATGAGACAAACCCAGCCTCACAGGAACAATGGACACTGCCCTAGTCAGCAACAAAGGATCTGTTGGACTCTCCAGTGGGTCACCCCCCCTTCCCCTGGTCAGTCAGGGGACTATACTGACATAATGCTCACCTGACTGAAGGGGAAGGGAAGCAAAGCCAAGAAAGAAGGAAGAACACGATAAAAGGGAGAACCGTTTGCCATGCTCTTCCTCTCTCTTCCACCTCCATCTACAGACATCACCAGCAAGCGACTGAAGTGCTGATCAAAGGGGAGAGCCTGGCTGAACGGCAACCAGCCAGCCTGTGGTGAGAAGCATCTAAGTGTTAAGATCACCTTAGACTGTGTTTTGCTTTTATTTCATTTGACCAAATCTGACTTCTTGTGCTTTGACTTATAATCACTTAAAATCTACCTTTGTAGTTAATAAATTGTTTGTTTATTCTACGTGAAGCAGTGTGTTTGTTTTGAAGCATGTCAGAGACTCCCCTTGGGATAACAAGCCTGGTACATATCAATTTCCTTGTTAAATTGACAAACTCATAAGCTTGCAGCGTCCAGCGGGCATAACTGGACACTGCAAGATGAAGGTTCCTAAGCAACCTTCCCACTATAGATCTGTATGTATGTCAAGGGGATAAGGCAGTGCTTCAAAGGAAACTTTAGAAATGGCAGGGGGAGAAATAGGAAAGGAAAGCCCTTTATTCTCAGAAGATACAAACTCAGCTCCCTCCTGTATCTATCACCAGTGGATTACGCTTCACTCTTGTGTGGTGTAAATAAAGAGGAGACAAGGTGGTTTGCAGAAACAAATGTAAGTGTTTCAGGGTAAAGTACAGAAAACTGGGCAGGAATAGGAGAAAATCAACTTAATTATATACAATGAAACAGTGACTGGCTTATGGGAGCTTAACGTCAGGCCCATAACCCTCCTTAGAAACTGGAAAACATAATAGACCCAATACTTTTTCCACTGTTCAGGTGGTGGATACACGTAAGGGTGATGCCCCAGGACTTCACTCTCGCTGATTAGAGCTTTGAGAGGAGCATGGAAGTCCAGCGAACTGTTGATTGTTGCTGGCAAGGAGGCCCTGTGGGTTATGGATGACTCCAGGAATGCAGGATGGCAGAGGGTGTGAACAGGCCACCTTTTCCTCAGTCTCACGTGGGACTGGTGGTATCTTCACTCTTCAGCTCTGGAGCACTTTGAAGACCCACTGTGTCGTTACTGCACTGGGGGGACAGCCTTGCGCAGAGGCACTGAACAAGTCCTTATATCACTTTTGTGGCAGGAAAGTTCTGAGAGAATGGAATGCTGAGGGCTGGTTTTTGGCGGGAAAAACTGGTTTACTGGTTTAAGCCTGTGTCTTGATGGTAAACAAGTCCACTCTTAGAGATGGAGTCCAAGGGTCAATAGTTCAAGTATACTCCATATTGGATTTCTCTTTTTAAAAGCCAGTGATTTACTTCATAAAACACTATTGAACATATTAAACATTTTACTTCTTAACACTAACAAGTATGTTAGTCCATACTGCCCTGTTTGTGTTATTCTTTTTGTTTTTTTTTTTGTAGGCTGAAGCACCTGGTGTGTGTGTGTTTGTTTTTTATGTGAAACTGCTGTCAGGGAACTCTCTTCTTGTTAAACTTTGTGCCTCCAAGCAACGGTAAAACATTTCCTTTTCCTGCAAACAAGTGTGTGTCTTGTCTGGGAAAAGAGCTTATGGAAAAGAAATAGAGAGCAGGCTACAGTGCCCCTGCTGGCATAGAAATGGACTGGAATTTATTCATTATTTATTAATGTAAACGAGAAGTATATAAATCCAGCTTTTCGCACACTTCGTGAAGATTGCTTTTTTGGCGGCCCTCTAACCATTCACAAACAGTGAGTATACTCCTTCACTCTTAAATTGTATTATCAAAGTGTGAAATGAGGTGAAATTGGCAAAGGGCAAAGTATAGGTGGGAGATGTAAGGCTGCTTTCAATTAGCAACCAGTCCATTTTCAGCTTATTCTGCGAGACCGTTGAAGAAATTGTTAAAATAATGCTTGCACAACTCAAACAGACTGGGGCACAGGGTTGGGGTATGGAGGCAGGTTCTGTGGCTGGGGGTCGTGTACGTTCCCTGGTGTTACCGGATTCGTGATCTTGCTAGTCACTTAAATTCCTGACTCTGGAGCCACCCTTACCCTGCTTGCTGTGAGACTCTACTCTTCATGCACAGCCTGCTGGCATGTAAGCTGCTTCCTTGGATTGTGCAAACGCATTACACTAGCCACCCATATCTCTGGTCCCAGACACTTTCTAGGAACCTTCTCTTGCAGTGTCCGTTATGCCCGCTGGACGCTGCAGCTTATGAGTTTGTCAATTTAACAAGGAAATTGATACTGTACCAGGCTTGGTACTCGCGCGCGCTCTCCGCTGCCTCACACACGCTCTCAGTAGAATAAACAAACAATTTATTAACTACAAGGTAGTTTTTAAGGTGATATAAGTCAAAGCACAAAAAGTTCAGATTTGGTCAATGAAATCAGCAAAACCAGTCTAAGGTGATCTTAACACTTAAGACTGTTTCTCACCAACAGGCTGCTGGTTGCCGTTCAGCCAAGGCTCTCCTTTTTGATCAGCAGCTTCAGTCGCTTGCTGGTGATGTCTGTAGATGGAGGTGAAGAAGAGAGGAAAGAGCATATGGCAAACGGTTCTCCCTTTTATCGTGTTCTTCCTTCTCTCTTGGCTTTGCTTCCCTTCCCTTCAGTCAGGTGAGAATTATGTTCAGTATAGTCCCCCTGACTGCCAGGCAAAGGGGGCTGACCCACTGGATTGAGTCCAACAGACTTGTGCTGGATAGGGCAGTGTTCATTGTTCCTAGGTGAGCGTGGTTGTCTTCATACATGCCCGATGAGGGTGTGACTGTCCCTCTGTTCCTGGGAGAATTTTCCTGGGCTTGTTTAAGCCGATGAGGGACCATTTTCAGGCCTCTATACTATATACACTGAATTATACCCTATAGCAACGATTACTTAAACAAATTACTATTAATTACTTATAAGTTGCTCAGAGCATCATGAGGCCTTCCAAAGACACCGCAGGACAACTTGCAATTGATACCACCACAACCAATGTATTAGGATGAACATGGGGGTTGTAGGGTATTCCCCGGTACAGAATGTCACAGGGTGCAGACTTTGGGGTGAGGTCGGGGATGAGGGGATGTTGGGTGCAGGGGGGCAGAGGGTTGGGGTGTGGGATTGGGGCTCGGGTGGCTCCTGGTCAGTGGTGGCAGAGGGGTGCTAAGGCAGGCTTCCTGCCTGTCCCCCCTGGCACTGGCAGACTATGCTGTGCTTCGGAAGCGCCCAGCAGCAGGTCCAATCCTAGATGGAGACACACAAGTGGCTCACGTGGCTCTCACTTGCAGGCATCTCCCTCCCATTGGCTGGTTTCCAGCTATGGAAGTTGCAGAGCCAGTGTAAGTAGGGCATGGAGCCCTGCGTGCTTCCCCCAAGCTAGGAAGCCGGACCTGCTGGGCATTTCTGGGCACAGGGCAGTGTCAGAACAGTATGACTAGCCTATCTTAGCTAGGCAGCTACTGGTGAGACTTTTAACGGCCCGTGGTGTCTGACCCAGAGCGCCGACTAGTCCATATATTTCATGTGATCCAGTACTGTGGCAACGGCTGCAGTTGAAAACCACTGCCTCTTCCGTGGGTCCCCAGCCCCCAAAGCACCCGTTTCCCATGGGTGCCAAGCCACCTGCTTCAAAGCCACCCTGCTCCAAAGAGGGCTCTGCGGGAGGGCTTCCCTATGCCCCCAAGGGCCCACCCTTGCCAGTGCCCGTTGTTGCCCCAAAGGGCTCCCTGTCAGAGAGGAGCATCACTTCCTACCCCCAAAGGTCACTGCCAAAGCTTGGGTGTGCCCAATCATCGATGCAGGCGGGATAGAGCGGGCTGGCTGGGGCGTGGCTTCCCCCCCCGCCCCGCGGCCTTGGCCGAACGGGGCGGGAGCCCACAGCCGCAAGAGGGACTGGCCGGGCCCGGCCAATTGTCGGCCACCGCCCGTACAGATCCGCGAGCCAAATGCGCACCTGCGGACGTTGCACGCGCGTGGCGGAGCTGGAGCGGGCGGCTGGGCGCGCGATGGCAACGGTGCACGGGCAGGCGGAGTCTCATCCGCAAGGACGGCGAGCTGCGCGCGGCCGCTGCGGGAGCTGGGGGCTGGCCAAGGACAGTAGCGCGCGGGGAAGCGCCTGGCGGCTCCTCGCGGCCGCCCGCCCGGCCCGCCAGGCTGCAGCGGCGCCGCTCGGTCCCGCCCCTGGGCTGCGTAAGGGTGGGCATGCGGGCCGCCGGCCGCCGAGCTGGGAACGTGCAAGACCCGCGCCGTCTGGGGCCGAACAGACCGACGTCCTCGGCTGGGCCCGGCAGTGGGGGCAGCCCCGCTGTGAGACCAGCTGGAGGCCAGGTTAAGGACGGCGGAATGCGAACTTGGGGCCCCATAACAACGCGCTCGCAGCCTTCGCTGGCGCAGTTCCGGCTTTGTGCGCGGGGCCACGGTCTTTTCTGCGAGCCCATTCCCGGGGGGAATGGAATTGAGCCGAAGTAACACGTGCGTTCAGATGAGCATGGCCAAATGGGCTCGTGGTCCAGGTGTGCTTTGGCTGGTAGAGCGATGTATGAAAGGTGTCAGGGGATTGCTTACTTCTATCTTGACAATACGTCTTTGCCTCTTCCCATCAAAAAGAATATGAACTGATGTAGAGTACAGTAGCTGACAGAGCTGTTAGTTCAGGTTGGTTAACTTCTCATTAGAGGATCTATTTCAGTTGTTTGTTACTGTTGCGCAAACGTATACCAGTCATGGTGAATTTTCCCATCCCAGGGTCCTCTGTCTCAGGCTGAATTTTTTGGAAATTTCAGTTAAAACAGTCATGGCGTTCTGAGAACAAGTGTTAGGGAAAGTTTTATGCCTAGTTGTATAAGGTTGTTTAAGTCAAGTTAAGGAAATACCAAATCTAAGGTTGCTTGTGCATTCTGAATTCAGTTCCCCTTGTATGCATGCATGATGGTGATTCCTGAGCATGGCTTCATCCCTCACGCTGACTAAGCCAGGGCTTCCTGAAGAAAAAATGTATATTGATCATGTATTCCTAATTCTGGTATTCCTAACTATTCAGTGCTTGAAACCTAGTGTTCTTTTAATGTGTTTTCTTATAGTTTTAAAAGCAAGTGAAACAAACAGATACCTTCACGTTTCATTCACCATCAAAATGTGTCAATAGCAGGTTCAGGACCTTTAGATAAACGCGGACTTCTACGCCTGAGTTCAGTGAACATCTGGTCACATCAGCTAGGACATGTTATCTGTATTGTTGGACTCATTAGAGGGGAAGAAGGTGTCAGGTTTGTAGAAATTTTGGTGGTGCAGACCCACCCCTGCCCAAACTCCACCCCCACCTGCCCAAGGCTCAGAGAGGGAGTGTGGGGGAGGAGGTCTGAGGCAGGTGCGGGAGGGAGTTGGGATGGGAGGGGGCTGCAGGGGTGGGCTGGGTTTGAGGGGGCTGGGTAGAGAGGTTTGGGGTGTGGGAGGGGCTCAGGGCTATGGCAGAAGGGTCGGGTGTGGGATGAGGGTTCATGATGCAGGAGGGGGCTCAGGGTCGGGTAGACGGTTAGGGCTGCGGAGGATGAGGGCTCTGGCTGGGGCTGGAGAGTGAGGGGTTGGGCTGGTGTTGAGAGGCTCAGGGCTGGGCAGAGGGTTAGGGTGCGTTGGGGAATGAGGGCACTACAACCTGGGACGAGATAAGGGTTTGGGATGCGTGAGGGCTCAGGGCTAGGCAGATGGTGGGGGTTATAGGGGTGTGAGAGCTTGTAATGGGGCTGGAGATGAAGGGGTTTGTGTGTTGGAGGGGATAGGGCTGGGGCAGAGTTTGGGGATGAGGGCTCTGGCTGGGACTGGGATAAAGGTTTGGCGTGCTGGAGGTGCATTGGGGTAGAGGGTTGAGAGTATAGGTGGGTGGGTAGAAAGCTCTGCTGGGATGTGGGGCTTGCGTGCGGGCAGGGCTGAGGATAGTTTGGGGTGCAGCAGCTGCTCAAGGACAGGGCAGAGAGGACTCCCCAGCTGCAGCAGCGACTCTTGGGGAGAGCCCCCCTTCTATCCCACCCCCAGCAATACACTCACCCCCACCATTGTCACTGCAATGTGCTCTAGGGCCCTCTCAAGGTCAGGAATCCCCTCGCCTCCCCGTGGGTGGGTGCGGGGGGTGCTGCATGCACCTCTCCCGCTGCTGTTGCCTCTGATTAGCCTCACTGGGGATGGTTGATGGCTGCCTCCTTGCCAGCATGGGCAGGAGTTAGGTGACGTGGGTGGGTGGTGGGGGCTGTGCTTGTGAGGGTCCGCATGGAAAAGGGAAGGTCTGAGGGGGAAGGGCAGGTCGCGGTCAGTCTGCCCTGGCAGTAGTGGATGAGGGGCACTAGGCTGCTGCAGGGACATCAGGTGAGCTGCAGAGAAGAGTCAGGGATGCTCTGCTCCTCCGGGGCCCAGGAGTGTTGTACGGGACCAGCAAGGGGGGGAAGGGGGGTTAAGGGGACACTGCGGGAGGCACAGGGAGAGCAGCAGCTAGGCTAGGGAGGAAGACCCAACCCAAACATTGTGGAGCTGGTCGCTGGCTCTGTATATGCTGGTGCCTGGACACCATGTGGTAGGAGCTCACGCCCATGAGAGAGACCCATTTACTAAGTGGATTGGTAGTATCTCTGGATCCACGTATCAGCAGAGATATTGAGACTCTGGAATCCTGGGTTCAGTTCTAGGTTCCAGAGGAGAGTATATGCTAGTGATTACACACCTTCTGTTCCCTCTTCTGTTCTCCCTGTCTTACATGACATCCATTACTCTGTTCTCCTTCTGCTCCAGCCTGTGTCCTTCCTCTGTTCCTCAGATACAGTGGTGTGGTAGGCTGCTTCTGCCACCTCTTGTCCTTAATGCTAGAGTTGAATAGAAAGGGAGTGTTCATATTGGCTTGCTACAACAGAGGTGCAAAGGATGGAAAAGTTTGCTCAGTCACAATATCATGATGGGACCAGGTGCCAGTCCAGTCGCATGTAGGAGCTATATGAGATGGCACATTCTCAGTGCAGATAAGTCTGTGGAGATTTTGCTGCCAGCTCTAACACACCTCTGTTGAGCAAATGTGCAAACTAACAGTTTTCACTGGCTTTTAATTTGCCATATGCTAGGCAAATTTTACAGTTACACAAAACAACCTCCGCTGAATCAGTTGAGTCTTCCCTTGCCAAAATTTCATATTCCTGGTTACAGGTCTCTCTTCAAAGAAACGGTTGTAGAATTTTAACTGGCAAAACACTGTATTTTCCTAAAGCTTCATTATTTAGACATGCGTTAACTGTTTAGTTTGAACTTCATAAAATTCAGTCCAAGGGGCAGACACTCAGCATGGAAAATTCAGCCTGAAAGAGTAACATTTGACCAAACTATACAGAAACAGAGATCTTTATAATGGAAGTGTTAGTATCACTATTTGGCACTGCAGAGTCTGTGTTAGACTTCATAACAGCAGATCCAAGAGAAAAATTTCGGAAGCTTGAAATGATATTGGATAATTCTTCAAACATTTTATTAACCTCTGTTTTTTTAACTGGAAACCTTTAGCTCTTTATAGAATGAGGGCAAATAAGTGAGGAACAGTAGTTGTGTGCATGGCTACGTTTTTAGTAGCCTTGTTTGAGACTGGTTTTCTCTGTTTTCTTCTAAGAGAAATTAGCTGCTCTGAGCAGAAGCTGCTCTCATCTGAAAAGTTCAGAAGTGTTGATGTCATCCAGAAAAAGTGACTTAATTGTACAGCTGAGACACAGGAGTCATTTCTGACTAAAATCTGCAGAAACGAACCCATCCTGGACAAGCTCTGTCTTACATGGCAGAAGGGAACAGTTAAGTTACCTTTCCAGGGACCCAAGTGATATCCAGTCTCCGTTCATATGGAGTTCCAGAGTCAACTGCATCACCAAACAGATATCAAAGAACAAGAGACTTCTCTCTCCAGTAGAGTATGAGCCTGGAAGATCAGGAATTGGTACGAGCCAGTTTGGGACGCAGCAATGTGACTGAGTGTGGAACCAGAACCTTTTCAATAACTCCATTCTGATTTTCCAAGATTTTAATCTTTGTCTGAAGAACCAGAGGGGGTTCAGATGGGGATCACCTTAGACTGTGTTTTGCTTTTATTTCATTTGACCAAATCTGACTTCTTGTGCTTTGACTTATAATCACTTAAAATCTACCTTTGTAGTTAATAAATTGTTTGTTTATTCTACGTGAAGCAGTGTGTTTGTTTTGAAGCATGTCAGAGACTCCCCTTGGGATAACAAGCCTGGTACATATCAATTTCCTTGTTAAATTGACAAACTCATAAGCTTGCAGCGTCCAGCGGGCATAACTGGACACTGCAAGATGAAGGTTCCTAGGATAGTGTCTGGGACCAGAGATATTGGCTAGTGTTATTCGTTTGCACAATCCAAGGAGCAGCTTACATGCCACAGGCTGTGCATGAACAGCCCAGGAGTAGAGGTTCTCACAGCAGAGCAGGGTAAGGGTGGCTCCCAGAGTCAAGGATTTAAGGGACCTAGCAGATCACCGATCCGGATAACACCAGGGGAACGTCACAGACCCCCAGCCACAGACCTCCTCCCATACCCCAACCCTGTGCCCCAGCTCTGTTGAGTTGTGAGCATCAACAATTTTCTTCAACTGGGTCTCCAGAAAAGCTTGAAAATGACTGGTGCTAACTTGAAAGAGCCTTACCAATCTTTTGCCCAATTTCACCTCATTTCACTTTTGATAATACAATTTAGAGAGTGAAGGAGTATACTCACTGTTTGTGAATTGGTTAGAGGGCAGCCAAAAAAGCAATCTTCAAGAAGTGTGGAAAAAGCTGGATTTATATAGCTTCTGTTTTACATTAATAAATAATGAATAAAATTTCCAGTCCATTTCTATGCCAGCAGGGCACTGTAGCTGCTCTATATTTCTTTTCCATAAAGCTCTTTCCCAGAACAAGACACACACTTGTTGCAGGAAAGGAAATGTTTTACCGTTTGCTTGGGGCACAAAGTTTAACAAGAAGAGAGTTCCCTGACAGCAGTTTCACCATAAAAAACAAACACACACACACCAGGTGCTTCAGCCTGATCACAGTGGCAGTATTGGACTAACATACTGTTAGGTGTAAGAAGTAAACTGTTTAATATGTTCAATTAGTTGTTTATGAAGTAAATCACTGGCTTTAAAATAAGATCCAATATGGAGTATATGAACTATTGACCCTTGGACTCCATCTCTAAGAGTGGACTTGTTTACCATCAAGACACAGGCTTAAACCAGTCAAAACCAGTTTTTCCCGCCAAAACCAGCCCTCAGCATTCCATCTCCTCAGAACTTTTCCTGCCACAAAAGTGATATAAGGACTTGTTCAGTGCCTGCGCAAGGCTGTCCACCCCAGTGACAGTACGTACACAGTTGGGTCTTCAAAGTGCTCCAGAGCTGAAGAGTGAAGAATACCACCAGTCCCACAGTGAGACTGAGGAAAAGGTGGCCTGTCACCACCATTCCTGCCATCCTGCATTCCTGGAGTCCATCATCCCACAGGGCCTCCTTGCCAGCAACGAAATCCAACAGTTGTCTGGACTTCCCAGTGCTCCTCCTCAAAGGCTCTAAATCAGCCGGAGAGTGGAAGGTCCTGGGCATCACCCCTGTACGTGGTATCCACTGCACCTGAACAGTAGGAAAAGGTATTGGGGCATCATTTATTGTTTTCCAGTTTCTAAGGGAGGGTTTATGGGCCTGAGCGTTAAGCTCCCAAAGCCAGTCACTGTTTCATTGTATTAATTAAGTTTGCATTTTCTCCTATTCCTCCCAGTTTTCTGTATCTTTACCCTGAATACACTTACCTTTGTTTCTGCCAAACCACCTTGTCTCCTCTTTATTTACACCACACAAGGAGGGAAGCTAAATCCACTGGTGATAGATACAGGAGGGAGCTGAGTTTGTATCTTCTGAGAAAAGGGGCTTTCCTTTCCTATTTCTCCCCCTGCCATTTCTAAAGTTTTCCTTTGAAGCACTGCCTTATTCCCCTTGACATAACAGTACAGATTCTATAGTGGGGAAGGTTGGCTTTTTCTCATGGCCCAAATGCATTCCTCAAGTTTTACAAATTTACAATAGGTATGTCTATGCTGCGCCTGGGAGTGAGTCTCCAGCTGGGGCCAACAGATTTGAGGTAGCAGGACTCATGTTATCATGCTGTGCAAGCCTGAGAGGGCCCGGGCAGGGGGGGGAGCACAAGCTGCAACATCAAAACAATGCCTACAGTTATTATATAAAGCTGAGAATCCTGTGGCACCTTATAGACTAACAGACGTTTTGGAGCGTGACTTTCGTGGGTGAATACCCACTTCGTCAGACGCAGGTAGTGGAAATTTCCAGGGGCAGGTATATATATGCTAGCAAGCAAGCTAGAGATAACGAGGTTAGTTCAATCAGGGAGGATGAGGCCCT